>NC_138774.1:271600311-272085311 GCF_965119305.1 Pelophylax lessonae | reverse complement strand
GAACTACAAACTTCAAGATGCTTATATGTACTCTTATGCCCCATACACACGTGCAGATTATCTGAAGACTTTTGTCTGCAGACTTACCAAAACCATATAATATGAGGTCAAACCTAAACACTTTCAATTTGTATGCAATCCGGCAGGCCCTTGCACTACATAGAAAAGGTAAATCTGAAGACAAAAGTCTTCAGATAATCTGCACGTGTGTATGGGGCATTAGTTCTGTATTGCTCCATGGGCTCCCTGTACTCAGTATATAGTGCCTGCATCTGGCTCCAGTGTGGGAGCTTCACTGCACATTCACCAAAGCAGTGCTAAAGTTAATATTTGCATATTGTGTAATTTGGGATCAGAGGTTCCCAGATTGCTCAACTTTTCTGGGTTTGCAAAGCACAGACTGTCAGGCTGGAAAGTTTATATGTTAATTAGGCATTGCAGAGTGCTGTATATTAATCTGAATGTCACATGCTTTTTTTGGCCCGGGCTAGGCACTCATGCCAATAGCTTCTGGATGTGCCATGTGGATGCTTTCTAACTGAGCCTGTACCCATAAAGATAACCTGACAGGATAAGGAAAAAATTATAGCCACCACTGGCATCTAATTCTGGAAGCTGTAACCCTTTCGTTTGCTTTACTGCTTAGTAAATCTCTAACAAAGCACTAATTTGCGGCCAATAAATGAGCACTGCATTTATGAAATCCTGCAAAATAGAAAGGTCTGCAGAGCTGCTGACACTGCTTTTGATGTAGCTCAACGTGTAGAGTGCTAGTCTTGTAGCTTAACCACTTGTCTACCGGGCACTTTCACCCCCTTCCTGCCCAGGCCAATTTTCAGCTTTCAGCGCTCTCACGCTTTGAATGACAATTGCGCGGTCATGCTACACTGTACCCATATGAAATTTTTATCATTTTTTTCACACAAATGGAGCTTTCTTTTGGTGGTATTTAATCATCTCTGGGTTTTTTTTTATTTCTTACAAAAAAAAAGAAAAAAGACAGAAAATTTATTTTCTGTGAGTAAATTTTGAAAATAAATGAATTTTTCTCCTTCATTGATGTGCGCTGATGAGGCGGCACTGATAGGCTGCACTGGGAGGCCATATAAAGACGGCCTCCCGGAAATTAGAGCCCGCGCTGTAGCCGTATTTCGGCTATAGCGCGGGCGGCAAGAAGTTAAAGGTTGTGTGTTCACATCTGCATGCTGAAAACCTAGTTTAGTGTTTCATGCACCACCTAATCTTTTTCAATTGTTCTCATCATGTCCTGTTTTGTATTTAATGCTACAGAGAAGGTGGTTTGCTTGCAAGAACCTGTGGTGTATGCTGTTGGTGTGCTACTTTGAACGCCAAAAGCTCTGTATATCTTAGTTCAAATCTGATGTTGTAACAGTAAAGTGTTTGTGGGCCATCAAATGTTTTTCAGTTGTGCCCATCATGTCGTCTTCAATATATAGTTCTACAGAGAAGCTGTACTGCTGGCTAGAGCCTGTGGTGCATGGTGTTGGCGTGCTGGTGTTGAATGCAGATAAGCCCTGGATTTCTTAGTTCGAATCTCTGATGTGTTAATAGTTTTATGTTTCAGAGGCTTAGAGAGACTAGATCCGTGATATAGGTCCACTAGCAACAACTTCCTATGTGTTCTCCTGTGGCGCAGCGTGTAAGCTCCTGATGCTTGAATCAGAGGTTTGAAGGTTCGTAGGTTCGATTCCCATGAGCAGCGAGTAAAAATGTTTCCTCAAAGTAGTGCTAAGAAGGCTTCATGAAATTGTAGACTCCTGTGGTGTTGGTTCGGACTTGCCTAAGTGGAGTACTAGGCACTAAGGCTTGAGTGAGCCTGTGACAAGGGTGGTGGAGGCAGGAATACAGTGAAGGAGAAGGGGCATGCTGTTGGAAAAAAATATTAATTGGTATAAATTAAAAATTCCTGAGGTTGTTCACTTTGCTACTTCCGAGTCTTACTGCCTTCTTGCTACCAGCTCTCTGACTCTTACTGCCTCTCTTCCAGGGTCACTCTGCTTACGTAACGCTCCACTTTGCTTCCATTGTGGTACAGTATCCACAGTTTGCGTATCTTATGCGCCACTTTGCGTATCCCATGCGCCACTTTGCTTCCATTGTGGTACAGTATCCACAGTTTGCGCCACTTTGCTTCAGTATCCACAGTTTGCGTATCCCATGTGCCACTTTGCTTCCATTGTGGTACAGTTTGCGCCACTTTGCTTCAGTATCCACAGTTTGCGTATCCCATGTGCCACTTTGCTCCATTGTGGTACAGTATCCAGTTTGCGTATCCCATGCGCCACTTTGCTTCCATTGTGGTACAGTATCCACAGTTTGCGTATCCCATGCGCCACTTTGCTTCCATTGTGGTACAGTATCCACAGTTTGCATATCCCATGCGCCACTTTGCTTCCATTGTGGTACAGTATCCACAGTTTGCGTATCCCATGCACCACTTTGCTTCCATTGTGGTACAGTATCCACAGTTTGCATATCCCATGCGCCACTTTGCTTCCATTGTGGTACAGTATCCACAGTTTGCGTATCCCATGCGCCACTTTGCTTCCATTGTGGTACAGTATCCACAGTTTGCGTATCCCATCATTCACATGTTGCCAAGGATACCCAACTTTGATGGTGGCTGGCACTCAGTTCATTGAGCCTTCATTCACGTGGTGCCAAGGGTACCCACTTGATGGTTACATGGCTGGCGCTCATTTCATTGAGTCATCATTCACATGGGGCTAAGGTCACCCATATCACAGTTACACATTGAGAAGGGTTACTTGTTAACCTTCTCATTACACAGAGACGCCTCTATGCCACCAAGCACGTAGTTGCTGCTGTTCCACCCCAAACAGCTCAGAGCAGGTAACTGTTGGATCTGCTTTCGGAATTGAACTCATGACCTTCTGAGTCCACATTCACTGCTCCTACATGCTGCGCCACAGACCTCGATGAACAAGCCTCCCAGCAGTGCCTATACATCCTAAATGGGACTTGAAAACTGTAGTAAACTGTAGTAACCCATAGCAACCAATATGAAGCAGATTTAAAAGAGGATTGGTTGCTATTGGTTGCAGCAGTTTGTATAACGTTAATAAATAAATCCAGGAAGATGTTCACCTCAGGATTCGAACTCACAACAGTTTCGTTTGTGAGAACACCAACATACCCTCTAGGCTATAGCCTCTGAGAGTTGGAGGCCCTGAAAACCAGTTGTAATATCATGGCATACCATATCATCAATAGATGAATGTTAAAACATTGTATTAAATTGCCATCATCTAACAAAAACACGTCTCCTAGTTGACCTTCCAAAGGATATCCCTATCTGGTAAAACTATAATAAATCCAGGAAGATGATCGCCTCAGGATTTGAACTCGCAACAATTCTGTTAGTGAGAACACCAACATACCCACTAGGCTATAGCCTCTGAGAGTCGGAGGCCCTGAAAACCAGTTGTAATATCATGACATACCATATCATCAGTGGATGAATGTTACATTGAATTAAATTGGCATCATCTAACAAAGACACGTCTCCCAGTTGACCTTTCAAAGGATATTCCTATCTGGTATAACTGTAATAACCCATAGCAACCAATATGCAGCAGATTTAAAAGAGAATTGATTGCTATTGGTTTCAGCAGTTTGTATAACATTAATAAATAAATCCAGAAAGATGAATGCTTGAGGATTTGAACTCACAACATTCTGTTTGTGAGAACGCCGTCATACCCACTAGGCTATAGCCTCTGAGAGTGGCAGGCCCTGAAAACCAGTTGTAATATCATGGCATACCATATCATCAGTTGAACGTTAAAACGTACTAAATTGCTATCATCTAACAAAAACTATTTTCCCAGTTGACCTTCCAAAGGATATTCCTATCTGGTAAAACTAATAAAACCAGAAAGATGATCACCTCAGGATTTGAAATCACAACATTCTGTTTGTGAGAACACCAACATAACCACTAGGCTATAGTCTCTGAGGTTGGGAGGCCCTGAAAACCAGTTGTAATATCATGGCATACCATATCATCAGTGGATGAATGTTAAAACATTGTATTAAATTGCCATCATCTAATAAAAACTAGTTTCCTAGTTGACCTTCCAAAGGATATTCCTATCTGGTAAAACTGTAATAAAACCAGAAAGTTGATCGCCTTAGGATTTGAACTCGCAACAATTCTGTTTGTGAGAACACCAACATACCCACTAGGCTATGGCCTCTGAGAGTGGGAAGTTCGGAAAACCAGTTGTAATATCATGACATACCATATCATCAGTGGATGAATGTTAAAACATCGTATTAAATTGACATCATCTAACAAACACTAATTTTCCAGTTGACCTTCCAAAGGATATTCCTATCTGGTATAACTGTAATAACCCATAGCAACCAATATGAAGCAGATTTAAAAGAGTATTGATTGTTATTGGTTTCAGCAGTTTGTATAACATTAATAAATAAATCCAGAAAGATGATTGCTTGAGGATTTGAACTCACAACATTCTGTTTGAGAAAACACCGTCATACCCACTAGGCTATAGCCTCTGATAGTGGGAGGCCCTGAAAACGAGTTATAATATCATGGCATACCATATCATCAGATGAATGTTAAAACGTACTAAATTGCCATCATCTAACAAAAACTATTTTCCCAGTTGACCTTCCAAAGCATATTCCTATCTGGTAAAACTAATAAAACCAGAAAGATGATCACCTCAGGATTTGAAATCACAACATTCTGTTTGTGAGAACACCAACATACCCACTAGGCTATAGTCTCTGAGCTTGGGAGGCCCCGAAAACAAGTTGTAATATCATGGCATACCATATCATCGGAACTAATGTTAAAACATTGTATTAATTTGCCATCATCTAACAAAAACTAGTTTCCCAGTTGACCTTCCAAAGGATATTCCTATCTGTAATAAAACCAGAAAGATGATCACCTCAGGATTTGAACTCACAACAATACTGTTTGTGAGAACACCAACGTACCCACTAGGCTATAGTCTCTGAGGTTGGGAGGCCCCGAAAACCAGTTGTAATGTCATGGCATACCATATCATCAGTGGATGAATGTTAAAACATTGTACTAAATTGCCATCATCTAACAAAAACTAGTTTCCCTGTTGACCTTCCAAAGGATATTCCTATCTGGTAAAACTGTAATAAAACCAGAAAGATGATCGCCTCAGGATTTGAAATCACAACTATTCTGTTTGTGAGAACACCAGCATACCCGCTAGGCTATAGTATCTGAGGGTAGGAGGCCCTGAAAACCAGTTGTAATATCATGACATGCCATATCATCAGTGGATAAATGTTAAAACATCTTATTAAATTGCCATCATCTAACAAACACTAGTTTCCCAGTTGACCTTCTAAAGGATATTCCTATCTGGTAAAACTGTATTGTCAAGAACACATTACCTTGATCATTATCTTAATTGCTGCTTGCAAAGTACAATAATCCAAAGAAACCAAAATAAAATAATACCTTGTCTGAAAATTATTATCGGCTTCTTCAGTTCTCATAACTTTAATAAATGAATCATGAAAAGGTGAATGCTTGAGGATTTGAACTTGAAAACATATTGTTTGTAAGAACAGCAGCATACATGCAGGGCCATTGTCTCAGATGGTGGATGGGGTTTAAAATTAGAGCTTTAATATAATGAAATAACACATGACTAGGGTCTTAATATTTGAAAACTTTTGCTACCATCAGACCCTAGACTAGTCTGCCACTTGGCCTAGAGGAAGTTCCCAATCAGTAAAACTGTGCTTTCGAGAGTCCATTGGCACTATCTCAAGTGCTGCCTACAAAGTGAAATAATCCATAGCAATTAATAAGTAAGGTCAACTGGGAAACTAGTTTTTGTTAGATGATGGCAATTTAAATAAAGAAGTCTGAAAAGGTATCTATCTGAGGATTAGAACTCATATCCCTTTGCTTGTGAAAATACCTGCATACTCGCAATGCCACGGCCTCAGGAAGTAGGTGAGCTTCTTGTGACCATACTAGACTAGTCTCTCATTTGGCCTACTAAAAGATCTTTGTGTCTGGTAAACCTCTTCTTTCAAATTACCTTTAACCATAGGACATCATCTCAATGGATGCCATTATCTTCAAGATCTTTTACTACACATAATCTCCATCTCTACCTCATCAACAGTCTCCGATGTTGACCTGGCTTACTAAGGGATCTTCTCATCTGGTAAAAATTTAGTTTTAACAGTTCATTCTCTTGAACCACAGTGTTCAGTCTCAACTGCTGCCTAAAACATCAATTAGGAAGTCTGAAAAAGGTGATCATCTGAGGATTCAAACTCACAAACCTTTGCATGGGATAACGCTGGTATACAGCTAATGCCACAGCCCCAGACAGCAGGGGAGCTTGTAGTGGCCAAACTTGACTAGCCTCTCACATAACCTACCAAAAGATCTTTGTATTTGGTAAAAGGCTAATTTTAAGGGTCAACTCCCTTGGACCGTAGGACATCATTCCAACCGATGCCATTATTTTCTTTTTTTTTTTAATCAGAATAAAGTTTATTACCAACTTTTAACAGTACAATAAACAAGGCAAATTCCAGAGTATTACATTATACAATACATTCACAGAATATAAAGTAGAATAATGTTCTTGTACAAAGACAAAGCAGGTTTATAAAACCAATTGAACCTGAGATATCATTAGTTGTTATATCTCACAGTATATGCATCCCTAGGTATGGTTTAAGAAGACATTCTCATCATATATCCTCCCCAGTACTCTAAATTAAACTCACTAAAAGGGGTCAAACAGAGCGATTGAGTTCCCGCTTTAAGTTAATAGCCTATCAAGAATTAGGTCCAATGGAGCCAAGCCAAGGGTAGCTAGCCAGCATCCCAAGATCTTATTGAACCGGGTCGGGTTGCCTCTATGCTGATATTTCAAGCGCTCATATCTCAAAGTTAATTACATGTTGGCTAACCACATCTCTAAAGTTGGAGAGGTTTGAGAGATCCAATGTTGCAAGGTCAGCTTTCGAGCTTGGAACAGTGCTCTGGACACCACCTCTCTGACATATATGTCCGTTATAACCTCATCCAGTATACCCAATAAGCAAGGTTTAGGGTCAAGAGAGACGGTTACTTGAAAAGTATAGTTAATGGTGTTTTCTATGCCAGTCCAAAAGCGGTGCAACATTGGGCACCGCCAAAGGAGATGAATCAGGTTTCCCTTAGCTCCCTTGCATCTTGTACACAATGGGTCTGGGCGGAATCCAAGAGTAAACAATTTTAGTGGGGTATGATGAACCCACAATAATATATATGGCTGGGACAATCTTTAGGTTACATTTAAAGAACAGCCATGGACAGATTCCAGGGCCTCCGACCACTGATCCCCATCTACTGTAGATAAACATACTGTGTCTGAGGTAAAGCAGAGTGGTTGCAACCGGTGAGAACAGAGCTGTGTGGAGAGAACCTGAGCCAGCGTTAGAGGGACCATACATCAAGGACTGCTTAAGCAAGTCTCTATACCCTATGCTCATGCGACTCTTTGCCATTGGTATTAGAATCCATTTTTTCTGGTAAGCGCTTCCAAGGATTTCAATTTGGTGATTGGAGCACTGGTGGTGTCATTTCCTTCTTTCCATTTTTGGATCACAGAATTTTCTTTCCCACATGGATGGATTTTATTATCCGGATTTGGACACTTTAATTTATTCATCCAGCGATTTCTTCTGCACTATTGCACACTTTTTCACTTAATGGTGAAAGTATTATTGGACTGATATTGAAAGACTTTTTTGCACAATTTTTGCACTGTTCTGAACATTTTATAGATAGGCAACTCCTATCCTCATATTGATTAGTGGTTCCAACTTAATAACTACTGCAGTAGGTAACAGACATAAAAAGATACACTCCCCATCTTTTCAAAATAACTGTTCTGTTTTATTTGATGCAATTGAAGGCTTTTATACACATGATTACGTAGGTATCACATTATTATTACCATTGTACTTTTATGGTAACACGGGGCGTAACATAGGCAGGCTAATTCTAATCAGGACTCAAAAGAACCTTCAGGGCCCCTCAAGAAGCCATGAAGAGCTCCCCTGACTCGTGACGTGGGCCCTTTCCTCTGAGCCCTGTGGTGGAACACCAGGGCCCAGTCGCACGTGCGACTTTTGTAACCCTTGGAGTTCTGCCACTGGTGTCACAATACAAATTTTTACAATATTTTTGCAAATGGGGGGCCTTTGGACCGCTGATGTTTCACCTTTGAGACACAGCCCTCAATCTCCTTCTCTGCAGCCTCAGCTGCACTGAATTTACAGGATAATCCTTTACAGGATAAGGTGGTGTTGAAGTTGAGGTTCAGAACTTCCCTCCTAAGGTAGTTTTGCCCCATCACCTTAACAAATGTAGGATGCTTACATTTTTATGCCTGTCCTTCCAGTGAATTTTACAATGGGGCCCTTAAACTACTAGTTTGTAGCTCTGCCCTTTGGCCTTTCATCTGCATATAGAGGAACCGATCTCTCCATTTTCCTCCTTCAGTGGCTGAATGCCTGCTTCTCCTCTTCTCTCTCCCACAGGCATTCAGTTGCTGCAGGAGGAAAATGGAGAGATCGGTTCCTCTATATGCAGATGAAAGGCCAAAGGGCAGAGCTACAAACTAGTAGTTTAAGGGCCCCATTGTAAAATTCACTGGAAGGACAGGCATAAAAATGTAAGCATCCTACATTTGTTAAGGTGATGGGGCAAAACTACCTTAGGAGGGAAGTTCTGAACCTCAACTTCAACACCACCTTATCCTGTAAAGCAGTGGCCCTAAACCCTGGTACTCAGGGCCCACTAACAGGCCAGGTTTGCAAGATAACTGAAATACATCCCAGGTGATATAATTTGCTGCTCAGTGATTGCAGTACTCTAGTCTGCATCTCCCCAAGGTAATACTTAAAATCTGGCCTGTTAGAGGGCCCTGAGGACCGGAGTTGAGGACCACTGCTGTAAAGGGTTCTTAGACACTCAGACACAGCTTGGACACTTGCCTCACAAAGGTGATGGAACAGGGAAAGCAAGCTTGTAAGACAGGCCTTAGATCAGTGTTTCCCAACTCCGGTCCTCAGGGCCCACTAACAGGCCAGATTTTAGGTATTACCTTGGGGAGATGCAGACTAGAGTACTGCAATCACTGAGCAGCAAATTATATCACCTGGGATGTATTTCAGTTATCTTGCAAACCTGGCCTGTTGGTGGGTCCCGAGGACCGGATTTGAGAACCACTGCCTTAGATGATTAGAAGGAAGGGGGACGTGGGGAACCATCCCTGCTGGGAGACTGCGATGATTACTGCTAGTGGTTATAGCTGCTGGCAATCTCATGGTAGTAATCCGACATGCTGGTTGTACCCAAGTTGATTGGTTTTTGAAGTGCTGAAAGAAAGGAATTTAGACCCCACAGTGTTAGGAGCGAACCACATGAGAGACACCCTGTACAAAAGATATGGATGGGAAACTCGCTCACAAACAAAATCGTAAGTGGCAACATCTGACCCTTGATGGTACTCTTGGCCAACTTCTGATCCCAGTCCATTTGCAGAAAAACCAGGATTGGTTCCATGGAGAATTCCCCAAGATAAAAGTTGTATTAAACCCAAGAGCATACATTTATTACATTGCAGTTTACCAATTCTTAGATGTGAAGGCTGCATTAGTTTTTTGGGGTTTTTTTTGCACTCTTTTTAAGGCTTTCTTCATTTTATTTTCACCTGGCGATCTAGCCAATAATTCTGTTGTTTTTCAACAGAACAAGCTGTCTTGCAGATGTAGCAGTTAGAGGCTTGAGACAAACCATTTACTCCTAACAGTAGTGCGTACAATGATCAGCTTTTTTATGTAAATCCTTTATCCCAAAATGAAAAAAAAAAAAAGGTGTTGTAATTGCTTATAAAGTGTATATGTGAGCTAGAGTTTGGCTTCTAATGGGCCATACACACTATAAGATTTTCTGAAGACTTTTTCCTTTAGGCTTACCAAAACCATATGAGGTCAAACCTAAACACTTTCAATTTGTATGCAATCTGGCAGGCCCTTGCACTACATAGAAAAGGTAAATCTGAAGGAAATCTAACCACAAAAGTTGGATAGTGTGTATCCAGCTTAACACTCCCCTACCCCCAGACTGACAATGCTGCTGTCCAAAGGGGCCCCTGTGCTCCTTCATCCAGAGTGAAGGCATAGATGGTGTGTTACTGGCCAGATCACCAGCTGAAAACAGAATGGAAAAAAAGACAAAAAAATGATTTAATACTGCTTTAAATATGCATCTAAATGTGCAACGGTAGACCTTGCAGGAAGGTAGACTTCCTAGCCTTTAGCATCATGCTCATTACGGACTCAGAGATGTCCCTGTCCTTCAGAACCTGGGTTTCAACAGATATACTGTACTGTTAAGGCCAGTGACCGTGAAGTACAGTGGTAAACCTGTCCCTAAGGCCCCTTTCACACAGGTGGACCGCTCAGATCCGCCTGTCTGTTTTTTTGGCGGATCTGAACGGTCACCCCATGCATCCCTATGGGGGATTGGATGTCAGCGGAGACATGTCCGCTGACATCCGATCCCTCAAATCTGGACGGATGGAAACCCTATTTTCCATCCGTCCAGCGGATCGGATGAGAACGGAACGACGGTCCGTTCCCATCCGATTTCCCCCATAGAGATGCATGGGGAACTGACAGCTGTGTCTCCGCACACAGCATGGAGACACAGCTGTCATCCTCCTGCTCAGCGAGGGATCGGCGGCTCGATCCCCCGCTGAGAAAAACTGAATCCGTCTGACGGACGGATAGTGTGAAAGGGGCCTTAAACAGAAGATCCGGAAGAACCCATAAAGTGTAAGCCAGGAGTCTGATCAGCTCAGAGTACCACATCCTCCTGGGCTAATCCAAAGCTATGAGGATCACCAAAATCCTTTCATATCCTATAGAGAAAACATGGAAGACGTTTTAGGGGCGGAAAGGTGTAGATCAGGCTCTATTGATCTCACAAAGACACTTTAAAATGTTTTGTTTCTGTGTGATGATCCCTGTACCTGGAGAGAAACCTGTTCAGTTTGCTTTTGAACCTGGAGGCCACAAAATCCATATCCAGTGTCCCCCACCTATGACACTGGCCCTGGAATACAGTTGGATCTTGGACCTTTTCCCCCGGTCCAGGCGCTGCCAGCTGAGGTAGTCTGCCATTCAACTGTCAACCCCTGGGATGTAAATGGCAGACAAGACTGGAACCTGAAGTGTTGACCAGGACAGGCTTGGCATAACCTCTTTTGCTGTGGTGATATTTCTGGTTCCTCCTTGGTGGTTGATGTACGCCACTGCCTTGGAATTGTCTGAATTAATCCTGATTGGATGACAATCCATTTTGGATGTCCATTTTTGGAAAAAGTACCCAATTGCCCAAAGTGATCAGGAGAGGACATTCCTTCAACGTCCGCGTCCCATGCACCGAGATGTCCAGAAATCCTCCTGTTTTCATGATCTCCCATGGAACTGGAAGAAAGAACTTCCATAACTCCACAACAGGATTTCTGAGCCACCAGGCCAGGAACAACCTTGTATACAGGACTAATGCCTCGTACACACGCATAGATTATTGGCCCGGGAATTTTCGGCCAACGTCCAATCGGCCGATTTTCGGCTTGTTAGTATGATGCTTTCGACAACCGACTCCGACTTTTTGGCCGAAAAAAAATCTGGTGTGCAGGCTATAAAATTTTTGTTTGCCGTCAACACAACGGCCGATTTTCCATCAGTCAGTACAGATTTCGGCAGACAAAAATCTGATGAGCAAGACTGGGCATGCTCAGAGAAGAAAAAAACACACGGAAAGTAAACCAACACATGACATCACTTCTGAAGCTGATTTTTGTTGGCCGAGAAAATTCGTGTGCAGTCTAGGCACATTCCAACCAACACAACAACTCTGGACAAAAGTCGGACGATCGGTCGGCCGTTAATCGTTGCATGTGTACGAGGCATAAGGGAATCAGTCTGCTCAAAGACTGGTCCCAATTGTACCATAGTTGGTTAGGTTGAATGAAGATACCAATCCATCTAGTTCAACCTGTGTGGGTGTTTTAAGGTAATACCATTTCCCATATCGCTGTATATTGAGTTTGCTAAGATTCTCTTTTACCATAGTTTTTTAAACTCTCCGCAGACACCAGCAATTGTCGATGGAGTTCCATATCCTTAGTACTCTGATAGTAAAGAACCCCTTATGCAGTTTAAGGTTTAACCACTTCTTGTCCAACTTCATTGAATGGCCACGTATCCTGTTAAGCAACCTGAGACTGAATGGTTTCCTCCCTATGCTAGAATGCTCCTCACCATTAAGATATTAGGTATATCGCTATCATATCTTCTCCTAAAGCTGGATACACCCTATACAATTTTCTTTAGATTTTTTCCTTCAGACTTACCAAAACCATATAATATGAGGTCAGACCTAAACACTTTTAATTTGTATGTAATCAATCAGGCCCTTGCACTACATAATTGAAGGTAAATCTAATGGAAACCCACTAACAAAAGTTGTATAGTGTGTTACCAGTGTAAAGCTGGATACACACTATCCAACTTTTGTTGGTAGATTTCCTTCAGATTTACCTTTTCTATGTAGTGCAAGGGCCTGCCGGATTGCATACAAATTGAAAGTGTTTAGGTTTGACCTCATATTATATGGTTTTGGTAAGTCTAAAGGAAAAAGTCTTCAGAAAATCTTATAGTGTGTATGGCCCATTAGTGTCTCTTCTCCAGGGAGAATACGTTTAATGTTTGTAGTCATTCCTTGTAACTGAGGTTCTATAGCCCATTTTAGCTTTCTCTTTCCAGTCCCAGCACATCCTTCCTGAAGACTGGTGACCAGAAGTAGATGGAATAGTCAAGATCTGACTGGACCAGAGTTTTGCAAAGTGGTAGAATTATTGTCTTATCTCTTGAGTAAATACCCTTTTTAATGCATGCCAATTGTCTGGTAGCTTTGCCCTTTGAGAAAGTCGGTTTGACAAAATGCCATGTCAGGGCGAAGCCGTACAATGACATCTGATGACGTCTGTGAGTGGAAACTCGGAATCTGGAACGCTGCATAAGCGGGTGAGCCGAACACACTGGTGTCACACTGGGAGGCATAGGGATGCATGCTAGCAGCAGGATTGTTATAACCTCTGTGGATAAGCGAAGGCCATGTTTTTAACTGCTTCCGGTCCGCGCTATAGCCTATAAACGGCTGCAGCGCAGACTCGAATTTTCGGGAGGCCGTTTTTAAACGGCCTCCCAGAAGCAGTCTCCCCGCACGCTCCCGAGAGCGCGCATCGGGGAAATTCTGTGTCGGCCGTGTCCCTTGGACACAGCCGATCACAGATCGTGGTGAATGGCCAATCACAGAGGCCATTCACCACGTGATGGGACCGTCCAATGAGAGATGATCTCATATGTAAACATATGAGATCATCTCTCATCGCCGGCGCTCCTTCCTCACACGGAGCCTGCAGTGTGGGGAAGGAGGGGGAGCCTCACAGCGCCAGGGACACAGAAGAAATGTAATCAGGGCACCGATCACTAGTGCCCTGATTACAAGAGGTAAAACACATACACAAATTGCCCACAGTGCCCGCCTACAGTGCCCCCCCATCAGTGCCCACAATCAGTGCCCATAGTGCTGCCAGTCAGTGCCCATCAGTGCCTGCTCATCTAGGCACTGATGAGCACTGACTGGCAGCACTATGGGCACTGAGTGTGGGCACTGATGGCGCTGCCCATCAGTGCTCATCAGTGCCACCCGTCAGTGTCCATCAGTGCCATCCGCCAGTGCCCATCAGTGCCGCCTATCAGTGCCGCCCGTCAGTGCCGCCTATCAGTGCCACCTCTCAGTGCCAACTCTCAGTGCCAAGCAGTGCCGCCTATCAGTGCTCATCAGTGCCGCCTATCAGTGCTCATCAGTGCCGCCTATCAGTGCCTCCTATCAGTGCCGCCTATCAGTGCGGCATATTAGTACCTCCTCATCAGTGCCCATAAGTGCCACCTCATCAGTGCCCATAAGTGCCACCTCATCAGTGCCTATCAGTGCAGCCTATCAGTGCGCATCAGTGCCGCCTCATCAGCGCACATCAGTGAAGGAGAAAAATTTATTTATTTTCAAAATTTACTCGCAGAAAATAAGAAAATCTTTTTTTTTTTCAAAATTTTCTGTCTTTTTTCTTTTTTTTTGTAAAAAAATAAAAAACCCAGAGATGATTAAATACCACCAAAAGAAAGCTCTATTTGTGTGAAAAAAATGATAAAAATTTCATATGGGTACAGTGTAGCATGACCGCGCAATTGTCAGTCAAAGTGTGAGAGCGCTGAAAGCTAAAAATTGGTCTGGATGGGTGCACAGAAGGCAAGTGGTTAAGATGTTTGCGAAAAACACTCTTTTATTGAAAATACATTTTAAGATAATGCTACCTAGGAGCTTTTCTTTTTGACATTTGAGAGATTTTATGACTTGAACAAGCGGATCCCCTGCAAGGCAAGCTGTATACAAGGAGGTGTATTATTAATATAGTGGAGTTTGCCAAGCTTTAGGCTCCATTCACACCTAAGCGTATCGTTTTCAGGCATTTTTTCGGGCATGGTTTGCAGGTGTTTGAAGACAGGCATTCACATCGAACAAAAAAGCTTGTAATCTTCCAAAAAAAGAAGCTCATGTTGGGCATTTTGAGACTTCAGAGATGAGCGTTTTACAAGCTGATAAACGCTCAGGTGTGAACAGGGCTTGAATGCAAGGCAAAAAAGTCTGGCGAGTCATTCCCTCTAAGGGGGCTTGTCGTGAAGGACAAAGGGTGTGTTGTGGAGGCTTTAATCCGCACGTTTGGATTTTTTATTTGAGATTTCACAGCACCAGCTTGCACATACAGGATCTCACAAAAGTGGGTACACCCCTCACATTTTTGTAATTATTTTATTATAGCTTTCATATGATAACACTGAAGAAATGAAATTTTGCTACAATGTAAAGTAGTGAGCGTACAGCTTGTATAACAGTGTAAATTTGCTGTCCCCTGAAAATAACTCAACACACAGCCATTAAGGTCTAAACCATTGGCAATAAAAGTGAGTACACACCTAAGTGAACATGTCCAAATTGGGCCCAATTAGCCATTTTCCCTCCTCGGTGTCATGGGACTTGTTAGTGTTACAAGGTCTCAGATGTGAATGGGGAGCAGGTGTGTTAAATTTTGTGTTATCACTCTCACTCTCTCATACTGTTCACTGGAAGTTCAACATGGCACCTCATGGCAAAGAACTGTCTGAGGAACTTAAAAAAAAAAAAATAATTGTTGCTCTAGATAAAGATGGCCTAGGCTATAAGAAGATTGTTCAGACCCTGAAATTGAGCTGCAGCACAGTGGCCCAGACCATACAGCGGTCTACCAGGACAGGTTCCACTCACAACAGGCCTCACCATGGTCGATCACAGAAGTTGAGTGCACGTGTTCAGCATCATATCCAGAGGTTGTCTTTGGGAAATAGACGTATGAGTGCTGCCAGCATTGCTGCAGAGGTTGAAGGGGTGGGGGATCAGCCTGTCAGTGCTCAGACCATACGCCGCACACTGCATCAAATTGGTCTGCATGGCTGTCATCCCAGAAGGAAGCCTCTTCTAAAGATGGTGCACAAGAAAGCCCGCAAACAGTTTTCTGAAGACAAGCAGACTAAGGACATGGATTACTGGAACCATGTCCTGTGGTCTGATGAGACCAAGATAAACTTATTTGATTCAGATGGTGTCAAGCGTGTTTGGTGGCAGCCAGGTGAGGAGTACAAAGACAAGTGTGTCTTGCCTACAGTCAAGCATGGTGGTGGGAGTGTCATGGTCTGGGGCTGCATGAGTGCTGCTGGCACTGGGGAGTTACAGTTCATTGAGGGCATCATGAATTCCAACATGTACTGTGACATACTGAAGCAGAGCATGATCCCCTCCCTTCGGAGACTGGGACGCAGGGCAGTATTCCAACATGATACCAACCCCAAACAAACCTCCAAGACGACCACTGCCATGCTAAAGAAGCTGAGGGTAAAGGTGATGGACTGGCCAAGCATGTCTCCAGACCTAAACCCTATTGAGCATCTGTGGGGCTGATGAGGATACTGGCAAATAAAGTGGTTGTGACAGCCTATACAACTCCTTCCACTCCCCAAAAAATGACATTTTTGTAGCAAGCAGACGAAAACACCAGGACAGAAGGGTAGAGTGGACTGTGCCCTGTACTCCAAAAATGATTTTAATTGTACAGTACACAGGCTTCTTTAATATGGGATGTCCCCACGCGATACAACTGAGGGGTGGACAACAGAGCAAACAAAGCTAACAGCCCTAAAACAAAGGAACCAGGTTTCCAACTCAAATAGCCTATTGAAGCAATTTATGGGCAAAGCTGGAATCAGCAGAGGCCTGTACATGCACCAGGTGAAAAAAAAAAAGGTTACAAATATATGAACAGAAGACTCGATAATGGCCTTATAAATCTGCAAATCAGGCGTCCTGAATGAGTGAAGCCTTAGACAAGCCATAGATGATGCGATTTTCACTGTCAGTACTGATGAAGGAATCTCTCCCTTGGTGCTATTGTACTCTCCTGGTGGGGGGGCATGGGGAGCCATTCCTGCCACGAGAACGCAGTGATTATACCAGCTACAGCCACTGTCAACAGTTGCATGTAAAAAATCTAACATGCTGTCAGTCCATCGATTGACTTGGGTACAATATCAGCCTGCCCATAGATGGTTCAAATCTTGGTTGGTCCCTGCTGAACCAGCTGAGATTTGAACTGTCTATGGACAGCTTTAGGGAAGGGAGGGTTACTTTCCTTCAAGATTAAAGCTGGTCATACACTAACAGAATTTCATTTTTCAGAATGTTCATTCCATTTTCCAATTGATAGTCGTTTTGATCGCAGTGATGAGAAAATTCAACGGATCAACATGGAAACTCTTCATATGAAATTTACTAGTGTATGGTCAACTTTAGCGTTAAGCCACCTAATCCAACTAGAGATGGTGAACAAAATGCAGGACAAACAGAGAATCCAATGTTTGAATGGATGTAGTGGCTGAGAGATAAACTTGCACTGCACATCTACACAATGTAGAGAGAGCTCTTTGAAGTGTTTTGGAGCAGGACAGCGAGAAGGCAGGTAGATGTCCTGATTTAGTTGGAAGGCGGAAACTATCTTAGATAGAAAAGAGGCTAGGGGGCCTTAAAACGACCTTGTCTTTATGAAGAACAAAGAAGAGTTCTTTGCAGGATAAGGCTGCCAGTTCTGAGACCTGTCTCACTGACGTGATGGTCACAAGAAAAACTACCTTACAAGTAAGGTTGACCAAGGGAAAATCCCGAATAGACTCAGAAGGGAGGCTTCTGTAAAGCTGACACAAACAAATATAGATCCCAAGGCAAGATGGGTGCATAAACAGGGCTAGTAATTAAATTTATCATTGAAAGTGAAAGTAAAAGAAAATCCCAAAATTTGGGTTGTCCCCAGAAAAGTAAAAGAGGGGAAATCTTTCATTGGGGACACTAGTTCTGGTGACCTAGAAGTTCCCAAGGAATTCTCTTAATTTGCCGAGTTCCCCCCAACTTCCTGTTTGGCTATGGGACTATAACCCTCACTTACTCTATTCAAAAAAAAAAAAAAAAAAAAAAGTTTTGCCCATAGTTCTACTTTAGGTTAACAAGCAGGTCCAAACATACTAACTTGCCTAGCATATGGACTGTGTGTGCTGAATACACTGTATGTAACCTCAATCGACAGCAGAATAAAGACTTCCTATCCTGTTCCAGGAACCAAATTATTTTGGATTGAGTGTCTTTCCTTAATCAGCCCACGTCTCTGCCTCAACCAATCAGAGGAAACTTTTTATTTATTCATAACACACAAAGCTTCCTGTGAATGGCTGAGCACCCCTCACCCAGACTCTGTATGTGACTGAGGCTACATACAGTTTATACAGCGCACACAGTCGCTGCAGCTGTTAGTGAAGTAAATAGTTAATTTGGACCACCTTGGTCCAAACACACTAATGTTCACCAAAACATGGGGATCAACTTTAGGCAGTAAATAAAAAGCATCAGAGTCAGACCCGGATATCTCAGGACCTGGGTTTCAACAGCAAGGCTGTCAATGCCAGTGACTGAAGTAGGATGGTATACTGCTACTTGAGTCAGCTGGTCTGGTCAGCATGAAAGTGCCCAAGGAGTATCTCCCTGGAGAATGTTTGAGTAAGAAAGTCCTTCTGAGCCAATTCGGTGCCAACAAGATACCGAAATGCCCTCCATCTTGATCCTGCGAAGCAGTCAAGAAAGAATCTGTAGTGTTGGGAAGGTGTATATCAGCCAGAACGCATCCCAAGGAGTCACCAGTGCATCCACTGCAAAGGTCTTTGGATCCCTGATCATGGCCACAAACCTTTCCATCCTGATGTTGAAACAGGATGCCAACAGATCTACATCAGGTGTCTTGCAGCAGTAACAGACATCTCAGGAACACTTTGAGGTGAAGAGACCATTGCATTCAGGTACAGACGACTAGGAAATCTGCCTGCCAACTGTCCACTCCAGGATTGTGGACAAGGCTGGAATGTGCCTTTTGGCCCAAGTTAGAATTAGGTCTGTTTCTCCAAAGGCACTGGGTCTTCTAGCACTTCCCTTAAAGCGGAGTTCCACCCTCAGAATAATTTTTTTAACAAAAATAGCACATTAATATTAATACATCTCGCTTCACAAAACCGCTATTTGCATATTTATGAGTTGAACAGTGTATTTGTTTAGTGAAAATCTTACTTTTAAAACTGCTGCCTGTGCATTGTCATCTTTACTAAGGGCGTCTGAAGCAGCAGTGTAAGACTTCCTGACCTTCTTCCTGATTGCTGTTCATTCTGGCTACCCAGAATGCAGCAGGAAATCCCGCACATGGGCAGTAATGCAATCTCGGCTGCCTCTATCAGTGTACATTTCAGCGCTGCATAAATCACAATTGTGACATGTCATTCACCCACCCATCCATCCACATTGCTTGCTGCAAAGCGCTGATCGATCTGCAAATCACTCCAATCCGATATTTGGGACGAAAAGGGTAACACTGGCAAAAATAGCAGTGTTCCCCTTATTAAAGATGGCGCTGGACACGCTTTACTCCGCCTCTCTCGCGTCATTTCCTGTTTTGAAAAAACGCGAGATGAGGAGAGGCCGATTGCCCATTGCCTTCTGGGAGTTATTACAAACAGCTCCCATGAGGCAATGCTAACCAGGAAGTGACGACAGCGGCCACGGCCGAGGAGGGGGGAGGAAGGAAGAAGAAGGAGGAAGTGGACATTATCATGAAGTAAATAGAAGGTAAGAAACTCCTAAAAAAAAAAAAAAAAAAATGCCCAATTGATCTTGAGAATGCACAGCCCGAACTAAAACTGTAAAGTTGTGAAACAGGGTGGAACTCCACTTTAAGATTGATGGAGGCCATAGCTGTGGCATTGTCTGACTGAATTCTTGTCGGTCGCCCCCTAAGGCTGGTTGGTCCAATACAGCAGGGATAGGCGTATAGCCATTAGATTGGGAATGTTGAAGGGAAGTCTGGACTCCCTCGACGACCATGTCCCTTGCACCGTTTCCAGCCCTGAGACCTCTCCCCAGCCCTACAGGCTGGCAGCAGTTGTCAGAACTGTCAAGGCTAATTTGAGAAAAGAGCTGGTCAGCCACCAGGTCAGAGATATCATAGCCTTAGGACATAGGGGCATAGGCCTGTCCATAGACTGATGATACTTGCCCCGTGCAGGCAGCATATTGAGCTGCAAAAGCCTGGAGTAAAACTGAGCAAACCACCTCAAATTAGGCCCCCATGAAACCAAATACGCTCATGCAAAATCAAACTGCAGAATGCTTTTTGGAGTGCAGGGTTTGGACATGAGCCTGGGGGTATTCTTGCCCTGTACTGTGCTCCAAGGAAAGGAATTTGCAGGTAAAGTTAAAAAGAATAAGTAGGGCCAAAGCTTTTTTGGCCCTACTTCTCCTATGGATCACAGGAGTGCAGTTCGTTCTGAACTCCTGTGACCCATTTTCCAAGGAAATGCCTAAGAAGCACCCATCAATCTGGTGAAGTTGGCACATAAAAGTGCTAGAGGTGTCTTAGAGCAATGGTAACCAACCCTTCACGGACCTTACGAAAACTAAACTCACAATTGTGAATCCCACGGACCATAAGCAAGAATTTTACATCCCTTATGCAATACTCCAGCTCTCTGTCCACCTTCCTCTGGATCACACTGCTGCCTCATACACACAATGCTTCGGCTCTCTCCCCCCTCTGCACTCTGCATTACATTGCTACCTCACACAGACTCCTAATTGGATATCACCTCCTTATCCAGCTATGTGCTCGAACTCCATGCTCTCTCCCACAGTCTGATCAGCACTGCCATTGGAAGTCCCCTTCTTTTGCACCTCCAGCTCTCTGCACTATTCCCGATGCCTCCCTCTGAGTTCACAGGAGCTGGAACTACAGAGGAGGCATCGCGGGTATCAATGCACATTGACCGTATTGACAGTCGCCACGCATTGAGAACAACTCTGGAAACAACATTGGGTGGTATACATCCATCACAATGTTGATTTGTGGCAGAACCTCTGGGGACCACCAAAATTTTCACATGGACCACTGGTTGCCGACCACTGCTTTGGAGCGTAAGCTCTTGAGATGATTAGTCTCATCCAGTTGGCAATAGTGGGTTTTGATGCAGGAGGTTTGGTGTCAAGACAACAAGAGAATCCGTCTTTCTTGTAGAAGCTGTGGCTTTCAGATAAACTTTGATAGCTCTGACAACATCCGGACAATGAAGAACAATAATCTCTTTGGAGTGCTTGGGAGAAGGGCACAAAGAGGGAAGGGCTATGTTTTCATTAAAGAGGAAGGTTTATACCACCTTAGGCAGAAAGGTAGGTCTTGGGAGCAAGACTACTTTGTAAAAGATCAGGAATGGCTCTTTGCAAGAAAAAGTGGCTAGTTCAGAGACACATCTGATGGACGTTATAGCAACTAAGAAGGCAGAGAGAATCAAATTAAGATCCCAAGGAAGCTCAGGGTGCTGCAAGTGTGGGTCTAACCCAAGAAACACCTTGAATAAAAGGTTTTTACAAAAAAAATTAAGTCAGACATTTTTAAAACAAAACTGATGAAGTACTCTTCAGAGGAGATTTCGGCCTTAAGGTTCAGGTCAAATCACAATTGCAGGAAGGCCAAAATGCAAGGCACAGATATCCCACAGAAAAGCATGCTTTCACACCAGTCAAAGATGGATTTTGAGGTACAATATTAAGTTTTTCTGGAAGTGGCTTTTTTGACTTTGAGCAATGTGGAATTGATAGTCGAAGCTCAGGACCTAGGTTTAAGCAGCCATACCGTTAAAGCTAGTGACAGAAGCAGGATAAAAAATGTGGGCCCTGAGACAGAAGGTATTGCCTGTTTGCCTCTGTGCAGGTAGACCGTGTCTGCCTACAGCTCAGGAAAAGTGAATGAACTACGAGCATGCTGATTAGCATGCTCACAGTTCATTAATACTACAAGTCTGCCAAAGAGGTGGACAGGACTTGCAGTTCATTCATTCTGTGCAGGTGGAACTCTGCACAGGCATGAGGACTTCAAAATGTGACAACGGGTGCAAGGAGAAGAAACCCGCCTCGCTGTCATAGGGGGAGGATGCTGCATACTCACATGTTACACCATAAATGTGGGTGTAACATGCAAGGTGAATGTACCCTTTAAGAGCCATGATGTTAAAGCCAGTGACTGAGAAGCAGAAAGGTCAGATCTGTTTTGTTAAGGCCCCTGATCCAACTTGGAAGGGGCCAGGCATTATCGGAGTAGGTCTGTTTACTAGGTTCTTCTAGGTCAGTTTAGTGCAATGAGAATCATCTTTTTTTTTTTTTCTCCTGCTTGAGTTTGCAGAGCTGTTAAGGCACAATTGGGACAGGATAAAAAGGCATAGATTAGTCTGAGCTAAGTCCAGGGAATTTTCAGAGTATCCAAAGACAGTACCAGAGGATCCTTGGTCCTGGCCACAAACCAAAGTAATTTGTTGTTGAACCTGGAGGCCAGGATACCCTCATCTGGAGTCCTCCATTTTTGACATATCAGGTTGAAGATGTCAGGGTGAAGTGACAATCTGCCTTCCAATTGTTCACTACTGGGATTTGTACAGCAGAGCACACTGTTTTTCCATCTATGTGATAATGAGGCTCCCTTCTTTCAAGGCGGCATGACTCCTAGTGCCCCCTTGGTGATTTATGTAGGCCAGTCTCTCTCAATGCATCCTGATCAGGTGACCCTAATAAAGAGGGGTCCAGTGGTGCAGAGACCTATTTATCTGAGCTCCACGCAGGGGGTTCTTTACTGTAAGGGCTACTAGGCTGTGGAATTCCCTGCCACAAATGGTAATAACTGCGGGGAGTATGGCCATTTTTAAAAGACTCTTGGACATACATCTCAAGGATCGAAACATTCATGTATGAGAAAAGAATCCGTCCACACACACCTACACAGGTTGAACTGGATGGACTATTGTCTTTATTCAACCTCACCTACTATGCAACTATGTAGGTTGATGAGGGGCTTGGTTTCCTCGGGTGACTATGTTCCCTGAACTGTGAGAGATTGGAAAACTCCTGCCCAGTCTTGGACTGGCATCTGTTATCTTCCAGTGGTATGGTAGAAACAACTTCCCCTTTGCAATGGCTGGGTTGTAAATTCACCAAGCATAGGCAGGTTGCGAGGAAGAGCACATTTGTTCCGTGCCAACAAGGAGGCCTTGAATGGAATTAAGGAAATGGAACAGCCTGGAAGGAGGCCATCAAGAGGCCCAAAACTCTCTTGGAGAATCTCACAGAGGGATGCTTCCTTGATTTTAAGGACTATGTAAGAAATCTGAGACCAGTTTGTTTTCTGGAAGAAAGGTTTGCTTGGGCTGTGTATAGAACAAGGTCCAAGTATTTCAGATGAAGGGAAGGTGGTAAATTCACCAAACATAGGCAGGTTGCGAGGAAGAGCAAGTTTGTTCCATGCCAACAAGGAGGCCTTGAATGGAATTAAGGGAATGTAACAAAGGAGGCCATCAAGAGGCCAAAAACTCTCATGGAGAATCTCAGAGAGATGCTTCCTTGATTTTAAGGACTATGTAAGAAATCTGAGACCAGTTTGTTTTCTGGAAGAAAGGTTTACTTGGGCGGTGTATAGAATAAGGTCCAAGTATTTCAGATGAAGGGAAGGTGGTAAATTCACCAAGCATAAGCAGGTTGCGAGGAAAAGCATGTTTGTTCCGTGCCAACAAGGGGGCCTTGAATGGAATTAAGGGAATGTAACAGCCTGGAAGGAGGCCATCAAGAGGCCCAAAACTCTCATGGAGAATCTCAGAGGGATGCTTCCTTGATTTTAAGGACAATGTAAGAAATCTGAGACCAGTTTGTTTTCTGGAAGAAAGGTTTGCTTGGGCTGTGTATAGAACAAGGTCCAAGTATTTCAGATGAAGGGAAGGTGGTAAATTCACCAAACATAGGCAGGTTGCGAGGAAGAGCAAGTTTGTTCCGTGCCAACAAGGAGGCCTTGAATGGAATTAAGGGAATGTAACAAAGGAGGCCATCAAGAGGCCAAAAACTCTCATGGAGAATCTCACAGAGAGATGCTTCCTTGATTTTAAGGACTATGTAAGAAATCTGAGACCAGTTTGTTTTCTGGAAGAAAGGTTTGCTTGGGCGGTGTATAGAACAAGGTCCAAGTATTTCAGATGAAGGGAAGGTGGTAAATTCACCAAGCATAGGCAGGTTGCGAGGAAAAGCATGTTTGTTCCGTGCCAACAAGGGGGCCTTGAATGGAATTAAGGGAATGTAACAGCCTGGAAGGAGGCCATCAAGAGGCCCAAAACTCTCATGGAGAATCTCAGAGGGATGCTTCCTTGATTTTAAGGACAATGTAAGAAATCTGAGACCAGTTTGTTTTCTGGAAGAAAGGTTTGCTTAGGCTGTGTATAGAACAAAGTCCAAGTATTTCAGATGAAGGGAAGGTGGTAAAGCAGATTTTTTAAAGTTGATCAACCAAAAGCTTTAAGTATCAGAATAGTCCTTTGGACATTTGCAGATAGCTGGAAGGTGGATGAGTCCTTTAGAAGGTGGTCTAGATACCTTGTGACCTGAATGATTTCTTAAGCGGGCAAGAAGGGGTGCGAGTACCTTTGTGAATACTCCAGAAGCAGAAGATAGCCCAAATTTAGTGCAACAAAACGGAAAGGTTTGTCTCCTACTGCAAAGCACAGAAAGCCCTGATGAGGTGGATAAATGGGAATATGCAGATAGGCATCTTGGATGTCTAAGGCGGCCAGGTATTTTTAGCATCTGAGAGAGGCAATAACTAAACTTCTGGATTCCATACAAAACGTTGGAAGTCAAAAAGGTACTAATTTAGGGATATTGGGCCAGGACAGAATGAATATCCTGGTTTTGGTACATGAACATATATGAATAAAACCCTTTGAACCGGTCCTCCAGAAGTACTGAAACAACTACTCGCTGTGACAAGAGATGGTTTGGGCCAGTTTGAAAATTTGACTGAGCGGATTAAGGTTGGTTTGAAAGAAAGTAACGAGGGGGTAAAGTTTGGAACACCATTTTGTACCCCTTTGAGCCCAAAAGATCTGGGACATGTGTGATCAAGAAAAATGCAAACTGTAAAAGACGTCCTTCCACTCTTAAAATTGTGGGTTGTGCTTCACTGGGAGGAGGGCTGTGTGGGTAGACTTGTTGGTTTTTGTGTTCCAAGGCTGAAAAGGAATACATTTTGGCTTTGAAGATGAAGCCAGAGGAGAGCTATGGGGCATTCCTCTATTTGAGGTGGTAGAAGCATCCTGAGGAAGTTGGTTTAAGAACCTCTTGTTGTGGAAGAAATACTTTTCCTCCTGTTACATCTTTGATTAATTTTTCAAGTGCTTCAGAAAATAGATGTCCCCCTTTAAAAGGACATATGTGTGAGGAGATGTTTGCAAGCAGCTTCAGCTGTCCAGGCATTTAGCCATAAAATTCTGTGCATTTGGACAGAAATGAAAGCCATTCTAAAAAATCTGTGTTACGACTTGTTTTAGAGCATCACCACAAAAGAGTAAGGACGTGTCTGCAAGAGCTCTGCCAAGATTTAATCCTGAAAGACAGAATCACGCTGACTGTTCATTTGCCTAGTCCAGTTAGCTGTGGAATGGCAAACAGAAATTTCAGCAATAGGCGGTGGCAAAGCTGTACCAAGAAGGCTCAAGAGAGCCTTTAAAATTGCTTAACAAATTTCTGTCAGCAGAATCTTTAAATGATAGTTCTTTCTATAGGCATAGTAATACCTTTGCTTAAGACGGAGACCGCAAGGTCTACCTCTTGAAAAGACCACTTTTTAGTGAACTCTTGTTCTTCTGGACAAAGTTTGGCAAAATAATTTCAGAAGGGTCAAACTATTCTCCGGAATAACCCAATCGTCATGAAATGTCCATTCTATTTGTACACAAATGGGGAAAGTTTTTTTTTTTCCCCAGATTTAGCAAGTTTCTTGGTACCCAAGGAGGCATATCAAAACGGATGAGAATCAAGCGCGACAATGCCGAGGCATTTTGCACAGTAGAAGATAGCATATCTATGCCGGACAAGCTTATTGCGTGAAGCAACAACATCAGGGGCACTCTGCAGCCTCTGATAATGCACTGCCTCTGGATCCCCATCATTCCTCCCAGTGTCTGTGTCCTCTTGAGGAGGCATTTCACTTTCTGACTCTGGTTAAGGCGGCGGTGGTAGAGAAGGAGCTATGGACAGAGATGGCAGCAATAAGGCTGTTCGTTTTCCAAGCAAACTCTTGATATAGCTGCAGAAAAATATGCCTTTGAGAGATAGGCTGCTTGTCTGAGATAGAGCACCCCTGGCTTTTGTCATTGCTAGGAGTGAGGGCATTTCCCTATAGGGTACTGAAAGTAGCATGTGGAAATGGGGTATACATGTCCATGAAGGAGTATCCATCAACCCAGGTATAGACCGTTCTGTAACAAAGCCTTCATGACAAAAGATCGGAAGTTCCTAATTACAAAGGGTTGTAGGTGGAAGTGGTGGGCAATAGTGTCACCTAAATAATATCCAATCTCAATCAGAACAACTCTCAATATCTTCAAATAATATCCAATCAAAACAAGTGAAAATGATACAGTAAAATGCAAGCTGAACACTATATAGTGATTTCACATAATCATCTAATAGAAATTAAAAAAATTAGTGCAGAGCAACCCAACACTCTAATCAATATACATTACACACATAAATAGAATCAATATCTGTGAAAGTCCAACACTCCCTGCATAGGATCTAATGCGAAACCATACACACACACATATATATAGATATAGATATAGTGCAAGCAATTAGTAAAATTCAATTTTGCAACGGCAGCAGTGTGACATCACAGGCTCGGTTTCTCCATCCAATAGTGGGAGTTGGCCCTTCCCATTTGTACTGAGATGTAACATCTAGTCAGTCATGATTCTATACTCCGATTGGTGGAATTGTACCACAAAGTTTGAAAAGTTTAACACTGTAAATGTGAAAAAAAACCTCAAAACATAATTCCTGGTGGTTTTTGGATGTTTATGAATACTATTCAAATGCACAAAGTGTAAAGCAAGTAACAGATATTATGAATTGTTCTTGCAATGGGGCTACAGTAATGGTCAACTCATCATGTTGCTGGTCCCTATATATTAGTGGTTCTCAAACAGGGTTCAGTGGACCCCTAGGGTTCCTCCAGAGGATGCTAGGGGTTCCTTGAGAAATTAGCAATTTCTGCCCCTCAGATAAGTTCCCCTGACACCATTGATCTTTTTAGCTATCTGGAAAAAGGCAATTCTTCCCAATGTCCACAAGTGTAAGGAGCATTTATCCCACTGACCATCACACTAATGTATCATGAGTCGTAAATATAGTCATTTTTAGCAGGGGTTCCCAGAGACCTGAAAATTTTTTCAAGGGTTTCTCTGTGTTGAAAAGGTTGAGAAAGGCTGCTATATATGGTCTAGGACAGTGATGGCAAACCTTGGCACCTCAGATGTTTTGGAACAACATTTCCCATGATGCTCAACTATACTGCAGAGTGCATGAGCATCATGGGAGAAGTAGTTCCAAAACATCTAGAATGCCAAGGTTCACCATCACTGGTCCAGGCTTTGACAGGGTCTGGGTTCTAAATGGATGGATGGACCAAAAGTCCTTGACCTGTATAGCACCCTGCAGCTAACTACAACACCCAAGCAGGATCCCTTGAAGCAAGCAACATTACAGGCTTTCCCCCCACAGCGTGGGTTCAGGTTTGGCTCCCAAGGTTATACTGAGGTTGAACCAATCCGAATGAACTGATTTTATTGTTGCATTGAAGACAGCGAGAAACTGATTGAAGAGTTGAATTGCAAAGTTGAACTCTCAGACAGTGACTGTTGTAAACGGGTAAGTATTTTTTACTACAAAATAAGCGGATGTCATGAAAATTAAAATTAAATTTAAAAAAAAAATTTCATAAACTTTCAATTCAAGACAGAATTCACCAAAAGAGTAATTTTACTGAAATGACCAGCAAATGATTGTTTTTATCATTCATGTAAAGAGACACGACACCGGATTGAATATTTAGCATTTATTAAAGCACACTGCTTATATTGCTTCTTCAGTTGGCTAGACCCAAAGCTAAAACAATGACAACACAGTGCGGGTATGGGGTGTGGGAAGAAAGGAGGACATGCACAGCCAAAGTCAGCAGGCACGAGCAAGGGCTTTAATTCGGCTACATCAGTTCACGAATAGCGAACGTGTGAATTCCACATAGTCGTACGCAGAGGGCAACTCGCGGCCCTTACTGTCCATATATGGTTTCATGTGTGAGATGCAGTAGTCTGCCTGTTCACGTGTCAGGTTCTGAAAAAACAAAATAAATTTCAACAAATTAAAAACAGTACAATACGAGATGGAAAGATGCAGAGCCGTCTAGGGTACAACAATTCTACAGTATGGTAAGCGGCGATGTGCCAAGCTGTATAAGTTAATATATAAAAGTAGGGCGTTCCCTAATAAGTTTTCAAAAGTTCGGCAACCCTGGTTGGATATTGGGGATTCCTTCTGGATAGACACTCCATTGTCTCAGACTTTGTAGGTCGTAGAATTGGGTTGAAGGTTGTAGAATTGGGTTGAAATAGTTCATCTTGTGATGCTGTCATATGTATGGTATCTTTCCGTATCTCCCCTTCACCCCCCAGTGGGGAAAAAAGCTGGTGGAGGGTAGCGTGTATGTGTTTGTGTTGTTGATGTGAGTGTTTGGATGGTGGTCTACATTCACTATATCTGGTCTCCCACAGTACACAGAACATGGAGATGCAATTATTTTAGTAAATATAAACTGCTAAATACCTTTTCTCATCAGCAGTATATCGCAGTCTAATGACTTCAATAAGTGTCCGGCTGAGCACTAGTCAAAGCTTGTAGGAGTTTTCATTCTACTTTGATTGTACTATGAGGCTAAACCTCTGTCTGGACAGGGCTAAGTAGCCCTGTGCTGATCACGTTCACCCTCCCAAGAAAAACAAAAACTCTCTAGCAATGCACACCAAACTGAGCATGTGCAGAGTGCCCCCAAGGCTTTGTTCTACCGGCAGAAGGATTGGGGACAGTTAAAAAAAAAAAAAAAAGGGAGGAGGATCAGAGAGGATAGGATCAAACAGCCTTTTTATACAATGCAGAGGATTAACCCCTTAGGTTCCACAGTGAGTATAACAAGCATGCTTTACTGCATATACAGACTGATTTTATGGTTGTGGGTTTAGTAATACTAAGTCTCATCATCTCTGTGTGCTGGACCTTTTCTTTACTGTAGGCCTGAAGCAAGCAGTGCTCACTTGTTGGGGAAGCCGCCCATAAGAATCACTTGAAATTAATAAAATGCAGGGAAGCAATCCAACTGAAGGCAAGAGGCAACACCTTTGCTTTAGTTTTCTACACTCTTGCATCTCAAAGTTTGAACATCCAAAAACAACAGGCATTAGGATGATTGTTTCCTACAAGGGTTGTAATTATTGGTCTAACACCAGACTATCTAGGAATCCGCTACTGTAATAAAGGTAAAGGTCTCCAGCAGTCCAACTTTAGCTTGCCCTGTTAAACCATTTTAAGTGAAAGACTGATTTTCCCAGGGAGAATGCAATGAAGATTATTTTTCTTATTTACCTGATAGAGTTCTTCTTTTGTGACGTATGGTTTCTGCTCAGTGCTGAGCGCTCGGAATGCACTTTCAATCTCCTCGCTGGACTTCACATTTTCGGTTTCCCTGCTAATCATGAATGCCATGTATTCTTGTAAGGACACGTGGCCGTCTCTGTCGAGAAACCAGACGAAGCTCATCAAAGAAATACCTACTAAAATTCTCACCAAATTGGCATTATTACATGACCAAAAGAAAATACCTGTTTGGGTCTACGATATCTAGGATGTTCTCAAATTCTGGATCAGGTTCTCCTTCCTCTACCATTGGAAGATCATATCCAAGAGACCTCAAGCAAGACTTGAACTCCTGGTGGTTAAGACGACCAGACTTATCCTTGTCAAAGTGCCTGAGGAATAAAGGAGGTTTCATCTTAGAAGTTGGAAACCACCAGACAGGGCGCACGTGTAGCCAAGTCAAAGCAACAAATACTCACTTGAACATCATGCTGAATTCCTTGAGAGCTTCCTCTGTGACACCCGTTGTGTTTCTGAAAGAAGGAACCAATGATAGTCACAAGATGGGTTAAGAAAGGTTTTCTTTGTTGAATGACCCTACTGAAACACACAGAATAACACATTATAATTAGCAGGGCTTTTTTTCTCAGAAAAAAGGTGCAGGAACTCAACCACAACCCTGTGTCTACAAGTGATCGTGCTGAGCAGGGAGCAGAGGGCCTGAGCCAAAGGTGGTGGAAAGGAGTTCCACCAAGTTTCACCTGAAAAAGAGCCCTGATAATTAGGGCGCCAGCTCATTTAAATGCGTGCTCACACCGCTATACCATGCCTCTGAAGACGTCATAGATGTTTGACGATACGCGTAAGGCGGACGTATCGGAGCTATGCACGCTACATACCACGGTTTTAGCCATTGACGCTGTTATATGATGACTACTATGAATGTGAGGAATGTGACTAGGAACCATCATTTACGCCAAGCGCTTTTTGCTCTTATGCCTGTTTGACCACTCTGTGACAGGAGGGTCAAAAATTCCGGTAAGAGGCTACGGGTGTCAGCACAGGGTGTAACTCATCTCTCTCACTATTCACTGGTGATTGGCTGATTGGATCGGGTCCTTTCTTTCTACCTGCAGTTCTACTCTATTAGATTGTCCATGGACTGTATTACTGGGATAGATTGTTTAATATATGTCTGGCGCAGCTCCTAATATACATCTACTACTTTATATGGACTGTGATCTTCCTATTGAGCGAGCAGCCTTGTGTACATGTATTTTATATTGTCTAGTATATATTGTATAGTATTTTTCTGTCTTAAGCGCAAATATCATTCCCTTTTTTATTTTTACCTGATAATTAGCAACCTGCTGTGAGATGTAAAGAGACCAATCACTACCAAGTGTGGCCAACACAGCATCATCCCGTCTCTAAAATGTCACACTCAAGTATAGAACCCGTTTAGGATTAACCGATACGAACGAGCAATTCCCTAGTTAATGCCAGAGTCTATGAAAAAAGGTTAACCCTTAAAAGTGTTAGTAAAGTCCTTTTTTCTTGATTTATACCTACAGGTAAGCCTATAATAAGACTTACCTGTAGGTACAGTAAATATGTCCTAAACATGCTATCTGGGAGGACATGCCTATACAGATGGAGGTTCGTGGCGCATATATACGCACATGCGCAAGCCAGCAACTGTTCAGGCAAAATTACATGATTGTGGACCAGGGAACATGCAAAGGCAAACGCACTCGCACATATGCACGCACTTGCGAACGTGCGCACGCATGGCTGTCACCAATGCTGGCGCCAGGCGGGCTATTTAAACCGGCTGCAGTATGGACTTGTTGCTGTTTGGTCTGCAGCTTCTTGTGTTATTCCAGATCCCTGTGTTGACCTCTGATTCTGATCCGGCTTACTCCTGACTTACGTTTGTCTGCTTAATACCCCGACCTCGGCTTGTTTTTGGATTCTTCTTCTGCCTGCTGTTCTGCTTGATCTACCTGAACGTTACCGACCCGGCTCGTCTGATTCTGCACCTGCACCTCCAGTCTGCCATGCTCCGTGCCAGTGTACCTTCCACCAGTCTGTCTGCTGCACATCCTCCTGCTGATTGCTGCCACAGGGATTACTGGACTGATTGCAGGCGCCCCTACATCTCCGTGCTCTTGTGGCTGCTGTCTCCATATCAGTAACCCCTGAGCTGGTGCTGTACGAGAGGCTCTACTCTACACGTTAGGCTCACTGACCAGGTACGTGACACATGCCCACTGTGCCCTCAATGGACGGTGCGCCGTCCACTGAGAGCCGTGCCATGGCTGTGACTCCCGCGTGGTAGTGAAGTTTTTGCAGCTCGGCCATTCAAACGGCCGCACCCTGCAAACCTGGAAGGAAGACTGGGTGAAGATGGAAGCTGTGTCAGTGGTGACATAATGCCACTGGTGGGCTTTGTTTTCAGGCAAGTCTTTCATCATTAGCTAGTATGCGATGCACACTAGCACATTATGCTCTTATCTTGCAGGGAGAAGATTATTTTTTTTTTGCGGTTTACTACTGCTTTATTGGGAAAAGGGAAGGAAGCACTGCACTAAGTAGACACCATTGGCCTAGTTAATAGATACCCAATGGTGGGCTTCATCAAGATCAAGGTGGGCTTCACCAAGATCAAGAACGGGCAGATGTGTCCCAAATTGTGGTTCTCAAGCAGAGGTCTGCCCATCTAATTGCCAAGCTAGGTGGCCGGGATTACATTTCTTGTTTCATTTTATTAAACCAAGGTACTGCAACATCATTTTTGCAAGAAGATGGAAACACGGGCATGGCCTCACAGACCGGCAGCCAAAACCAAGTCTTGGAGCACTGTACTCCAACACAAGAGCCTACCCACACCGGCTTTCTCTAACATACCTGGCTTGGATTTGCTGTTCCAGGTTGTGTTGCATTCTCATGCCCAGCTGATCTAATTGGTCCCACTGTTGTGCCAGTCCCACCGTACTGTGTTCTGTGTATTTATTATCTAAAATCAATGCCTCTTCCATAGCAGCTCCCAGGTCCTCTATCTTCTTAAGCTGACTTCTCATTGCCCGAATCTCTTGATGTTTCCTCTGTGATGGGAGAAGAAAAATAAGTCAATAAACCTTCACAGACGTGAGATCGCTTTTAAATAATTCAAACCAAGACTGAATGTTTTTTTTTTTTTTATTTGAAGTGTCAGCTCCAGCATCTGTATGCCTCGAAAACATTGGGTGACATTTCTATACGTGTAAAATACATCACTGATCTTGCAAGATTTTTACCTTTGGGGCCAGTTCACACCATAGAAAAGCAGTTCGGATGCTTTTCTGAATGCCTGTTTTTTTTTTATTCATTTTAGTGCATTTTTGACTTTTCCTCTATCCAGCTCTGTCAGCTCCATTTAAAGGCAATATACACTTTAAAATATTTTAGTAGGTATCAGTGCAGTTCTATTCCCTATGCTATTTGTTTGCCTTTCCATGCAATGATGGGCTTACATGTTGTGGCTGCAGTTTGCAATGTCATACATAGCTCCCAACTGTCCCTGATGTCAAGGGACTGTCCTTGATTTGGAACAAAGGCCCTCTGTCCCTCTTTCCTCCTGATTTGTCCCTCATTTTGGTCTGATCTATATAGTTGAATATAAAATGCACTATTTATATTTTAAAAAGTTTTTCCCAGTGTTAAACCTTTCATCTAAGTTCTAAATTACTGCATTTCTAAACTGTCAGGTCACATGTGGCCAGATGACAACTGCACCCTGTTAGGGGCAGGGGCGCAGCGCAAGGTAGTGAACCCGATAGACTGCTGCGGATGGACCGGAACGTGAGCCCAAGATTCCCCAGGGCGCGGAGTCTAAGACCCAGCAGGTGTTCACCAGAGCCTCTAGCGGGGAGGATGGACTTGGCTGCAAATGGGCCCAGGTCACGGCCCCTGGGGTCCCCCGAGTCACGCTCCGTAGGGAGAGAGGGGAAGCAGCCACTCAGGACACAAGGGATAGTGATGGGTAAGCCGAGGTCGGGGCAACAGGCAGACGAGGGTAACCAAGGGACAGGCCGAAGGTCAGGGTAACAGGCAAACAGGAATAGTCAGAGACAAACCAAAGTCGGTACACAGAAAGGTAGATGAAGCACACGGCAGACAGGAACATGAACTAACAAAACACTGTTGAACAGCAAAGCAGACCTGCAGTGCGCTGGTTAATATAGACTTCCTGCAATGGCCTGGGGTGGGGCCGAACAGGGAGGAGAGATGATAAAAAGGAGCCAGAAGGGGAGTCTGGCCTCTAATGCAGACATGAAGGAGCAGGTAAGCTGCCAAACACTATTGCAAGTCCATGACATTAGTACATCCAGATGAATCATACCACATTTTTTATTCCGGACAAATTGGGCTTTCATTTGTTGGTAAATGGTTCTTGATATCTTCTGATTTTTTTTTTTTTTTTTTATGATCATCAAGAAAAACTATCCCAGAATAGGTTTGTTTTTTTTTCATTTTCCTGTATAGATTTCTTACTACCATAACCTACCCCCAAAGAACAATCCTAAATAAATTCTTCTGCTCCTGACCATCGCACCGATACCCCACATATGTGTAGGTTATTTGTGGTTTGCACCCATAATGCAGCCCACAAATAGTGTGCATTTTGATTTTTTTTCCCCCTACCTAAAAAAACACTGACACTAATTAAAAAAAAAAAAAAATCCTGCCTAAAATATACAGACCCTGAACTTTGACCCACCCAAACACTAACTCTGGCACTGACCTGGATCAAACCTTGATCTAGGCAATTTCTTTTCTCTTTTTTTTTTTTTTTACACACATTTTTTTTCTCTCTCTCTGCAAGGAAAGACAAAGAAACCATGCATCTTTTCTCTCCATTCACAGGGAGAGAGAAGCACAGGGGCGGGCGTCACAATGACTGATCACTGTGGTAGCCAATCAGAGGCTACTAAAGCAATCAGGTGACCCGGAATCCCGAGTTCCGGTTCTGATCATTAGTACAGAGCCCGGAGCTCTCGGTGAGACCCCAGCCTTGGTGCTGGGAACACGCTATGCAGCCCACTCCCAGCACAAAGTGATATATGCAAATAGGAGGCCCCATGGCAAAAAGCCCAGTGAAGGGAGGCCGCATATTTGTGTTATGTTGGCGTCAAGAGGTTAAGTAACTGTTTCTGATGGTTTCCCTTTAAATCCTAACTCTGGAAGTTAAAAAAAAGAAAGAAGAACCCCCCCCCCCAAAAACCCCCCCAAAAAAAAAAAAAAAAACCCTTGCAATGTCCAGCTGGTCACCCCCATCCTACAAAAGCTTAAATGCGAGTTAAAGAGGAAGTAAACCCTCCTCAGGAAGTTGTACCTATAGGTAAGCCTATGATAAGGCTTACCTATAGGTACTGTAAATATCTCCTAAACATGTACCGTTTAGGAGATATTTACCTTTAATGCAGCCAGTGACGTCACTGGCGCATGCGCTCTGAAGGAACGGCTGATCGTGCCGTTCCTTCAGAGCCCCGTGCCGTGACCGTCGGCTCCCGGAAGACGGGCGACTGAACATGTCGCTCGTCATACAGGTGACGGCGGGGGCTCGTTCTAAGGTAAGTATTTCATAATGAGCTAGTATGCGATGCATACTAGCTCATTATGTCTTTCTCTTGCAGGTTGTAAAAAAAATAAAAAAATTTTAAACGAGTTTACAACCTCTTTAACGCTGGGAGATGAAGAATATTTGTCTTACTCCTTGCTCACTCTCCTATTTAGTTTGTGAGCAGTCCCCTTTCTGTCCTGATGCACAATGTAGGGCTATTGGCTCTGCCTTGTACTCTATGACATCATTGAGCATCTTAGAGAAGATGCATCAGGGAACCGGTCACATAAATGGAGAGAGTCTGCTGGAACAAGCAAGTATACGTCTAGGTCTAGTCTAATGAACATTTTTGAAAGTCTACCTCTGACCACTACATGGATAATTTCCACTACAACCAGCGACATATCTTAACATTTAGACTTTGAAACTCTAGGTAGACTGTCATCATTCTCCCAGGTGGGATCCTCTTGGGAGGTGCAGGAGTTGCAGGATCAATGCCTGCCAAGATGATGTGGGCACCATTTATCTGACTGTTCAATGAAGCAATTGCACACACGTGGTGACTGGGGAAGACTCCATCAAACTTTTGGATCCTTTAATATCTGCATGCATGGAGCAAGTTCATTTATCTCTGCCAATCACACAAAGGTCCTTTTCTGCACTGCACCTTCTTACACGATATGAGATAAATTACTCTTATATTTACTTATCCTTGATCAGTATGGTACGCACCTTAGTTGCTTCCAATTGAGACTCCAATGTTCCAGATTCTTCAACCATGCAAGACCTATATAGAAACAGCAGTCAGTAACAGAAGACTTTTATATCTGGATCTTGAAGTTATCAGAGCACGGCTGCTCTAACTGCATGTTCTAATTATACACCACGCTGTGTTTTATACAATGTGTGCGATCTTGTACTTCATATTACCTTCAAGTCCAGGACAGACTCCAGAAGAATAGCCCCATGCCAAGCCACCACCACCACCACACCCCCGGACCCAGTGTTGCAGCAGAAAAGTGCCTACGGAAGCCTTTCTCTAAGAGCCACACCATGGGGTTAGTGCACAACTAACGCACCCAGCACGGGAGGATGGGGTGTCAAGAGAAGCACTGAACACTCCCCGATCCACAGCCACTCAACTATATCACTCCAGCCAACCACACCAAGTCACTTCCTTGTGCCTACATGATCATACAGTGCAACATGTGAAGGTTAGGCACTCACACAACAGTCTGTGCTTTGGTAAAAGTGCACTTTAAGCTACAAGTGAAAGAATTTAATCTATTAAAAGTCTAGATTGGTAAGAGTGGGACTTCTTGAGGACTCTAAAAGCAAGATTTGCCCTGCCGTAGTTACTTGCTTAGAGATTTTGGTGTTGGATGGACTTGACATTCAAAAATGTTTCTGCATTAGATCCTTTCTCAAGATCTTCCTCATAGGGGCTCTTATTGGTATATTTGAGACCAACCATATTTTAAAACAGCAAACAAAAACCTCAAGACTAAAAACTAATACTTAATCTGGCCATAGAGTGATTTTCTTTTCCCGCTCAATTGGGGAATCCCTCTGGTGGAGCCTTGTGTTCTCCTGTTGGGGAAGGAGTGCAGGGAGCCATTTCTGCCCAGAGTGGTTATCGCTAGCAGATATAGATGCTGCCAATAATTGCATGAAAAAACTGACATGCTGGTTGTACTCAAGTTTATCCATAGAACGACTTTGGTACAATCAGCCTGCCCATACATGGTTCAAATCTCAGCCAGCCCATGCTGAAGCAGCCCATCAGCCTGCCCATACATGGTTCAAATCTCAGCCAGCCCATGCTGAAGCAGCCAATCAGCCTGCCCATACATGGTTCAAATCTCAGCCAGCCCATGCTGAAGCAGCCAATCAGCCTGCCCATACATGGTTCAAATCTCAGCCAGCCCATGCTGAAGCAGCCAAGAATCGAAGTCTAACCTTTACTGTAGGATTTTTTTTATTGTACATGGTATCAAGCAGCATGGGGGGGGGGGGGGGACACCCAAAAATCTAGGTAATGCAAAAAAGCAGGTGACCAGACTCATCACAGAAATACCAATTTTGGGAGGAATGACCCCCTTAAGGGGATACACGTTAACCTACTCCACTGGGAGACTCATGACCAGTGGTTAGATGGTCTACTTACGTGGCTGCCTTTGAGCTGTAAATAGATTCGTAAGGTCTCACAAGTCAGTTGGGTTCCATAGCACTGTCTCATACTAGAAAAAGTCAGGCAGCTGCAAGTCCTTTATCTACTTTGCACTTTTTCTTAGGTCTTGTACACAAAAGCATCAGCTTGTATAACAGCAGTGTGTACAAAAGGCTTTCACAGACCTCTAAACAGCTTAATTGAAGGCTTTAGAAACCTTTAGCTCCAATTTGGAGATGCTGAACACAGATCCTGAAAAGGGAACACACTAGCTGTCTCTAAGCTGCTAGCAGGCTTCAACACTACAAGAAATGTCATTAAAAGCCTACTGTAACTTGTCATTGGGAGGAATTGTGCCCCGCGTCGTTCCTGTCATTGGGAGGAATTGTGCCCCCATCGTTGCTGTCATTGGGAGGAATTGTGCCCCCATCGTTGCTGTCATTGGGAGGAATTGTGCCCCCATCGTTGCCGTCATTGGGAGGAATTGTGCCCCCATTGTTGCCGTCATTGGGAGGAATTGTGCCCTGCGTCGTTCCTGTCATTGGGAGGAATTGTGCCCTGCGTCGTTCCTGTCATTGGGAGGAATTGTGCCCTGCGTTGTTCCTGTCATTGGGAGGAATTGTGCCCTGCGTCGTTCCTGTCATTGGGAGGAATTGTGCCCTGCGTCGTTCCTGTCATTGGGAGGAATTGTGCCCCCATCGTTGTTGTCATTGGGAGGAATTGTGCCCCGCATCGTTGCCATCATTGGGAGGAATTGTGCCCCCATCGTTGCCGTCATTGGGAGGAATTGTGCCCCCATCGTTGCCGTCATTGGGAGGAATTGTGCCCCCATCGTTGCCGTCATTGGGAGGAATTGTGCCCCCATCGTTGCCGTCATTGGGAGGAATTGTGCCCCCATCGTTGCCGTCATTGGGAGGAATTGTGCCCCCATCGTTGCTGTAATTGGGAGGAATTGTGCCCCCATCGTTGCTGTAATTGGGAGGAATTGTGCCCCCATCGTTGCTGTCATTGGCAAATTTAGCGTCGCATCGATTTGAACACTGCTAGTGCCGGCAATAGGATGGGATTTGTCATGTGTTTTGACCTGTCAAATCGCATGATAAATCGCTCCAGTGTGAATGGGGGCTTTGAGTGGTTTTTAACCCTGTTAGGGAAATTTCTATTTAAATCCTGTCTGTGACAAAAGTTTAGGAATTTCCACAATATGGCCCCATAAAGCAATAAATAAAATGGACAGAGGTTCTATCCCTTTCCCACCATAAAGCTAAAAAGAAAAGGTTGGTTGGAATTCCACTGTAATGATCAAACATTTCTGATTTTCAGGAGAATATTTGACTTAAGGATGAAGTCCAACACCAGAGGGGAAAGCTATGAGGGGAACACTCAATGATGGGTGTCCTTGGCTCGATATTGCAGCAGTGTGTTAGTATTGAGAAAGCATCACATAGTGCCACGGAAAACCAGTGGAAAAAGGAATAAAGAAGAAAAACCTTCCAGATAGATCATCCCCAACTTCATACTGATACACACGTATGACTCTGCGATAGGCTATGCTAGAGAAGAGAGACCCAGTTGTGAATAGTCCACGCTCCCAACACAAAGATCAGGAAAACAGAAAGCCACGACATCCACCCTACACAGCAACGTATCCACCCATGTAAGAGCCACATACAGATTGTAAAAGGAAATAGCAAGCAAGGCAAGAGCATTGCAACACAAGAATGCAAAAACCATTGTGCAGTAATTAAATAATATATGGCTACTATGAGGCTGAAGATAAAGGACCCACACTTGTGAGCCTCTCTTTGAGCTCTCAGGGTGGTACGCAATCCTTAGTGTTCCTAGAAGCACCAATGTATCCTTCAGATCTTTTTCATGGACACAGGTTTTTAACACTTCTAGTAACTACTCTGAGCAGTGAATGCATGTTGGATGTCACACGCATCGCGTTTTGGCCCAAGAGAAATGTAACATTGGCCAAATGTAGTCTAATGTATATGCAAGGGCCAAACCAAGCATTGCTTGCAATACCTAGGGGGTAATCTCCCGATTAGTACTTTCTATAATGAATGAGGATTTGCTCAAAGCTGAACAAGCAATTCTCCTTGGGTAGTCTTAGATGCCTTGTTTCCACTGAGCGGTACGGTTCGGTACGCAATTTTTGCCGTTTCCATTGTCAAAAGTTGTGACTGGTACCCCAATTCCGAACCGTACCACTGTTTTGGGACCCTTTCGTTGGGGTACCAAGCACATTAGTACCATACCAACAGGGTGGAGCAACACTGTTGAGGTACTGTTGGCGATGGAAAGGCAAGCCTGATCAAGGTGCACCGTTCCGAACCGTGCCGTACCACTCAGTGGAAACGAGGCAAGAGATTGTTCAACTGTTTAAAGCAGCCCTTCGGGCTCTTTCACACAGCCCGTCCGTCGGACGGACTGAGCAGGAGGATGACAGCTGAGATCCCCCGCTGAGCAGGAGGATGACAGCTGTTCTCTGCACTGTGTGCGGAGACACAGCTGTCAGTTCCCCATATATCTCTATGGGGGAATCGGATGGGAACGGACCGTCGGTCCGTTCTCATCCGATCGACGGATGGAAAAAAGGGTTTTCATCCGTCCAGATTTGACGGATCGGATGTCAGAGGACATGTCTCCGCTGACATCCGATGCCCCATAGGGATGCATGGGGGGACCGTTCAGATCGGCCAAAAAAACTGACAGGCGAATCTGAACGGTCCGCCTGTGTGAAAGGGGCCTTAGTCAATGTTGACACCTATGTCCACAAGAGAGTTGTCTCTATATAATCTTTACTGTGCTGCAGAAAAATCCATGAGTACAGGCCGTTGTATGGTCTGACAGACAATATGTACAGTAGGCTGCAACTACCCTATTCTTGATGGTGCAAACCAGCACTTGTAATTCTACACAAGATGAAATTAGCTGCTCGGTTTTAACTTAGCAGCAGCTGCTGCCTGACTACTGCCTATAGTAATGCCGATTACCATAGTAGACAATGTAATTAACTAGGTGTTCAGCTTTCCTGGTCCATTAGAACAATCTACTGCAGTAGTCCAGTCTACAATCAAACACATTTAAAACAACTGCAGTCACAAAATAAGCTGTACACATCTACTGCATCACACAATCTTAGAATACTAACCCATCCAGAAGGTAGGTCCTATGGACAGAGGCAAATTGAAGGTAGCAGCACACAGACGGGGAAAAAAAAAGAACATACAAAAGTGAAAAAAAACATTGTTGAAGCATCACAGATTTACAATTCATTACAAACAACGGATCATGGATAATTAACAGGATTAAGAACAGCTGGACATAAGCGAGAGAACACAAAATGCAGTGGAAAAGACATGAAGGTCTTGTTGGAGGGAAATATCAGTAACCTGGTCTCTTGGATCCACTGATGGAATGCATTAGCGTGCTGTGCAAACTCCTGGCGCAGCTTATCGTTCTCCTCCTGCCTTCGCTGTTCCTTCTGAAGTTCCAGTTCACGTTCCTATTGGGCAAAAATAAATAGAGAACTAAAGCGCTATGCCATAAGCAAAACATTTTCATCCACTTGATGGCAGGTTAAGCATTTGAGACCCCATCAAAGGGACCCCTTTGGAGCCATACTTCAGACACTGCACTAAAACCTCATTATTGGATGACGGTTACAGTTAAGATACTAAACCAACTTAGCAGTTCAGATCATTCTGCTTACTGAGCAGCCTTTGTACATTTACCTTTATGATTTTCTGCAGGTTGCGCCAAGTCTCTTCCAAAGCTTCCATGGTGAACCAGGTGTATGGATTGGAAGCCACCCGGTAACCCTTGATCTGCCGGTCCAATTCAGCCAGCTGGTTGAAGTCGGTCTGCGCTGAGCTGAGGGAGTTTCGGAATGCATCATGTGCTTCACGCAGAGCCTTGATCTCCTCAAGGGAATTACAGCGGACTGGATCTGTCAAGTCCTCTTCTGCATTCTCAAACCAGCTGTTGAAGGCAGATGCTTTCTTGGCAAATGTCAAGAATAAGTCTTCAACCTAACATGAAATAAAGGTTTAATTGGATTATAGTAGTACACGGATTTCTAGACATTACCCTAGAGTTAACAAGTAGTCTGAAAAATGCCAATATGATCACAAAGGCAGCCTACCTTTCTGTAGTGCTCTTGTGCCTCCAGAAGCTTCTTCTTTCGGGCAGCGGAGTTATCCAGCAGTTGGTTCCATCGTTTCATAAGGGAGGCATGGCGGGTCTCTATAGCCCTGGACTGCACATGCTTAGCTGCAAGTAATTGGTCTTTTAGTGCAGTGATGTTGGTGATGCCTTCCTGTTGGAATGCTTGGAGTCCAGCATCAAATGTTTCCTGAAAGTAAAAAAAAAACACACATTGTCAAACAGATGGCACAGTGGGGGGGAATTACCAAAACTGGTGCACTCAGAATCTAGTGGCATGGTAGCCAATCAGCTTCTAACTTCAGCTTGTTCAGTTAAGCTTCGGCAATAAAACCTGGAAGCTGATTGGTTTCTTTGCAGAACTGCACCATATTTTTCACTCTTCAGTTTTAGTAAATAACCTCCAGTGCATCAACCAATGGCACAGTATTAATTTACAGTCCACTGACCTGCTTAGTAAGAAGTGTCTGCACAGAGGACAGATCTCTGCCATAGTCATCTGTCTTCAGGCTGTTTTCCTTCTCACCTAAAAGGCAAAATATGCAAACTAAAAACACAAAAGACAAAAGCTGGCCAAGAAATATCTTATAAAGGAAAAGGACCTGGGGGCACTGGTAGACAACAGGCTTGGCAGTGGCATGCAATGCCAAGCCGCTGCAAGCAAAGCCAACTTAATACTGGGATGTATAAAAATGGGGATTCACTCCAGAAATAAAGAGATTATTCTCCCGCTCTACAAGACTCTGGTCCGGCCACATCTGGAGTATGCTGTCCAGTTCTGGGCACCGGTCCTCAGGAAGGATGTGCTGGAACTGGAGAGAGTCCAGAGAAGGGCAACAAAAATAATTAGAGGAATGGAGGACATCAGCTATGAGGAAAGACTACAAGCACTGAACCTTTTCTCTCTGGAGAAGAGACGATTGAGGGGGGATATGATATCAATGTACAAATACTGTACTGGCGACCCTAGCATATGGAAAAACCTATTCAGAGAAAGGGAATACAATAAGACACGTGGCCACTCACTAAAACTAGAGGAAAAACGGTTTAACCTTAAAATACGTAGGGGGTTCTTCATTATCAGAGCAGTAAGGATGTAGAATTCTCTTCCACAAGTAGTGGTATCAGCAGGGAGCATCGATAGTTAAAAAAAACTATTAGATGGGCACCTTAAAGACCACAACATACAGGGGTATACAATGTACGGTTAACAGCAAACACACACACACACACACATCATAGGTTGAACTGGATGGACTGATGTCTTTTTTCAACCTCACTATGTAACTTATAAAGTTTTGGTTGGAGTTCCACTTTAAAGGAAACACAAGGCCAATGCGGCAGGTCAAACATGAACCACCTGACAAGTCGTAGATGTCAAAACTATTAAATTATTACCAAAATAATAATGAAAATTACATTTGAGGTACGCCTTACATATTTAAATACCAAAAGGTAAGGGACAAAGTCAATTCAGGGTTTCTAAAGTCTGAGGCAGGATTCCCGCAGTTCTGTGCATTCCAAAATGTGTAGGTGTGACTGGGATCATAAAGTTTGCTTTCTCATTACCTGCAGTGTATAGATGTGGATAAGCCAAATTCGGCGTCCGTACACATTTTTACCAATAAAAATTCCATGACTTCAAGTAAATATTCATGACCTAATGTTTCATGAAATGTCTATGTATACATGTTCAATAAGAAGAAAAATCCATGTTACACCCAGCATATTTTTGCTACACACCAACGTTAGCTGAAACTGCGTTACCCCCATAGACTGTAAAAAAGGTTACCCCGCACAGAAAACTTCACGCGAAGGATCGCGCAAAAGTTAACTATTGTAATTTAACCAATATTATCAACTATATTCGAATATACCGGAGAAAGAAAAAGATTTGATGGGTGCTCCTATTTGGGGGATAAAGTTTCAGTTCTGGCAGTCATGATGGATAAGGTGCAGCCGGACTGGTATGGATGGCACAGACGCACAAATGCGGCACTTACATCGAGGGCAGCTCTTTGTTAGGCCAAAGCAACAGTCCCACGAACAGGCAGAAAAGAACGAAAGGCGCCACTCAGAGTAGCAGATTTAAATAATTTTATTGACACATACTAAAAAAACTTACATGGAGGTAAGCGTCTATCTTCATAGCTTGGCGTCCTTCCGGGTCCGCTGTGTTTCTGTCCCTGAGGCTGGCCAGCAGCCGGGAGATGACACTAGGGGAGAACCAATCAGGGGACTCAGTCAGATTGAGGCAGCGGTGAAGCGCATACCTCACTGGAGGGCCGCAAGAATGTGATGAAGCGGGGGGGGGGGGGGGGGGGCGGTAACCGGTTTCGGAGCATGTGTGAACCTCTCCTTCTTCAGGGGTCTGAAGAAGGAGTGGTTCACGCATGCTCCGAAACTGGTTACTGCCCCCCCGTGTCATCACATTCATGCGGCCCTCCAGTTAGGTATGCGCTTCACCACTGCCTCGATCTGACCAAGTCCCCTAAATGGTTCTCCCCTAGTGTCATCTCCCGGCTGCTGGCCAGCCTCAGGGGACGGAAACACCGCTGACCCGGAAGGACGCCGAGCTATGAAGATAGACGCTTACCTCCGTGTAAGTTTTCAATATGTGTCAATAAAATTATTTACATCTGCTACACTGAGTGGCGCCTTTCTCTCTTTTCTGCATATTCGAATATACAGTGATTGTGAAACAAATTTCCATGACTTTTCCAAAACTTTGTGGGTTAAATTATTTTCCAAAACTTTTCCAGACCTGGAAATTGCCATTTTAAAAATTCCATGACTTTTCCAGGTTTTTCATGACCGTACGAACCCTGCCATTGGAAAGTACAGAATTTCTTCTTGTAATACATTTTCCTCAGAAATATACATTGAGTTTCACTGCATAAACATGGAGACGTGTGAATAGTCCCTAAACATATAGACAGAATTCAAGCCAAAAAAAGAAAAAAATTTGGCAAGCTTAAAGAATGGGCATAAAGATATCACCAATTCAACAATTAAAATAATATACAATTAGAATGCCTGCCTTCATCTTACATCTGCAGCAGTTGATCAAGATTATATTTGAAGAGCCTCACCTATCCAGGATTCCACCACGTCTGCCTTCCAATTGAATTGTAGGAAGGCAGAGTTTTCATCAAGCTTGGCTTTGCGCTGAGCGGCTGCCTTCTCAAGCTCTGCCACCTTCCCTCTGAGGCCTTGCATTTTGGCACTGATATTGTCTACGTGATGATTATTCTGGAAGGAAGATTTAAACATTTAATGAAGCCTTTTGGATGACGGCTTTAAAGGAATATTTTCTGGATTGCCAAAATCTTACCTTTCGGATAAGATCTTCTCCATTGGAACAGACATCATGAACCCTTTCCTTGTGTACAGTGAAGTCTGTTTCAAATGCCTCGTGTTTCTTGAGCAATCCCTAAAAACAGAACGAACAAGGTTGCCTTATACATTCAGTCTTGACTGAGCTAACATACCGCTATTTACCTACAATCTTCAATTTTCTCACCTGGATGGCAGCCAGGGTGTCACCATAGTCCTCACTAGCAACCAGAGTCATCTTTTCATTGATCCATGCTTCCTCTTCCTCAACATTGGCTACAAACTGTTGGTACTCCAGAGATTCCTCCAACCTCTGACCCCTGCATAAACCAATGAAAAACAAAGATTTCTGTAGACATTTTAAATATCTGGGACAGGACTTGCTGATGTTGTTAACACCTCTACATTTTTATTGCATTTGAGGAGAGCTATCTTGCATCTTCATAAAAACAAAAGCCCTACTGTATGCAAAAGCAAATTCACCTACTGTGAAAAGGGAATCAAACAAACCTAACAGTATTCACATGTTCAAAGCGGGAAGGAGGTATCAGACTATATATTCTATTTAAAGCAGATTAGGGAATAAAAGTTTGATTACCATCTCATCTCGCCAATAGTCTCCACAAATGAGGATTACAAACAATTGCGAAGAAATAGACACTGTAGAATGAAAGGCATAGCAAACAGTAGTGATCGACCGATATAGTTTTTTCATTGCCGATACTAATATTTTGGTCATCGCGTATCAGTCAATATGGGCTGATATTTTCGTACATTTAAAAAAAAAAAAAAAAGGTTTCTTTCTTTGACAGGTACTCTTGTGGAGGGATCTGGGTGTCTAAAAGACCCCAAACCCCTCCTCTGCATGTCAAAGCATTCAAAACACCAAGTTTGGCTGTTTTGAATGCTGTCATTTTTTTTTAATCTGGCGCCAGTACCCGGAAGTGATGTCATGACATCACTTCGGGGTTTTTGCATGGAGACCCGATCAGAGCCGTATGCGGCTTTGATTGGGTCTTCGGCGGCGTCCGCTCTTGCTCCTTGTTATGACAGCCGAGCAGCTTCTCAGCCAAATCAGTTGTCATTATAAGACAGCCGACCGTCAGCTATGGACGCCAGTACCAGGGTGATGCCTCTAGCTGCAGGCACCACTCCGGTACAGCACTTTCCGAAATATCGGTAACCTCCGGGGGCCGATTGCGATATATCGGGGAAAGTGTAGATTGGCCCTCGATAAATCGGCTTTGCTGATAATCGGTAGATCCCTAGCAAACAGACCTCCAAACAGTACAAGAATAGGTAGAGTAATAGGCCTGTTGTGGGATGGAGGAAAGATTGGCAAGAAGAGCAGATCAAGACATGACTTCCAAACTCCCACTGTTGCCTATGAGCCTGGTTACAGTTGCCATGTCAAGTCCTACATAAGCTGCTTTAGAACCAAATCAACTTTATGCAAACAGTGGCTTTTTCAGATGTGAAAACAGAACTTCATGGGTAGTTAAACAGTTACATAGTAGTTGAGGTTGAATAAAGACAATAGTCCATCCAGTTCAACCTGTGTAGGTGTGTGTGGCTGTAATCATCTCAAATAACCCTGAATGTTCTGATCCTTGAGATGTACGTCTAATAGTCTTTTGAAAGCTACCATACTTCCCGCAGAAACCACCTCTTGTGGTAGAGAATTCCACAATCCTGTAGCCCTAACAGTAAAGAACCCCCCACGTTGCCTGAGGTTAAAACGCTTCTCCTCTAATCGCATTGTATGCCCTCGAGTCCTCATGCAATCCCTTCGACTGAACAGCTTTTTTTCTAAGCTGAGATCCCCATTGAGATATTTAAAAATTGCTATCATGTCCCCTCTCAGGCGTCTCTTCTCCAGGGAGAATAAATCAAGCGATTGCAGACGCTCTTCATAATTAAGGTCCTCCAATCCCCCAATTAGTTTAGTTGCCCTTCTCTGCACTCTCTCCAGAGTAAAATAACCGGTTACTAAGCTAAGGGATGAGGGGTGTGATAGGAAGGGAAAGCCCTTGTTAATTTCCAGGTTCCTAGAAGCATGAGCTGCAAAACGCATCATCTCTGGAAGGCAGCAAAATATACAACATCTTACCTGGCTGAGGCTTGCTGCTTCAGTTCCTTCCAGTGTTCCACAAACTGAGCCAGTCGCTGCTGAATTTCTTCCTTTCCAATCGTGTTGTCATCGGCCAGTTTCTTACCAGTGTCCAGCACACCCTATAGAACACAACACAGCTCAGCTACCAAAAAGAGAAAGAAGATACGGAAAAGAAAAAAGGCAACAGGATGGACCAGAAAATGACGGTCAGCTCCTATACCTGAATAGCTGGCTCGTGTGCCGCCAGTTCTGCCTCCAGTCTCTTATGTTTTTTTCGCAGATTCTGCACTCCAGTCAGATCTCTGCCATAATCATCAGAGCCAACCAAGAGTTTCTTCTCCCTAAGGGCAATAAGCACATGTATATTAAGGACAGCTCCTAAGTATCATACATTTTCTAAAACACAAAACTTCTTAAAAATACATAAAACACCACATTGCTGGTTCTTTGACACACGACAACCTGAGAGTAGCGGGAGATCAGCTGAGCGATGTGCGGCGCTGTACCGAAGGTATTTCACACAATTATATTACAGAAACACACACTGGACATTATAACACAGTAATAAAGTGGATTCTAGGATTTTACATACACTAAACTAGGGCTTATTTTCGGGGTAGGGCTTATATTGCAACCCTCCCCGAAAATAACAGTAGGTCTTATTTTCAGGGTAGGTCTTATTTTCGGGGAAACACGGTAGTACTCAGACCTTCAGGGAAAGGGCATAGGAAGGTTTTGGAAATTTTTAGAAATCCTTAGGTATGTTTTTTGTACACATACTTGATCCAAGATTCCTCATCGTCCAGGTCTCTGAAGAACTGATGAAGGCGATGGGACTCATTTAGCTTACTGCGACGACCAGACGCCATTCCTTTAATGCGTTGGAAGCGATCGTTAATAGCATCTCGCTTATCCTTCACTTGGGAAGTATCGAAAGCGCTACTGGTCATCAGGCTGTCAGCCTGTCCATTCAAATCCTTTAGACGGTCCTAGAGAAAATGAAAAGGAACAGCTGAACCTCTGCCAATTCCAAAACTGCGATATGCAAAATCAGTCCAATTTCTTGATTTGGCCGCCATTTCATTCCAGACTTACCTCATGGGCAGAGATATCAGCTTCAAGCAGCTGGTGTTTCTTCAGCAGGTTATTGACAGATGCCAAGTCCTTCCCATAATCCTCTGAGGCTAGCAAAGCCTCCACCTGTTGAGAAAGACAAGTGTAAACTCACAGAATATTTGGCCATGGGCATTGGTTTTTTGGACCAAATCAATATTTTTTCTTACCTCTGACAGCCAGAAGTCAAAGTCCTTGATACCAGTGTTGAAGTTTTGCTGCTTATTGGCCTCTTTCAACTTTTGGCTCTTCTCGGCAGATTTGTGGACCAGGAACTGCCACTGGTCTGCTAGCGCTGCCAAACGAGCCTAAAAATGCATAATCAAGACAATTAATTACCTTTAATTAGCTCATTTAATCACAACTCAACATACACTGCTCAAAAAAAATTAGGGCTCCATTCACACCTGAGCGTATCGTTTTCAGGCTTTTTTGGATGTTTTTTCGGGTATTTTTTGCAGGGGTTTGGAGGCAGGCATTGACATTAACAAAAACGCCTGTAATCTGCCAAAAGAGAAGCTCATGTACTTTTTTGAGCTTTAGGCAACAAAATGCTCAGATGTGAACAGGGGCCATTGAAATAAATGGGAATTTGCTTGTTGGGTGTTTTGAGTTCAGGTATGAACAGGGCCTAAAGGAACGCTTTTTAATCAGAGTATGGCATCAGGTCAATTAAACGCCTGGGATATTGATCTGGTCAGTTAAGTAGTGGAGGGGGGTTGGTAATCAATTTCAGCTGCTTTGGTGTTAATGAAATTAACAACAGGTGCACTAGATGGGCAACAATGAGACAACCTCCAAAACAGGAATGGTTTCATAGAAATTTTTTTCCCCCATCATCTTTTCTGACTGTTTTTCACTAGTTTTGCATTTGGCTAGGGTCAGTGTCACTACTGGAAGCATGACCCGATACCTGGACCCTATAGAGGTTGCACAGGCAGTCCAACTCCTCCAGGGTGACACAAATACGTGCCATTGCCAGAAGGTTTGCTGTGTTTCCCAGCACAGTCTCAGGAGCATGGAGGAGATTCCAGGAGACAGGCAGTTACTCTAGGAAAGCTGGACAGGGCCGTAAAAGGTCCTTATCCCATCAGCAGGGCCAGTATCTGCTCCTTTGTGCAAGGCGGAACAGGATGAGCACTGCCAGAGCCCTACAAAATGACCTTCAGCAGGCCACTGGTGTGAATGTCTCTGACCAAACAATCAGAAACAGACTTCATGAGGGTGGCCCGAGGGCACCGTGGAGCTTGAATGGCATTTGCCATTGAACACCAGAATTGGCAGAACTGCCACCAACATCCTGTGCTTTTCACAGATGAGAGCAGGTTCACCCTGAGTACATGTGACAGACGTGAAAGGGTCAGGAGAAGCCGTGGAGAACGTTATGCAGCCTGTAACGTCATTCAGCATGACCGGTTTGGTGGTGGGTCAGTGATGGTCTGGGGAGGCATATCCATGGAGGGATGCACAGAACTCTACAGGCTAGACAATGGCACACTGACTGCCATTAGGTATTGAGATGAAATCCTTGGACCCATTGTCAGACCCTACGCTGGTGCAGTGGGTCCTGGGTTCCTTCTGGTGCACGACAATGCCGGGCCCCATGTGGCAAGGGTATGCAGCCAGTTCCTGGAGGATTAAGGAATGGATACCACCATTGAATGGCCTCTACACTCGCCTGACCTAAATCCAACTGAACACCTCTGGGACATTAGGTTTTGGTCCATCTGACACCAAGTTGCACTTCAGTCTGTTCAGGAGCTCAGTGATGCCCTGGTCCAGATCTAAAAGGAAATGCCCCAGGACACCACCAGTCGATTCATTGGGAGCATGCCCCGATGTTGTCAGGCATGCATACAATCACGTGGTGGCCATACAAACTACTGAGTACCATTTTGAGTTGCTGCAATGAAATTTCAGCAAAATGGACTAACCTGCTACATTATTTTTTCACTTTGATTTTTTAGGGTGTCTTTGAATTCACCCCTCTGTAGGGTGATAATTTTCATTTCCAATAAACAATGTGGCATCCTTTTCCTAACATAACCCAGTGCATACCAGTATAGATCCTAACACATTACCCAGTCCATACCAGTATAGATCCTAACACATTACCCAGTCCATACCAGTATAGATCCTAACACATTACCCAGTCCATACCAGTATAGATCCTAACACATTACCCAGTCCATACCAGTATAGATCCTAACACATTACCCAGTCCATACCAGTATAGATCCTAACACATTACCCAGTCCATACCAGTATAGATCCTAACACATTACCCAGTCCATACCAGTATAGATCCTAACACATTACCCAGTCCATATAAGTATAGATATCCAGCATAATATTTTTCCCCATTGAGATCTGATGTGTTTTCAAACTGTTCCTTTCATTTTTTTGAGCAGTGTACAACACTTGGACAAAGGACAAACATTTCAGACAGTCTTTGACCTTTCAGGATTGCCTTGCCCAAATGAGGACTGCTAGGAGGTACAAACTGCCAGCAAAAAGACTCTTAAAGCCAACAAAACGGTCTCTCGGAGTCAAGGAAGATTTTGGTTTTGTGAAAGCCGCCACAAAACACATTCCAACCACCTGTAAATGTCTGCTCACCTTCACTGCATCCTCACTGCCGGCACACGCGCCACGATCGATGAGAGAATTGCCCATGTCTATGACACCACGGATACGATCTGCGTTCGCTTGCAGCTCAGCCTCAAATGCCTGGTGCTTCTGATGTTTGCTCTGCAGGGTAGTAAGGGACAACAGTTAAACTCAACATCACCTCAATATTACATAAGCGTGGTCTACGCTGGATGTCTGGACAAGTGACATGAGGCTACAGTGTTTTTGGATGAGGAAAAGGGAAGGCAGATAATGTTCCATGACCAGTTATCTGAGAGGTGTAATGAAGACATAAAACAGTAACAAGCAAAAAAAAAATAAATAAATACATAAATAAATGCCACAGTCCGGGGACAATCAGACTAGACCCCAACACGTTCTGCATGAAGTATAAAAAGGTCACCATTACGGTGTTTACTGATTATTTAGGATTTTTTTTCCTTCTTTCTGGACTTTTGGCCCCACTTTCTGTAAAGCATGCATTTTACAAAGACGTTTAAAAAAAAAAAAAATATATATGATGCTTTAAAGTAGGGATCGACCGATATCGTTTTTTCATTGCCGATACTGATATTTTGGTCAATGCATATTGGGATCGATTTTTTTATTTGACCGGTACTCTTGTGGAGGGATCTAGGGGTCTAAAAGACCCCAAACCCCTCCTCTGCCCTTAAAAACATTCAAAAACCCCAAGTTTGGCTGTTTTGAATGCTGTACATTTTTTAGTACCCAGAAGTGATGTCATGACATCACTTCCGGGTTTTTGGATGAAGACCCGATCAGAGCCGAATGCGGCTTTGATCGGGTCTTCGGCGGCTGTGCAGGCTGGTTGCCCGAGTCTCCCAGTGGGATAGGAGGTGCTGAAGGCGACGGAGGGGGGGGGGGGGGGAATGTACCCTCCTGCTCCTTGTAATGACAGCCGAGCAGCTTCAGCCGCATCAGTTGCCATTACAAGACAGCCGACTGTCGGCTATGGACTCCGGTACCGGGGTGATGCCTCTAGCTGCAGGGATCACTCCGGTACAAGCACTTTCCGAAATATCGGCAACCTTGGTGGCGGATTCCGATATAAAAGTGGGGATTCGGGGAAAGTGCATATCAGCCCTCGATAGATCGGCTTTGCCGATAATCGGTCGATCTCTACTCTAAAGGCGTTACTGTATGTGTTTTAGGCAAAGAATCACCTGAAGGACTAAAGAATGAGAGGTAAGCAGCGAAAAGAGCAAATAGAGTCAGAAATTATCCGACAGAGCCTCAAGTCTAAGGACTCACTAACACGGGCGCTTACACCTGTAGTCCATGAATGAGCCGCACCTTGCTTGCACACAGCCCTGTCAGGTTCATAAGAATGGGCTGCACAGACAGAGCTGCCTGGTCCAATTTAAAGAGCTCCAGGCTCCTTCAGAAAAAAAAAAAAAAAAGTCAGCAGCTACAAATACAGTAGCTGCTCACTTTCATTATTATGAGACTTACCTGTCCACTAATCCAGCAGTGCATTCACCCAAACAGTTGGCTCTTGGGTGCTGCTGCCATCTCGCCACCTTGCGGCTTTTGGGTGCTGCTGCTGCCTTTCACTTGACTCTTGGGTGTTGCTGCCATCTCGCCACCTTGAGGCTTCACAGCTGGTTCCCTACTGTGCATGTGCGAAGCGCGCTGCGCTTTGTGATTGGCCCGGAAGCAGGGGAGGGGGGCGAACCTCCGGATGACTTCACCTTTTGGGTGGAGCTCTGCTTTAAACACCTGTTTAGGTGAATGGTTCCCAAAAACAAACAATGGGGGTTTGAGTCTGCTCATTAAAACCCACAGGGCTGTCAAATTGGGTTGAACAGCTGTGTCTGTGCAGTTGCTGAGTTACCAAAGACATGAATGAGCTGCCTGCATGCAGAACCTAGCGGCTCCAGATGTTTAAAGACACTGCCCAGCAGGGGCAGACTGGGCCAGGGGGGCAATTGCCCCCTGGGCCACACTGATGCCCCATAAAAAGGCTGCACCGCTTCTGCTACAGACATGCCTAAAGGATTCCTGGTAATGAGAAGTAAAAAGCCCCTGCCGCTGACCTACTGAGTGCAGGCTGAAGAAAAGGACAGAGCGCACCCCCCCCACCCCAACCTTCCCTCCCAGCATGGACGGTGTAAATGTCTGAGCAGAGGCCGGTTTAATGCCCCACTGGAGACTCTCCTCCCCGGCCAGCCCCAACCAAGCTGACCCAGCTCCCACAACTGCCCCCTGCTGGCCAGGTTGGGAACCAGGATTCAGCTGGTGAGTAGAGAGTACCGGGAGTGGAGCTTCAGCCTGGAATAAGGGTCAGGAGGAGGGAAAAATGGGAGTGGGCCCGAGTCGCTGCACCATGGGCTTCTGGTTTGTACTTGCCCCCTGGGCTGAAAGTTGCCAGTCTGCCCCTGCTGCCCAATCATGGATTAGGAGTTTAAGTGCCCATGTTAATTAGGTTTTTAAAAATCTTCCAGAAAGAGAAGGTCTCTTGAGAATGGGAGGGTTACTAAGGCACCCCAGATTCTATTAAAGTCTTAGTGCATCAAGCTCACATAGTTATCAGTACTGTAACTTCCTTCTGGAGGATGCCTCTGGACTAAGCATCTAGCAGTATCAAGTAAAAAGGGACCATATACATGGGCCCAGTTTCCACAGACAGTCAGATCTGATTTTGGTTGCGTGACTCGTTGGGTAACATCATGTAGAGCGTGTTTTGCCAACAGGCGAAACAAAACCATCAAACTAGCGCTAGTAAAAATGAATAAAAAGAAAAAACATGGACGACTACTAACTACAAGATACATAACAGACAGATGACCATCACTAAAAAAAAAAAGGAAACTAATACAGATGGTTATGAACAAAGGTGAGGACACAAAAGCACTTCCTGACCACTTACCAGGAGTTTGGAAAGCTATAAAATAGATTGAGAAAAGAAAGCATTGAGTAATAGACACTCCACTGTTGGAAGCATGAATGGCTACTACATTTCTATATGAAACAATAAAATAACCTGACTTAAAGTGAGCGTGTGCTTTACACGCATGAGGACCAAAGCAACATGCTGACCTAAATTCTATATTCACCTTCTCATCACTCAACTGCTGCTCCATTCACCTGCAGGAGTGAAGAGACCAAATACACTCTAAAGCTGGCCATACTAAGCCACGTTATAGGCTTTCCTATCCACAGCTTCAGCAACCAGTCTATATAGGGTTATCTCCATGTATTGCCCCATCTTCCCGGATATGCTACAGTGCCTTGAAAAAGTATTCACACCCCTTGAAATGTTCCACATTTTGTCATGTTACAACCAAAAATCTAAATGTATTTATTGGGATTTTATGTGATGGACCAACACAAAGTGGCCCATAATTGTGAAGTGGAAGGAAAATGATAAATGGTTTTCAAAATGTCTTACAAATAAAATATGTGAAAAGTGTGGCGTGCATTTGTATTCACCCCCCTCAATACTTTGTAGAACCAACTTTTGCTGCAATTACAGTTGCAAATCTTTTTGGGGATGTCTCTACCAGCTTTGCACACCTATGGCACTTTTCCACCTCAAGTACCGGCTCGGCTCCACTCGGCACTGCTTGGCCCAGCTCGGCTCAGTTTGCTTTTCCACTGCGTGATACGAGTCGGCACCTTTCAGCACTGTATAGGCTCTACTCGGCTTGGTTTGCTTTTCCACTAAAGTAGTAAGTGGGTGGGATTATAACGATTCTCTGACCAATCAGTGGCTAGTAGTGACAAACAGTCAAGGCTGCATGCAAAGGATTGTGGGATATGGTATAGGTACGGCCCGCTTGGAACCCCAACCAAGGTGGTACTGTTTAAGCGAGCCATACCATGTAGTGGAAAAGCGCCGCTGTACCAAACTGTACCGAACCGTTCCAACAAGTACCATGCAATGTAAAAGCGCCAAACCGAGCCAAACCGATCCGTTCCATGCAGTGGAAAAGCGCCAAACCGAGCCAAACCGATCCGTTCCATGCAGTGGAAAAGCGCCAAACCGATCCGTTCCATGCAGTGGAAAAGCGCCCCTAGAGAGTGAAAGTTTGGCCCATTCTTCTTTGCAAAATAGCTCAAGCTCTGTCAGATTGGATGGGGAGCGTCTGAACAGCAATTTTCAAGTCTTGCCAGAGATTCTTAATTGGATTTAGGTCTGGACCATTCTAACACATGAATACTCTTTGATCTAAATCATTCCATTGTAGCTCTGGCTGTATGTTTAGGATCGTTGTAATGCAGGAAGGTGAACCTCCGTCCCAGTCTCAAGTCTTTTGCAGACTCTAACAGGTTTTCTTCTAAGAATGCCCGGTATTTGGCTCCATCCATCTTCCCATCAACTCTGACCAGCTTCCCTGTCCCTGCTGAAGAAAAGCACCCCCACACCATGATGCTGCAACCACCATGTTTCACGGTGGGTATGGGGTGTTCAGGGTGATGTGCAGCCCCGCATGGCTTCTCGTAAACTGCAAACAGGACTTTTTATGGCTTTCTTTCACCAATGGCTTTCTTCTCGCCACTCTTCCATAAAGGCCAGATTTGTGGCGTGCACGACTAATAGTTGTCCTGTGGATGTTTGCAGCTCCTCCAGAGTTCCCATGGGCCTCTTGGCTGCTTCTCTGATGAATACTCTCCTTGCCCGGACTGTTAGTTTAGGTGGACGGCCATGTCTTGGTAGGTTTGCAGTTGTGCCATACTCTTTCCATTTTCGGATGATGGATTGAACAGTGCTCCGAGGGATGTTCAAAGCTTGGGATATTTATTAATTTTCTTCTAAGATTGCCCAATAAAATACATTTACATTTTTGGTTGTTACATGGCAAAATGTGGAAAATTTTAAGGGGTATGAATACTTTTTCAAGGCACTGTATATGGTGGAGTTTGCTGCTTTTATTATGCTAAACATCAGGTGTACCGTCCTGTGGAAACCTCTGTATACATTACTGTACCGTACTGTATTATTGTGTTTGCCTACAGAATGTTACTTTTTTATGTCCTTCATTTATTTCATGCACTGTCTTACAGCGGAGTTCCACCCATTTTTGTGTTCATTAAAAGTCCGCAGCTACAAAAAGTGTAGCTGCTGACTTAAACACACACTAACCTGTCCCACGGTCCAGCGGCGCCGACATCTCTAGTGTGGGCACCCGGCTGTGACAGCTTGGGGCTTCACAGCCGGGTGTGCACTGTGCATGCGCAAGTCGCACTACCTGTCCTGAGTGGATGGGCAGTGCGCACTGCCCATGGGCGAGCTGTCTGAGTGGACGGACACTCTTCTGGGACCTGTGACGTGTCCCAGAAGATTTCAGGGAGGGGAGTAGAACTTCCGCTCAGGCCAAAGTGGGAGCGGGTACCTATCAAATCCAGGTACTCACTCCCCCACCCAAAAAATTGACATGCCAAATGTGGCATGTTAGGGACCGCCCCCCCCAGCCAGAACACACTGGTCAGCGCTCTCAGCCATTGGCTGAGACCACTGATCGAATGCCGACTGGCAGACCTTTTCCAGTCATGCCCCTTCAACAGAAGCTGGACGTTCAGCAATCTTTTGTCGGACCAGCTTGCCATACACACGGGACAAATACTGGCTGGTTTCTATTGAACTGCCTGATATTCAGCCCATATGTACGGGGCTTTACATTAAAGTACTTGCCACTCGCCCTGTAATCCAAGTGGGTAAACTGTGGTAGAGGAGGGAATAGAAGGTGAATATAAGAAAAAGGGCAGACCACTAAAGTCCAACTCCTGGCTACATTTTTCATTTAATTAAAAAACAAAACAGAAAAAAAGCCCCAGCTCTGCTGCAGTACTCACCTACCATCCAGGGCTGTCACCGCGGTGCCTATTTTTTGCCCAAATTTTTCCTCAGTCTTCCAGGTTGAATGATGCCATCTTCACTCAGCCTGAACACATACTGTGATTGTAGGGTATGGAGGGCCAGCTACCCGAGGAGCTGTCACTACAACGCCCTTCTTTTACAGTGTGCTGGTAGTAACATTATTATGTCACTATCAATCTGCATGAGTAAGGCCCACGCAGCCCTAAGAGGAGGATCTTGCAGTGTAACATGACTGGCTTGAAAACTCAAGAAAAAAAAAAATAGGTATTTAAAAACAAAAACAACCTAAAATACTGCTAAAGGGGACTACAATGGGGAAAGACGGGGTAAATTCAGGGGAGAACGGGCATGGAACATGGCGCCTAGATTTGCGCATTAAAAGGAAGTATGGGCAAAGCATAGGGCCAATTTTAGGGTTAATTTCACTAAACAGATTTCAGTCTGGGGGGGGGGGGGGGGACTTTTGTTTAACCGGTTGCCCCCTGCCCGCCGCCTTTTTACTGCGGCAGGGCGGCTCTCCTGCGCAAACCGATGTAGACCTACGTCGGTTGAGCGCAGGTAACTAGGCATTTGGCAGCAGGGGAGCTGCTGCACGGGGCCGGCGGCTCCGATTGCCGCCTGACACCTGCGATCGCTCCCCGCTGAGAGAGGACGGTCAGCTGTTGTAAACACAGCCAACCGTCCTTCTCCATGGAATGATCACAGAGCCCCTGTGATCCTTCTATATAGGATCACAGGTCTCTATGATCATTTCACAAGCCACACCCCCCCACACAGTTAGAATCACTCCCCTAGGCTCACATTTAACCCCTTGATCACCCACAGGGTTAACCCCTTCCCTGCCAGTGTCATTATTACAGTAACAGTGCATATTTTTAGCACTGATTATTGTAGTAATGTCACTGATCCCCCCAAAAGTGTCAAATGTCAGTTAGGGGACCGATCTGTCCGCCGCAATGTCGCAGTCCTGCTAAAAATCGCAGATCGCCGCAATTACTATTAAAAAAAAAAAAACAATAAAAATTACATAAATCTTTCCCGTAGTTAGTAGACGTGATAACTTTTGCGCAAACCAAAAAACGCTTATTGTGATTTTTTTTACCAAAAATATGTAGCAGGAAACAAATTGGCCTAAAATGTAAAAAATAATTTGATTTAAAATTTTTTTTTTTGAGAATGTTATATAGCAGAATGTGAAAATGTTTTTTTTTTCCAGAATAGTCGCTCTTTTTTTGTTTATAGCGCAAAAAAAAAAAAAAAATTGCAGGAGGTGATCAAATATCACCAAAAGAAAGCGCTATTTGTGGGGAAAAAAGGGCATAAATTTTATTTGGGTACAGCGTCGCACGACCGCACAATTGTCCATTAAAGTAACACAGTGCCGAATAGCAAAATATGGCCTGGTCACTAAGAGGGACAAATCCTTTAAGTCCAGAAGTGGTTAAAGGAACAAGTATGGGCACAGCATAGGGCCACGTTTTAAGGTTAATTTCACTAAAAGGATTTCAGTCTTGGGGGGGGAGCTTTTGTTTAAGACATTTTATAATTCTTGTTTTGCCTTGTTTCTCTTATTCCTAGAACCCATCATTGTCATATACTTCTAACTTTTTAAATACACGCACAGATTTGGAGAACAAAAGACAACGTGCAAAGGCGCAGTTGTGTAAAGCAGTGAATACCTTCAAGGGATATGGACAACGTATAAATATATTTCTGGGCTTCTGGAATTCTGGGCTTCAACTACATCTTTTGCCAGGGAATCTATCCAACTTGGACTGGTTACACACTAGGGGTGCACCGATCCGACTTTTTTTGTCCCGATATCTGGCATTGTGTATCTACCAATACCGATCCGGAACTACACACATAAAGCATACTGGCGCCGATATCCGATCCCAATATCGGATCGGTGCATCCCTATTACAAACATGAGCAATTTAAATTCAGCATATAATATAAATGTAACAGCAGAGGTCACTTTCAGTGCAAACCTCAAAAATGTAGCTCTTCATATTGTACCTTTTATATAGAGTACTTGTTTAGGCACATTACAATTTGGCGTAATAGTAGAGTAATCTGTGTTAGTATTTTTTTATTCCCCAACACCAACCTGGATGTTTGTGGGATCCTTGTAGGACTCATCGCTTGCTGTCTGGAGCTTCTCGCTGATCCAGGCTTCAATCTCATCCACATCTCTGCTAAACTGTTGCAGAGTCTGAGATTCCCCAAGCTTGGATCGCTTCTCAATCATCTGAGCCTTCAGACGACGCCACCTACAGGAGAAAAGGAACCAATTATAGAACCCAAAACAAAAAGCCAGAAAGGATTAGTGCTGGTCTACACCACATGGGTCAAACACAAGCCTCGTGGGCAAAGCCTTGTGGCCCTCACACTTCTCCTGCAGTTGCGGTACTGCCCTTGTCTCTACCCCCACCTTCTCTCAGCAGTAGAGGACAGAATTCCTCCACCAGATCCTGTGCTTCTCAATGCCGCCGCGGGCAGGTTAGTCTCTAACCCCCCCCTTGTCCCAACAGTCAGCAGCAGACAGGAGGACAGTCCCACCCTACCAGATCCTGTTCTTCCCAATGCAGCTGCACCACACCCTCATCTCCACCTCCCCTGGTCTCAGCATTCAGCAGACTCCAGCACCTGTAAACCCTAGAACAGGGGTCTTCAAACTATGGCCCTTCAGTTGTTCCGGAACTACAATTCCCATCATGCCTAGTCATGTCTGTGGATGTCAGAGTTTTACAATGCCTCATGGGATGTGTAGTTCCGCAACAGCTGGAGGGCCGTAGTTTGAGGATCCCTGCCCTAGAAGATAGAAGACTGCATTCAGACTTGAAAACTATAGCAGTTTATTGGTAAATCCATAAATCCAAAGCAGATAGAAAGATCAGAGACCGGAGACAAACATAGTTGACGCGTTTCACAAAATCAGATAGTTATGATTAAGCGAATCTGATTTAGTGAAACGCGTCAACTATGTTTGTCTCCTGTCTCTGATATTTCTGTCTGCTATTGATTTACCAATAAAACTGCTATAGTTTTCAAGTTGGAGTGCAATCTTCGATCTTCAAGAGTTTACAGCTGCCGGGATTGCAGGTCGGACGTACACACGACCTGAGCGGTCTCCCTTGTGTGTCTTTGCTGGACTCTAGCACTGGACTCTAGGCCTCCATTGATCCTCCTCCAAACGCTGCACTTTCTGCTTCCCAGCTCGGCCCCCCATCTTCTTCCCTACAGCAGCAAAAGGTAAGGGGGATGCACTGTGATGTAAGGGAGGGTGGAGGACTCACTGATGGTGGGGGTGCTCTTGAAATCTAGTCTTACAGATACAACTTGCCCTTCGAGGGCAACTATAATGCTGAAGTGGCCTGCAATAAAAATGAGTCCGACATCCCTGGTCTACACAGTCCATGTACTCAGAATTCATATCTAATAGTCCTGCATCAGCTTTGGTTAAGCTCTCAGAGAGCCTGTAGTGTTTACCACTCCCTATCAGTAGCAGCTTAGCTTCCTCCATAGGTAATGAAGCCCGGAAAGCCTATCGGTGCCTTCGGTTCATTAGGACTACAAAAACGGGACATCCTTTAATCAAACTGAAATCAAATATACTGTCAGTACACCTCATTTGGCAGATTTTTTTTTTTTGGTGCCGAAACCCGGGAACGAATCCACATTTGGCAGATTTTATTCATAACCCCCACCTGTCTAGGACTTCATTACGACGAGTGGCAATGTCTCCCTTGGCGTAGTGGTCGGCAGTTATTAACTGGTCAGCAAAAGACTGCAAAGCTGCGATCTTCTCTTCCTGTAATGAAAAGGTAAAGGCTGTTTTAGCACAGTAGACACAGAGGGGATGGTTAAATACACTACAACTGTCTATCTTTATACACTGCTTCCTGCAACTGTCTGTATCCGTATACACCACTTCCTGCAACTGTCTATATCCGTATACACTGCTTCCTGCAACTGTCTATATCCGTATACACCGCTTCCAGCAACTGTCTATACCCGTATACACCGCTTCCAGCAACTGTCTATATCCGTATACACTGCTTCCTGCAACTGTCTATATCAGTATACACCACTTCCTGCAACTGTCTATATCCGTATACACCGCTTCCTGCAACTGTCTATATCCGTATACACTGCTTCCTGCAACTGTCTATATCCGTATACACTGCTTCCTGCAACTGTCTATATCAGTATACACTGCTTCCTTCAGTATACACTGCTTCCTGCAACTATCTTCCCTGCCGCATGCTGAATCTGAATGTGTCCAATGCAACCTTTCCGTGGTTATCAGCACTAGAATTAGTATTTCAGTTGCCTTGAATACCTTAAGTGGCTAACTTATTTTACTACTTGCTGACCGCCCTATAGTAGTTCTACCGCTGTGCACCAGATAACATACACACATACATACACACACACATATATTATATACATACACACATACATACATACATGATTTGGCCAAGTCACATGTGCTCTCAGTTTTTATGTTATGGTCAAACCCAGGATGCACTGCAGTGGTGCCCTCCCACTGGGACTGCCACAAAAGCCTGTGTGTCACTGGCTGGGTTTCCTCCACTGTCCAACAGGCCCCCCTATTGGATACAGTGGGGACACTCCCTCAGACCAAGTGACTCCCACCCTGGACACATGTAACAGGCATAACTAACAGATCAGGCTCCCCTGATAAGCAGATGGAGCAAAACAAATGCTTTACCTAGCATCTATCTAGGAGGGTGCTACAATTACATTCTGGAGTATGTGCAAATTGCCATCAAACAAAACTGAAGCAGCAGACTTTTTTGAGAATGACAAAAATATTAATTTTCACACTTTTGGCCCAGGCTGTACACTCATGCATTGGCTCGGTCTTCCCATCTAAAACCCAGTGTTAGCAGCAAACAAGAAAGCGGTTCAGCAATAGGAGTGACTAATGCACAGTCTGATGCGGGGCCCCAATTTTTTTGCTATGAATTTAGTAATATTCTCATTTATTCTTGTAGTATCAATCTCACCTGTACATTAATTGCTTTATCAAAGTCTTCATGTTTCTTGATGAGAGCCTCAACACTGTCCAGCGAGTCCCCTTTGTCTTCATTGTTAAGGAAAGCCTCACGTGCAGCCATCCAATTCTCAGCTTGCTCGCAGTCTCTATTGAAGAGCTACAGGAATATGACACAATACAATCAGATGATATGGAAGAGATATGTGAAGGGCAGCAGAGGTTTTTGGGGTGAAATCAAAAAGATTACCTGGAGTTCCAAGCACTGATCCAGCATCATCCTGCGCTGCACCCAGGCCTTTTCCAAGCTGGCCCGTTCCTGGTCTAGTATGTCCAGCTTTTCCTTTATTTCAGGACTGGCATAATGCCCGCGAGCAAGAAGCTGCTGTCCAAAGTGTTCAAAGGCCTGGAAGGTGCCAGCTCTGGCATCAATCTCTGTGCGGTGCTCCTAAGGGGGGCAGAGAGAAGAAAAAAATCATCACAGGACATCTATTCGCACGATCATTAGTCCTGGGAACAGCAGACCTCCCATAGCTAACCTGGTGTCTTTCCAAGAGGGCTTCGGCTCCAGTGACATCTTTGGCAAGCTCCTCAGAGGACACCAAGCCACGAATTCCATTAATCCAGGACATGAGGTCTCTGAAAGACAAGCAGAATTCCTAATTTGCATGGACTGCATATCACTAGAGGGTAATTGCGCCAAGTACAGGTCTCAGAACCATGCTGCCATTGCTGATCTGAAACTTTTAGCTGCCTGCTGCTTTCCTCCCCTGAGAACTACAGCCGGAAGGGCTGAGACTTCAGCCAGGAGGAGGAGTTTCGGGCGGTCATGTAAGTGCTGAGTGGCGTTCTGAAATAAGGTATAAAGCTGCTTATTTTTTTTTTTTTATGAAGCATGTACACTGGGGCACATACCTATTTGAAAACAGGAGATTCTATGAAGAAAATAAACTTATTATAGCAGCAGGAGGGGAGGGGCGGGGAGAAGATTGGCACCGAGACTAGCTGTCAGGCAGGGAGGGGGAGAGAGGAGATACAACGGATGAGGGCGCGTAAACTGACCACGGTATCATGGATCAGCAGCCATGATAAACATGGTACTTTTACAGAGGGGAGAGCAGCACCAGGCACAGGAGATTCTATGAAGAAAATGGTTATTATAGCAGCAGTAGGGGAGGGGAGCAGATTGGCACTGAGACTAGCTGTCAGGCAGGGAGGGGGAGAGAGGAGATACAGCGGATGAGGGCGCGTAAACTGACCACGGTGTCAGGGATCAGCAGCCATGATAAACATGGTACATTTACAGAGGGGAGGGCAGCACCAGGAACAGGAGATTCTATGAAGGAAATAGTTATTATAGCAGCAGGAGGGGGAGCAAATTGGCACCGAGACTAGCTGTCAGGCAGGGAGGGAGGGGGGAGAGAGGAGAGACAGCGGATGAGGGCGCGTAAACTGACCACGGTGTCAGGGATCAGCAGCCATGATTAACATGGTATGTTTACAGAGGGGAGGGCAGCACCAGGCATTAAAATGAAAGAGAAATGATATAGAAAGGGAAAAATTACACAGCCCAAGCACTGTGCTGTTATTCATGCTTTAAATGAATAGGATAATTTTTCTTTTTGGGTTACAACTGCTTTAAGGCTAGGTTCACACCTTCTGCGAGCCACATTTTGCAAAGGGCATGACAACCCATGCATTTGAATGGGCTTCTGTGCCTCCTGAAATGCAGAGAAAAGGTCCCTGCACTGTTTTTGAAAATGCTTCCCGTAGGAAACTGCGCTGCATTTTTTTTTATACGTGGGGGTGCCATTAGAATTCATGGCATTCCCACGCATCGCATCTCCTGAGCGTAAGCGCATTTTTCTCTGCGAGTGGTTGCGGCTGTGTGAACAGGTGCAGTCCCACAGCAGCAATCACCTGCACATGTGTGACCTTAGCCTAAGTGCAGGCCCAGGAATTATCTCAGCTGTTAAAAAGGGAAATGCTGGGGGGGGGGCGTGGCCTGGCACGAGATAGGACGTGAGTAGCTGGAGCTCCGCCGGAATTGTATCCTGCATCATCTATCCTGTCTCCCCCGCGACTGCTTACAGAGACCCGCTGCTCCCCGGGACACTCCGGAGCCCATCCTGCTATGTCCCCGCTTGATAAATTCCGCCGCCAGGACGAAGAGTCCTCCTCCCAAGATGGCGCTGGGAAGTCTCAGGCCATCGGAGCGGCGGCGGGCGCAGACACAGCAACAGTCCTGGAAGCCATATCTGCATGCCAAGCGACCCTGACTACAAAGATTGACGAAGTGAAGGTAGATATCTCCCTGATCAGGCAGGATATGAGGCAGCTGCGGGACAGGGTGACCGAGGCTGAGAACAGGATCAGCAGCGTGGAGGACTCCTTGCCCCCACTCCAACACTCCACTGATCATCTCCAGCAGAAGCAGGATGATCTGGAAAACAGGCTACGCAGATGTAATTTGCGGTTCATAGGGTTGCCAGAAGGAGTGGAGGGCTTAGACCCCTCTAATTATCTGGAACAGCTCCTCATTCAGACTTATGGCAGGGAATCGCTGTCGCCAACATTTGTTGTGGAAAGGGCACACCGCCTGTCGGGTCGCCCGCCGTCTCAGGGAGCCCCGCCGCGCACGTTCATAGCGAAATTTCTTAATTATCGTGACAGGGATACCATACCATCCTTCGCCTGGCTAGAGTGAAAGGGAATATTCCGCTTGGGAATGGGAGAGTGGCGGTGTTCCCGGACTTCTCGGCAGAGGTACAAAAACGACACAAGGGCTTCATGGAGGCTAAACGGGGGCTTCGGGTCAAGAACATCAAATACGCCATGATGTATCCTGCTCATCTCCGGGTGGAAGGTGAGGACCGCGTCCACTTTTTTGATGATCCTTAGGCAGTCATCTCCTGGTGGGAGCACCTTGACACCCGTGGATAGAGGTCGGTGGCCAACCCTTTTTTCCCCTATCACTGCTATGACTTATTCCCACACCCTTCTTGGTCCTCCCTCCCCCCGCTGCCTCGTGCAGCTGGCTGCCCCCTCCTGGCGACCCTCCTCTCACCCCCCCCCCCCCCCCCCCCCGCCTATGCACGGACATCCGGACAGCGACCTGTATGAGAAAGAGGGAAATGCTGAAAAACCATGACCTGCTGAAGAACTTAATTGAGGCCTTTGAGAGTTTGTATTGCACGTGAAACGGATCCTAAAGCTGGACAGCTTTCAAATGTTTTTAACTTTTTCCACTTTTTGAAATATAATAAAGAGGGTTGTATTCTTAGTTGTAATCTGCTCATGCCCTTGAAGCAACGTCTTTTGGATTACACTGAAGGCAAGGATTGGGCAAGTAAGGACAGAGCCTTCCACAGAGCAAGCGCCTTCCTCTGGATCAACTGCAGGTATAGGATTGTGAGCTGAGCTCCTCCATGCCTCTTATCAGTTTAGTTGCCCTTCTCTGCACTTTCTCCAGTTCCCTGATATCCTTTTTAAGAACTGGTGCCCAAAACTGAACTACATATTCCAGATGAGATCTTACTAAGTACAGGGGCAAAATTATCTCTCTCTCTCTGGAGTCCATGCCTCTGTTAATACAAGAAAGTAATGCAGGACGTTCTCAACTCTGAACCTTAGGACCCACTAACAGGCCAGGTTTGCATAGTTACATACAGTAGTTTGTGAGGTTGAAAAAAAGACATCGGTCCATCCAGTTCAACCTATGATGTGTGTGTTTGCTGTTAACCGTACATTGTATACCCCTGTATGTTGTACATTGTATACCCCTGTATGTTGTACATTGTATACCCCTGTATGTTGTGGTCTTTAAGGTGCCCATCTAATCGTTTTTTGAAACTATCGATGCTCCCTGCTGACACGACTGCTTGTGGAAGAGAATTCCACATCCTTACTGCTCTGACAGTAAAGAACCCCCTACGTATTTTAAGGTTAAACCGCCTTTCCTCTAGTTTTAGTGAGTGGCCACATGTCTTATTGTATTCCTTTTCCCTAAAAAGTTTGTTCCTTAGGCTAGGGTCCTCACCAGTACAGTATTTGTACATTGATATCATATCCCCTCTCAAGCGTCAAAGTTTGCAAGTTTTGCAAGATAACTAAAAACATCACAAATTATATATTTTGCTGCTCAGTGATTGTTGTATTCTAGTCTGCATCTCCCCAAGGTAATACTTAAAATCTGGCCTGTTAGTGGGTCCTGAGGACTGGAGTTAGGAACCACTGATCTACTGTGTGACAAGTGTTTTTTTTCAAAAAGAGCACTAAATGAGCAGCAAACTGGATCTTTCAAGTGCCCATACTGTTGCATTTCAATGTACGTGATCTGGCACAACCTATGAGAAACAGTTCATTGAGAATGCCTATGTTTTACCTGAAGTCACTCAGGAAGCGCTGCAGGTCATGAGAATCTCCCAGCTTCTCTTTACGCTTGTCAGCCCTTTTGCCAAGACTGTTCCAAGCTTGGTTGAGCTCGGTGCACTTCTCCTGGATGTCCTCAGCAGATTCTGGATGTGACTGGATTAGGCGCTCTGCCGTCTCGCCCAGGGAATTTACCTACAAATAGAAGTAGATTGTGGTGATCTGACAAATACATAGCAATCGCCCACCAGCCAGACTCTCGCTTGTGAGCAGGTGTCTAATTTTTTAAAGACAGACAAAAAAAAAAGCAAGCCACACTACACATGGTCTTGTAGTCTGCTGGGACCGGTGATCTGTTCCAAAAACCTGCGGGGGAAACTGGGGGTGAACTTGCTTAGATCGCCCCGGCGATCTGAGCCAAAGTTGGAATGGGTTCCTGTCAAAACCAGGTACCCACTCCCCGCCAACAAGTGCCAAATGTGGCAGTGGAGGAAAGGTGGGGGGGATGCAAACAAGCGTAACTTTCCCTTTTGGGTAAAGTTCCTCTTTTGGTCTGGAAGTAGATGTGGCTCAAAAATATTAAAACTGAGGAAAAGCAGGACAAAGCAAAGACCTACTTTTTATTTGCACGATTATAAAAGAACAAAAAGGCTTGGATGTGATTGCTATATACAACACAGACCCTTTCCTACTTTGTGATTGGCATTGGTCCCCAAGTGGCAGTACACCTCACCTTGTCTCCCAGAGCAGCAAGGTCTCTCTCAAATCCCTCATGCTTTCGCTGCAGCGCCTGAACGCTGGCCAGATCGTGTCCATAGCTGTCAGTGTTCAGAGCCTGGTTCTTCTCCTCAATCCATTCTTTGGTCTCATCTGCGTCCCTGCACAGAGAAGGGAGAGACAGTAAACTCCTCTGAAGATAACAGAAAGTGTAATCTCAGGCACTTTCAGTCCTAGGCATCATCAGGGCCGCTGTTAGAAATCACGGGGCTCCACACAGCCTACCTAGCAAGGCCCCCCCAAATATATCAAGACAATATTTTCACTAAAAATAGACTAAAATCATTTTTAGTGGACACAAACATAACAGAGAACCTGTGTGAATTCGCCCTTTTGAATTGTTTTTTACATTCAAAAAAAATAATTTTTTTTTTTTAAATGTTGAAAAGGTTTACAATTATTTTATTGTACAATAGGTTTACTAATTTATTATTTATTATTATATGCATTGCTATTTTTTTTTTTTACAGGACAGGGAAGCCTGCTGCGCTGTTGGGTGGGGGCACAAAAAAAAGGGGGGGGGGGTTCAGAAGCAGGCAGAACGGGGGGGGGGGGGGGGGATCAGAAGCAGGCAGAACAAGGGGGGGGGGGGAGAATCAGAAGCAGGCAGAGGCGGGAGGGGGAATCGGTGTTGGAGAAGCAATTACAAGAACGATGCCCTGTGTGTCACTCCTGGCAGCAGCTGAAAGCTGGCAGGGGGGGGGGGTAGAAATTGCCTTTCAGCTGCTGCAGAGAGCCGCACAGGGCTTCTGTAATTGCCCCTCTGCCCAACCACACCGATTCCCCGTGCTGTTGGGGCCCCCCTGTGTGCCCGGGCCCCCTACAGGAGGACTGGTGGTCCTCCACCCCTATCAGCGGCCCTGGGCATCATTCACATGAGTAGTTTTCTTTACGGGTCGGAAAAAGGGTCCACGGTGGATCACTTTTCAGAGCCGGTTGATAGGAAAAAGATTGACCACCAGTGTTTACCACTCCTCTGCAGCCTGTGTGAACGAGGCAGGGGGAAGCTATGAAAGAGTGACCCAGACGGGTAAAAAAGTAAGCTGGTGTGAAGTGTTTCTAGCAGTGCATATCAGAGTTTTAGAAGTTCGATGTGGGGTTTTGTGAAGGTTTTCTAACAAAATCTTATGCCTAGCTTACTCCTGTGGATAACACCAATACCCAGAAGTGCAGACTGTATGAGTGGGCGGCGACTGAAAAAAAAAAAAAAAGAAGAATCCAAGAATGCCTACCTCCTTGGACACAAAACTAAAAAAGAGATAGGAGATGGAGTATACTGTTCTGCTTAAGTGTACATCCTTCTGGGGGCGAGGGCATTACCCCAGTTGTCTGCCGTGTCCCCCCAATAAATGCTTGGAGAGGTCAATCCCTCTGAACACAATGAAAGCCAGACCCCACATCTGGTACTCCCACCTAACAGACAAGCGTTACAAAGAGGAGGAATAAAAAAAAAAAAGAAGGACAATCAAGTCGATTTTCAGGCCAACTGTGGGAAAGGGACATTCACAGAAAATTCAGGGTCAGAAAACTTCATGACATCCATCATGTAAACAAATTATTTCAAGGCTGATGGAGCCTTTGGGAGTTTGCGCCCCCTTTGTAAATTAGAAGCAGCATCTTCTTTTTTATTTATTTAAAGTGGCACAAGCATTATGCTGGTGCCACTCTTAATTCCTCCCAACGTGTTAAAGTGTAGCAGACATTTTGTGGGCTGCAATAATCAAATTAAAGAGGAAGTAAACCCTCCTCTGACACTTGTACCTATAGGTAAGTCTATGATAAGTCTTACCTATAGGTTCTGTAAATATCTCCTAAACATGTACCGTTTAGGAGATATTTACGTTGCATGCAGCCAGTGACATCACTAACGCATGCGCTCTGAAGGAACGGCCGCTGGTGCCATTCCTTCAGAGCCCTGTGCTGTGAACCGCAGCTCTCGCACGCATGCGCGGGAGTGACGTCATAGCGGCCCCAGCCAATCAGATGGCTGGAGGACACGAACTAGGAAGGAAGACGGGTGAACATGTCAGCGATGTGTGAGCACTGCTGCAAGTGCTTCGTTCTAAGGTAAACATTTCATAATGAGCTAGTATGCGATGCACACTAGCTCATTATGCCTTTGTCTTTCAGGTGATTTTTTTAGAGGTTTACAACCTCTTGAATGATCAGCGGTTACTGCGAATCCTTGCGTCACATAATTTGGCCAGCCACTCTACCTGTGGAATCTCTGTACTTCATGAGCGCTGCCCAGCAGCTGGCTTCTCTCCTCTGCCAGCTGCTGCAGGGACCTCCAGCGGTCATTCAGCTCCTGCAGAAGAAAAGAAGGACTCATAACCAATCATGTGAGGTTTAAAAAAACATGGAGACCAACGAATGATGGGAAGATGGGCGTTTTCTCAAAAGGGAGTAATGAACGAAGAAACTGAAATTAGTCATACCTTGATTGAATTAAAAGTAGCCACAGTTTGCACAGCAGTCCTCACAGTCTGAAAATATAAAATGACAGTTTAGTGTCGTGTATGAAAATGATAAATTGACAGAAGGTTCTAAATTGGCTGATATTTAAAGCCTATTCTAGGAAGTAGTTTCTGATACGTTATACCAGTGATGGCGAACCTTGGCACCCCAGATGTTTTGGAACTACATTTGCCATGATGCTCAACTACACTGCAGTGCATGATCATCATGGGAAATGTAGTTCCAATACATCTGGGGTGCCAAGTTTCGCCATCATTGGGTTAGACTTTCATACTTGTTACATAGTTGTTAGTCAATTCTGGCATATGCTTGGAAGGAATCGTGATCTGGCAGTCAAGACAGCTCACATTACTAGATCATATGACGTAAAGCAGGGGTCTTCAAACTATGGCCCTCCAGTTGTTCAGGAAATACAATTCCCATCATGCCTAGTCATGTCTGTGAATGTCAGAGTTTTGCAATGCCTCATGGGATGTATAGTTCTGCAACAGCTGGAGGGCCGTAGTTTGAGGATCCCTGACGTAAAGCATCAGTACACCCAAAAGTGGATTTTAGATCTAGGTAGAGCTATTGGTTTCTTCTAGATCAGGAGTCTTCAAACTATGGCCCTCCAGTTGTTCAGGAACTACAATTCCCATCATTGAGTTTTACAATGCCTCATGGGATGTGTAGTTCTGCAACGGCTGGAGGACCGTAGTTTGGAGGATCCCTGTTCTAGATCTTACAACATTGAGCTTTCCTTGCCATAGTTCCCGACAGTTATCGGTGTTTTGCTGACTGAATCCATCATCAAACCTCATAAACCAGTGATGGCGAACCTTTTTGACCCCGAGTGCCCAAACTTCATCACAAAACCAACTTATTTTTTTCAAAGTGCCAACACTGCAATTAAACTGCAGACACCCAGGTGATGACCGCACTCTCCAAGAGGGATTGTAGTCAATTCAGCACTCACCCGACTCCAGCGTCCAGTGTCGGTGTGCGTGGCAGCAGCTTCTCCTTTTGTTGGTGCCTTTGATCACCCTCCTCACTCTTGATGGTGTCCTCTCAACACCGTCCTATTGCTCCTCTCTAGCTGGTTCAACTCCAGGGGCTGTTGTGGCTTGGGCTCCCTCCTGAACCACTTCAGCCTCCTCTTACTCTGGTCTTCACACTCCTCTCACCCTTGCTCTCCCTTCTCTCTCAGCCCCTTTTTTTTTCCCCGGGCTCCAGGCTGACCCTCCTCTTATTTTCTCAGGGCATGATGGGGCTGTAGTTTTTCTTTATTTGATTAAAAAGGACTACATGTCCCATGGTGCACTGGCTCCTCATTGGTCCCTGGCTTCAGCCAATGGGGAGGCAGGATGAATCAGAGTGGGCGGTGATCCCAGCAAGCACTGCTCTGTCCCGTGCTGCTTGACAGAAGAAGGGGAAAATACACTTACAGCCTGCGCTCGCCTCTCCCCTTGTCACAGTGCGGGCAGAGGCTCTCGCATGCCCACAGAGAGAGCTCTGCGTGCCAGCAGTGGCACGCATGCCATAGGTTTGCCATCACTATCCTAAACCCAATATAACAATATTTATTAAATCAGTCAGCAACCTACCTTCCATGGTGACGCTCCCTTGGCATCAGATTCATCCTACACAAAACAAAGGAGAAGGCAAAAAAAATGATTACTAATCTAGATCAATACTAATGTATTTGGGATTTGTCTATCAATGTGATTAAGAGGTGGTTTGTTGATATGTCTACTTGCAAAATCACTACCTAATAAAACATAAAACACCCACACAGGGAGGGGAAATACCCGTTGGCTTTTGCCTAATGTCTGCCCTCGTTGGGGGGGAGCCAATACCCTATTGGTCTGCTGTAACCCCCAGTGGACCTTCAGAGGGTCGTAAATTTGATGTCAAATTCCAGGGTTGGTTTGCTTGTAGGATCATAAGAAAGGTTTCTTTTAAAAACGATATATTCTTTGTTGTTGTGCAACTTCTTAAAAGTCTAATGGATCTTAGGATCTAATGGATCTCCAGGTTTCAGCTGAATACATTCTAGGTACATAAAAACAAAAAAATGTGTGCAAAGTCCTACAGCTTTCCTTCTTTAGAAAGCGCCCACAGCCGGAGTAGAAAAGCCTGGGGTCCAACAAGTCCCTTGCTGTGTCAGAGTTGAAACTCACCAATAGGACTGGGCTCGGGTGTGTTCGGGATCCCACCTGCCCGATCCTGCCAGGAAGCCGACACTGCACACCACTAATCACAAGCCGTGAGAAATTTCCCGATGGGTGCAGCTGCGGGCAGGGAAATGTCTCACCGCCTATGATTAGCTGGGTGCAGTGTTGGCTTCCTGGCGGATCGGGCAGGTTGAATGCCAAACATGCCCAAGCCCATTCCTACCTCACCAATTAGAAGGGACCATGAGCCTTTCTAAACCTAGAGCTAGCTCTGACTCAGCAGGGGGGCATGTGGGACCTCTGCAGAGAGATCACTGTTTCCACACAGAGAGCAAGGGACCTTTATTGCAGCAGATCAGAAGGGAAACCGGCTTTTCTATTCCTACTTTGGCTGCTTTCTAAAGAAATCAAAACCAAGACACTGCGTGTTTTTTGTTCTGATGCACCTGAAATGTATTTAGCTCATTTAAAATGAAAGTTCAGCTCCACAATAAGGCTCCATTCACACCTGTGTGACTTGCTATGGAACTTTGGACATGTGGCATGACAAGTCACAGCCATTTTTTTCAATGGTACTCATTCAGATCTGTGGGATTTAAACTCGCAATTGTGAAAAGGTGCCTGCACTGGTTTGGTGCTACTTTTGATGCGACTTAAGTCCTTTGAGTGTAAAGTCAAATCAAAGTTGCACTGGAAACCATGCAGCTTTGGATTCGCACTAGCTTGGAGCCCTAGGTGGTCTCAACAACATCCATTTAGTTTAAAACCAAAGCCATGGATTTCAGTCCTGTCCTAAGTTACGTCCTTGTTAAGATGGAAGTCTCCTGATCCTCCCACTCGGATTACTTGGTGCAAGGCGAAATTCTGTACTGTCACTATACAAAATAACGTTTGAAAGTCAAAAAAGTATGATAAAATATGGTCCAATTGGATAGACATATGATGCTTTTCCACTGCATGGAACCGAACGGTTCGGCTCGCTTTTGTGCTTTTCCACTGCATGGTACCGCATGGTACGGTGTTGGAACAGTTCGGTACGGTACGGCGGAGCTTTTCCACTACATGGAACCGAACGGTACGGCTCTCTAAAACAGTACCCCCTCAGTTGTGGTTCCAAGAGGGCCGTACCGGTACCATATCCCACAATCCTTTGCATGCAGCCTTGACTGTTTGTCACTACTTGCCACTGATTGGTCAGAGAATTGTTGTTATCCCACCCACTTACTTTAGTACTACTTTAGTGGAAAAGCAAACCGCACCGAACTGTTCCAACACCGTACCATGCAGTACCATGCAGTGGAAAACCAAACCGGGCCAAGCAGGGCCAAGTGGAGCCGAGCCAGTAGTTGCAGTGGAAAAGTGCCAATAGTTGGCCGAAGCTTCGAGGTCTAAGGCCCTAATGGGGCTATTTTAAGGGCTCAGCACCCCCGACCCCCCATTTTTTTCCCCTCTCCCTTCCTCTTTCCCCTTACTTCACCTTATGTTATTGACCTTGTATGCAGAGGGTTTCCTTTGCCTACTTCTCCCCTCCCCCCCTACTCCTTTTAGCTCCCTTCTACTAACCAATGGCAAATACGCTTTAAGCCCTATAGATTTTGTTCGGAATTGATGATTTATGTATGTTTCCTATCATGTTTTCATACTGCTGCATCACATATGATCCAGGACTAATGTGCATTTTATATGTTCTCCCACAACGTGTTGCAATGTGGAATTTACACCAACTTGGAAGAGTTGCCTGTCTGGCGGGCTGACTGGGTCAACCGGATTAACATTTACCAAAAGTAGACTGTGTGTTATATGGGTGAGCACTGTTATTCTACTAAAAATCCATGATTGTGAATACATTTTACATCATGGGTGTCCAACTTTTTGGCTTCTCTGGGCCACATTGTAGAGAAATTTTCTCTGGCCGCATATAAAATACTATAGTTTGGGTATACAAGTAATAAAACAATGCTGCGCCCTTCCCGCGCTGCCGCACCCCCCATCCCCAGCACTAATTTAACACAATAGTGGATGATCCCCACCGAGGCAGCCTCTGCCTACAGTTAGTTGGAAACCTCTGTGGCCGTGCCCCCGACTCAACTTCCTTCCTCCCCAGCAAAAAAAAAAAAAGTCAGGGGGCAGTGGGCCGCATTGCCTTTGGCTCCGGGCCGCAGGTTGGACATGCCTGTTTTACATAAAAAAGACTATATTGATGATGTGATATGTTTATTTTTTTTTTCTTGTTTATCTTTTCTGTAAGATATAAGGATACAACATCACTATGATGGTTCCTGAAGAAGCCATTTTCTTATTCAATTGCGAAACGCGTTGAACTATATAGGATGTCCTTGTATTATGATGTCTACAGTCTGTAACTTATGTTTAGCAGTTAGCTTGATGTTTTTTATCAAAGATTTAATAAAAAGTTTTTGATTTATTAATTTAATAAAATTTATTAATTTATTAAATTTAATTAATTTATTATTTTCATGTGTGCTCATTCAAGTCAACCCATGCCCTTTAAAGTCCGATAATATCAGACCCACTGTGGTTATTTGGTCCATATCTACATTTACACAGTGAGGTCTGTTTCTTTTTTCTTTGTTAACATGTGTTGCGATGTATTTCTTTGTTATCTGCACTTGAAAGTTTGTAATCAGGTCAATACATTTCCCCAAGCCGTCTGTCATACCCCAAGCCGTCTGTCATACCCCAAGCCGTCTGTCATACCCCAAGCCGTCTGTCATATGTCTCACAGAAGGCTTTTTATCAATGCATAGAATACATTAAAATAAATAAAATGAATAAAATAAATAAATAAATAAAAAAAAAAACTGACTTTAAAACCACTTTAAGACTGAAATACACAAGACATGACAACATAACCTTGCTCAAGGTATTTGTCAATCTAAAAATTGAGCTGTCCATAAATTAATTATGTGCATTTGTTAACAGAGAAGGTAAGAAAATCAACTAGATCTGCAAACAAGGTATGGGCACTGTCTGAAGCCTAAGCCTAATCTACTTACCTTAGGCATGCTGGCTAAAACCTCCTGCAAGAAAGAAAAGAAATATTATTAGCACAAAATCAATAAGAGTTCAATTAAAAAAAAAAAAATGTATAACAAAAAATGCAGAATTCCTGAGCTACCTGATGCTGTACAGCCTGGACTTCTTCAGTTATGAGCCCCTCAGATTCCAGCTCATCTGCAACCTTGTTAATATCCTTCAGACGCGATTCATTAGCCTTCAAATCCTACAACAAAAACATGACCAAGTCCAATCAGCAAAGTAGGACCTCAAGTCCTGCAAGTGCAATGCAGAACTTTTAATTCAGGTACAGTAATGGCCCAATAGGAGACAGGTAATATAAACCATGGCATACATTTCCGCTGCTCCACACATTGCAAGTCAATAAATTTTCCGAATCGCTGAATACAACACAATTCCCGTGTGGCTGTTATCTTATCTCAACCTCTATCAGGAGGTAAGATAAAATACAAAGCTCCCTCTACTGATTAACATGTAAATCTCTCTAACAAATACAATGAAAATATGAATGATCAAAGGATTAAAAATGTCAAGACACTTACATTATTTTGAAGTAGAAACTAAAGCAATAACTAAAATATCTGTACACTAGAAAAGTACTATACGTTACATAACACTAAATCCTGGCATTTGTTCTAACCCTTCCTTACTCTATCCGAAGCTGTGGCTGGAGTTCCACTTAAATATGAACTTATCACACATTGTGAATGCTAAAAATTAAATACTGCTTAAGTGGTAGTGGTGGTGGGGGTATTGGGGGTGTTCCATACCTCTCTCAGAGCAGCAGTCCTTTTCTAAAACCACAGAAGAACAGTTTGGACTGTTGCTGGCTCTCTAATAAATAACATAACATTAACCACTTAAGCCCCGGAGGATTTGGCTGCTAAACGACCAGGGGGTATTTTGCGATTCGGCACTGCGTGACTTTAACGGACAATTGCGCGGTCATGCGACGCTGTACCTAAACGAATTTGGCGTCCTTTTTTTCCCACAAACAGAGCTTTCTTTTGGCGGTATTTGATCACCTGTGCGATTTTTTGATCACGCGCTATAAACAAAAAAAAGAGCGTCAATTTTGCAAAAATAGCAATATTTTTCCCTTTTTTTTAAATGAAATTCCCCCCAAAAAAAATGTAAAAATCAAAATTTTTTAACATTTTGGCCAATTTGTTTTATGCTACCTATCTTTGGTAAAAAAAAAAAAAAATCGCAAAAAGCGTATCTTGATTGGTTTGCGCAAAAGTTATTGCGTTTACTGACTAAGGGAAAGATTTTTGTCATTTTTGTTGTTTTTTTTTTAACGCGTAATGGCGGCGATCTGCGATTTTTTTTGCGGTACTGCGACATTGCGGCGGACAGATCGGACCCTTGACTGACATTTTTGACACTTTTGGGGTTACCAGTGACATTTCTACAGTAATCAGTGCTATATATATGCACTGTTACTGTAAAAATACACTGGTAGTGAAGGGGTTAACTTTATTTGAGAGGGAGGGGCTGTGTGTGTCACTAGGGGCGTGATTCTTACTGTGATTGGCTGTGGCTTCAGCTGTATGCAGAGTGATCAACGGATCTACATAGTAGATCCATATGATCAGCTCTCATACAGAGGGGAGAATGACAGGCAGCTTGTTTTCCATAGGAATGCATCAACGGATGGATGAAAAACGGCGATCCCTCTCCCCCGCCGATCGCAGAGTGGCCGGCGGACATCGGGTCCGCCGGTCACACGCGCGGGGGGGGGGGTCCGTGACCACGCGGGAGCGCGCCTCCGGCGGCGCGCGCTCGCTCCCTAGACCCTCACACGCTAGTGACGTAGCCCTACGTCACTTTGCCTGTGAGGGGCTGACCGCCGACGTAGATCGGCGTGCGGCGGTCGGTAAGTGGTAAAAAGGAGAAGTACAGCCAAAGCATGTTTGGCTGTACTTCTTTGGATCACAGGAGTGCAGTTCGTTCTGCATTCCGGTGACCCGGTTTCAGCAGTGAAGGCCGCTGTCAGCACAGCGCCGGTCCAGGCTGGAGCAAGATAGTGACAATGAAGTCGGGATCCACCCACATGCCTGAACCGGCACCCAGCTTAAGGCTGGCCATGCATTATACAATTTTCTTTAAATTACCTTCAACTATGTAGTACCTGCCTAATTGGATACAATTGAAAGTGTTGTTTAGTTTTGACCTCATATTATATGGTTTTTGGTACATCTAAACAGATAATTGCCTTAAGGCCCCTTTCACACATACGGACCATTGTCCGTTTTTCATCCATCCGGACATCAATGCATTCCTATGGAAAAAACGGATGACAACGGATGATCATCCATTTAAATCCGGTTTCATCCGCTTCCGTCAATTTTTCGTTTATTGAACAGATGAAAGCCCTTATTTTCTTCCGTTAAAAAACACAGATTGGACGAAAAACGGATGTAAATGGACAAACGGATACATTTTGACGTGACTGAAGTGATGAACTGAACAGAACATGTGTGAAAGGGGCCTAACTGGAGCCAATTAGATACTATATTGTGCCCACATTCCAAAGTCGCTACAAGAACAAAATTCCCTCTAGGTGGGACTTTTAAGGGCAATGAATAAACATAGGTATAAATTCAAAAAGGTATGTATAAAGGAGTAAAGAGAAGAAAGAAAATCTCAAAAAATACAAAACTTAGTACATGAAATACATAGAAAGGTCCGTAAATCCAGAGACAGCCTCCTGAGTAAAGCCCCGTACACACGTACCTATTGTCGGCCGTAAATATTCAGCCGACGACCGATCGGCCGATTGTAGGCTTGTTAGTATGATGCTTCCGACAGCGCACTTTCGGCCGAAAAGAATCTGTTGTGCAGGCATTAAAATTTTTGTTGGCCGTCACCAGAACGGCCGATTGTTCGCCAGTCAGTACAGATTTCGGCCGACAGACAGCAGATTAGCAAGACTGGGCATGCTCAGAAAAGAAAAAACACACGGAAAGTTAACCATCACATGACATCACTTCTGCAGTCGGCTGCTGTTGGCCGACAAAATTCGTGTGCAGTCTTTTGCAGTTTTCAACAGACACGACAGCCCTCCGACAAAAGACGGCCGATCATTCGGCCGACGATCGGTACGTGTGTACGGGGCTTAAGTCTCAGCTACCCATGTCTCAGAACATTGCTCTTCTCTACGGTCAGGTGTTTTGTATGCCATTGTTTAACCGCAGGATACTATTTAATTACTCCAGAGGCTGTCTCTGGATTTACGGATCTTTTTATGCATTTCATGTAATACATTTTGTATTTTTTGAGATTTTCTTTCTTCTCTTTACTCCTTTATACATAGTTACATAGTAGGTGAGGTTGAATAAAGACAATAGTCCATCCAGTTCAACCTGTATAGGTGTGTGTGGCCGTAATCATCTCACATAGCCCTGGATGTTCTGATCCTTGAGATGTAAGTCTAAGAGTCTTTTGAAAGCCACCATACTTCCCGCAGAAACCACCTCTTGTGGTAGAGAATTCCACAATCTTGTAGCTCTAACAGTAAAGAACCCCCTGCGTTGCCTGAGGTTAAAACGCTTCTCCTCTAATCACATTGTATGTCCTCGAGTCCTCATGCAATCCCTTCGAATGAGCAGCTTTTTTTCTAAGCTGAGATCCCCATTAAGATATTTATAAATTGCTATCATGCCCCCCCTCAGACGTCTCTTCTCCAGGGAGAATAAATCAAGCGATTGCAGACGCTCTTCATAGTCAAGGTCCTCCAATCCCCTAATTAGTTTAGTTGCCCTTCTCTGGACTCTCTCCAGCTCCAACACATCCCTCCTGAGGACTGGCGACCAGAACTGGACAGAATACTCCAGATGCGGTCGGACCAGAGTTTTATAAAGTGGAAGGATTATAGTCTTATCTCTGGAATACATCCCTTTCTTTATGCATGCTAATATTCGGCTGGCTTTAGCAGCTGCCGCTTGACATTGCATGCTATTGCCTAATCTATCATCAACCAAGACTCCCAGATCTTTCTCCATTTTTGATTCTCCCAGGGATTCCCCTCCTAACGTGTATTGTGCTTTTATGTTTTTAGTGCCCAAGTGCAAAACCTTACACTTCTCCACGTTAAACCTCATTTGCCATGTCGTTGCCCACTCTGTTATTTTGTCCAGATCATTCTGTAGGATATCTGCTTCATGCTGTGCAGTTATTGCCCTGCCCAATTTTGTGTCATCTGCAAAAACTGATAACGAACTACTGATCCCGTCCTCAATGTTGTTTATGAATAAATTGAACAAGGTTGGTCCCAGGACTGAGCCTTGGGGGACCCCGCTTACTACCTCAGACCAGTCTGAGTATGCGCTGTTTATTACCACCCTTTGGACACGCCCTTTTAGCCAGTTTCGTATCCAAGAGCAAACCCTGCTGTCGATACCTGCAGACCTTATTTTATAAATTAAGCGCTTGTGGGGAACTGTATCAAACGCCTTAGCGAAATACATACCTTTTGAATTTACACCTATGGTTTATTCATTGCCCTTAAAAGTCCCGCCTAGAGGGAACTTTGTTCTAACAGAAAATTGAACATGTATGGCCAGCCTAAGCCTCTGAGCGAGCCGCTGAGAGCCTGAGCTGGCCGCTCCCACCCCCTCCACAGCCCTGCGCTCCAGTGACTCACCAGCTCTCTGCTCAGGGAGAACTGAGCGATTGGCAGAGTTTGATCGCTCAGTTCCCAGTCTTAGAGCCTGCAGGGGACAGATGCAGCATCAGTATGATACCGATGCTGCATCCACCTAGGTAACTACGATTCTAAAAAAAAATAAAGATAAAAATAAAACTTCTTTAAGATACATAATAGTTTTTGGGGAAATTACCCCTCTGCAATAGTGTGTGTGGACTTTAATTGGGTTTTGACAAGAAGAAATGTATTTTTGCTGATTGAGCGCTACAGATTTGGACCCAAAAATCAGCAGCAAATTGATATGGATATCAATTTAAAGGATAAGGAAAGAGCAGTAATAACCTTCTGGAAATCATCGAACTTCTTCTGTAACACTTCCACTTGCTCCAGATCGGCCCCAACTTCCTCATTGGTGAGCGCAGCCTCCTTCTCATTAATCCACTGCTGCAGTTCATTGGCCTCACGGAACAGCATGAACTTCTTGCAGCTTTTCTCCAGCATGTCTTTGCGCTTCTCCCCCATCTCCAAAATGTTCTGATATCTGCAAAGCAGAAGGACAACGGTCAGATCTCCATGAGTGGTGGGACCGCATCCAGTATGGCTGTTCTAGGATTGGAAACTGAAGCCACGAAACACAAATGTCTCAATACTACAAAGTCTCAAATTAGACAGGTGAAGAGGACATAGCCCAGTGATGGCAAACCTGGGCACCCCAGATGTTTTGGAACTACATTTCCCATGATGCTCAACTACACTGCAGAGTGCATCATGGGAAATGTAGTTCCAAAACATCTGGAGTGCCAAGGTTCCCCATCACTGGCTTAGCCTATCCAAAGAGATGGTTTTCGAAAAGGTATAATTTATTTTTATCGTTCATTAACTGTTAAATATAAATGCATTTGCTCAATTCCGACAGGGCCCCCTATTACAATTCCAAGAGGTCCCTCTATAATAAATGAATCTGAATAACCCACTATGTGGAAGGAAGCAGGAAACCCTCTCAATTAAAGCCCAGCTTCCAACTCCAGCAATTTATTTATTTTTTGTAACACACTTTGAATTGCTGGGAGGTCAGTTAGCAGCGGCAGGTGATCATTGCCAAAACCGCCACTCAAAAATTACAAAAAAAATGTAAAGTCTCTTAACTCCGCTAAAGTTTGATTTTGACTTTTCCGGTCAATATAAAGAATAAATAAAGAATTAATTATTATTAACAGGTAAATATTAAATAAATAATATTATAAAGATTATTAATAAGTAAATATTAAATAAATATTATATATAATAATATTAATAATAAAGAATTTAATATTTATTGAGGAAACAAAAAGTAAACATCTCCGTTCGAGTCTTCCTTCGTTCTTTTATTTTTGACATACACTATATTGTCAAAAGTATTGGGACGCCTGCCTTTACACACGTGACTTTAATAGCATCCCAGTCTTAGTCCGTAGGGTTCAATATTGAGTTGGCCCACCCTTTGCAGCTATAACCGCTTCAACTCTTCTGGGAAGGCTGTACACAAGGTTTAGGAGAGTCTATGGGAATGTTTGACCATTCTTCCAGATGCACATTTGTGAGATTGGGCACTGATGTTGGATAAGAAGGGATGGCTCGCAGTCTGCACTCTAATTCAGCCCAAAGCTGTTCTATTGGGTTGAGGTCAGGACTCTGTGCAGGCCAGTCAAGTTCCTCCACCCCAAACTCGCTCATCCATGTCTTTATGGATCTTGCTTTGTGCACTGGTCCAAATTATTTTGGTGGAGGTGGAATTATGGTACAGGGTTGTTTTTCAGGGGTCAAGGCTTGGTCCCTTAGTTCCAGTGAAGGGAACTCTTAAGGCATCAGCATACCAAGACATTTTGGACGATTTCATGCTCCCAACTTTGTGGGAACAGTTTGGGGATCGCCCCTTCCTGTTCCAACATGACTGCCCACCAGTGCACAAAGCAAGGTCCATAAAGACATGGATGAGCGAGTTTGGGGTGGAGGAACTTGACTGTCCTGCATAGAGTCCTGACCTCAACCCGATACAACACCTTTGGGATGAATTTGAGTGGAGACTGCGAGCCAGGCCTTCGACAACCACACTGGAAGTGCATTGTATTCAGCGCCTGACCTCACAAATGCGCTTCTGGAAGAATGGTGAAACATTCCCATAGACACTCCTAAACCTTGTGGGCAGCCTTCCCAGAGGAGTTGAAGCTGTTATAGCTGCAAAGGGTGGGCCAACTCAATATTGAAACCTACGGACTAAGACTGGGATGCCATTAAAGTTCATGTGCCTGTAAAGGCAGGCGTCCCAATACTCTTGACAATATAGTGTATGCCTTGATGTCCTCTTCGAAAGACACATTTTACAAGAAAGTGATGTGGAAATTTTCAATATAAATAACAAATGTATGATTTATCCAGGAGATAAAAATTAAACATCTCCATTAAAGTCTTCCTCCTTTATTTCTGAAATATGCCTTGATGTCCTCTCTAAAAGATCAGTTTTCCTAGAAGTGATGTGGAATGAAAGTGGGGACTGGAGGGGTATGCCCACAACACAAGTCAATTCTATTCCCCTTACCCTGGATAAAATACGCATATCGCATTGTATGCCCTCGAGTCCTCATGCAATCCCTTTGATTGAACAGCTTTTTTTTCTAAGCCGAGATCCCCATTGAGATATTTAAAAATTGCTATCATGTCCCCTCTCAGGCGTCTCTTCTCCAGGGAGAATAATCAAGCGATTGCAGACGCTCTTCATAATTAAGGTCCTCCAATCCCCTAATTAGTTTAGTTGCCCTTCTCTGGACTCTCTCCAGCTCCAACACATCCCTCCTGAGGACTGGCGACCAGAACTGGAAAGAATACTCCAGATGTGGTCGGACCAGAGTTTTATAAAGTGGAAGGATTACAGACTTATCTCTGGAATACATACCTTTCTTTATGCATGCTAATATTCTGCCGGCTTTTGCATGCTATTGCCTAGTCTATCATCAACCAAGACTCCCAGATCTTTCTCCATTTTTGATTCCCCCAAGGGTTCCCCTCCTAATGTGCATATTCCACAATTTTTCATTTTTAGTAACCTGGCACAGCCAAGGCTGTTTCCCATGGATCTCATGGCTAAGCCATGTCACCCACCATTCTACTGCCCAATTAGACTTGTCTCAGTGGCCAGCATGGGTTCTCCCCACCAGACAAGGGAATGGCAATAGACAGGGTATAGCCATGAACTCAGCCATTGGTAAAACAACAAATCAAAAAGGAGTAAGTAAGAGCTTTTCTACTGAATTAAAGTTGTAGCAGATAAACTGTTGGGTCTGCTCTTAGAAGAGCTTTACCTTCAAACGTTGAACATGATTTACAGATTTGCTTAAACCTTAACTTGGACCAGAGTCAAAGCCCTCTACAACCTACAAGTGCATGTACATGCAGGCACCACAAAATACTTTAGGTTTACCAATAAAGTTGATTGATATACATTGGTAGGCTTGACAGGTTCACATTAAGCACCATTGGTTCGCATGACAAATTCACATTAAGCACCATTGGTAGGCATGACAGGTTCACATTAAGCACCTAAAAAGACAAATTGATGCCAAAGGAATACTCACAAGTCTTGAACCTGATTCATACGCAGAGATACACTGCCAGCTTCCTTAGATATGACAGCCCTGCACAGACAAGAAGGGAGCACAGCAAAGTAGGCATGCAGACATTAGTGTGATTAACATCAGGCAAGGGGGTGCAGCTCAGCCTGCAGGCTGTATTAGGAGGGACTGGAGAGAATGGGGTGCAGCAATTTCAGGGGGTGTCCAACTTCACATAAGGAGACAGCAGGTTCTTCCCAGGTCAGGCAGATCGGGCACACACCAGTAAAGCTTCTATTTCACTGAATTTACATCTGTAACCCATGTTATTTATTATACTCCTAGTAATTAATGAGAATTAACTGCACAGTTTGGGAACCTTGGCATCTCAGGGATCTTCATGAAGCTCCAAAGCCCCTTCCCAGTCTGGGATATCGGCTGACTATAGGCCGAGGAATGATGAGCCCCGTCTGTCTACTCTCTCCATCTCCCTTCTTTTCATTTCTTCTGTTTTTTCTCCTTTCTCTCTCTCCATATGAGCCCAGTAGGCACTTTCCATACTTCCTTGGGTTTGTAGTCATTGGATAAGCGATAAGCTTTTTTTTTTTTTTTTTTTTTTTTTTTTTTTTTATTATTATCTATTTTTTTAAGAACTAAATTGCATTGATTCAAGCAACTAGTTTGCCCGATTCTCCAGTAGTATACGCAATATCTGGTAACAGAACTATGTAGTAATTTTTTGGGCTTTACTCAGCACTCATGAGTATTCTATGATGCTTTGCTGTTGGAATCTTGCATGATTTCCAGTTACTGTTACTCTTTTCTATAAAAATATATCTAAATCTATCTAAAATATATCTAAAAAAAAAATTATATAATATATATATATATATATATATATATATATATATATATATATATATATATATATATATATATCTCTATCTCTCTCTTTCTTTCTATATCCATCTCTCTCTATATCTTTCTATCTATATCCATCTCAATCTATATCTTTCTATATAGTTTCTATATAGATCTATCTCTCTCCGTATCTTTCTAGATCTTTCTAGGTCTTTCTATCTAGATCAATCTCTCTCTATATCTTTCTATCTACAGTCAGGTCCATAAATATTGGGACATCAACACAATTCTAAGCTTTTTGGCTCTATACACCACCACAATGGATTTGAAATAAAACAAACAAGATGTGCTTTAACTGCAGACTTTTAGCTTTAATTTGAGGATATTTACATCCAAATCAGGTGAAAGGTGTAGGAATTACAACAGTTTGTATATGTGCCTCCCACTTTTTAAGGGACCAAAAGTAATGGGACAGATTAACAATCATAAATCAAACTTTCACTTTTTAATACTTGGTTACAAATCCTTTGCAGTCAATTACAGCCTGAAGTCTGGAACGCATAGACATCACCAGACGCTGGGTTTCATCCCTGGTGATGCTCTGCCAGGCCTCTACTGCAACTGTCTTCAGTTCCTGCTTGTTCTTGGGGCATTTTCCCTTCAGTTTTGTCTTCAGCAAGTGAAATGCATGCTCAATCGGATTCAGATCAGGTGATTGACTTGGCCATTGCATAACATTCCACTTCTTTCCTTTAAAAAACGCTTTTGCAGTATGCTTCGGGTCATTGTCCATCTGCACTGTGAAGCGCTGTCCAATGAGCTCTGAAGCATTTGGCTGAATATGAGCAGATAATATTGCCCGAAACACTTCAGAATTCATCCTGCTCAGTGGCGGCCCGTGCATGGGGGGGCGCCAGGGCGCCGCCCCCCCTACCCCTAAAAAAAAAAGAAAAAAAAAAACGAAAAAAAAAAAAACAAAAAAAACGAACAAATAAAGTTGTTCAAAAAAAAAAATTGGGTTCGCCGGCCTGAACCCAAGGAACTGGTGGCTGGGGGGGGGTGGGGTTACCTCCCAGAAGAGGCGCCGATTGGCTGCCTTCTGGGGAGGTAGGGGGGTATCCTGGGCGCAAGTCTTTGCGGTTGGACACCCCCACTTTCTGATATCCTGGCTGTGATTGGTCCAGTCTACAGCCTGGACCAATCATCATCCAGGATATCGCTGACGTCGCAATGGGGGCGGTGCCGGTGCGTGCGTCAATCACTCACCGTCACCTCCGCTCAGAGAAGAGGAGAGGCCGCCCGCCGGTTCCCGCCGCCGAGACGACGAGGGAGAAGGACCCGCCGCAGAAGAGGAGGAAGAAGCTGAGCCGCGCCGCCGCCAGGTAAGTTTGAACGGAGCACGCACGCTGACACTCTGCAATCATTGGGGGACAATGCTGTGGCGCTCTGCAATCATTGGGGGACAATGCTGTGGCGCTCTGCAATCATTGGGGGACAATGCTGTGGCGCTCTGCAATCATTGGGGGACAATGCTGTGGCGCTCTGCAATCATTGGGGGACAATGCTGTGGCGCTCTGCAATCATTGGGGGACAATGCTGTGGCGCTCTGCAATCATTGGGGGACAATGCTGGCACTCTGCAATCATTGGGGGACAATGCTGTGGCACTCTGCAATCATTGGGGGACAATGCTGTGGCACTCTGCAATCATTAGGGGACAATGCTGTGGCACTCTGCAATCATTAGGGGACAATGCTGTGGCGCTCTGCAATCATTAGGGGACAATGCTGTGGCGCTCTGCAATCATTGGGGGACAATGCTGTGGCGCTCTGCAATCATTGGGGGACAATGCTGTGGCGCTCTGCAATCATTGGGGGACAATGCTGTGGCGCTCTGCAATCATTGGGGGACAAAGCTGTGGCGCTCTGCAATCATTGGGGGACAAAGCTGTGGCGCTCTGCAATCATTGGGGGACAAAGCTGTGGCGCTCTGCAATCATTGGGGGACAATGCTGTGGCGCTCTGCAATCATTGGGGACAATGCTGTGGCGCTCTGCAGTGATTGGGGACAATGCTGTGGCGCTCTGCATTGAAAGGGGCTCGCACGCTGAACTCTGCATTGATGGGGGCACGGAACAGTTGCATTGAAGGGGGCATGCACGCTGAACTCTGCATTGTTGGGGCACAGCACAGAGTTCATTGCATTGAAGGGGGCACAGCACAGTGTTTATTGCATTGAAGGGGGCACAGCACAGTGTTTATTGCATTGAAGGGGGCACAGCACAGTGTTCATTGCATTGAAGGGGGCACAGCACAGTGTTGCATTGAAGGGGGCATGCACGCTGAACTCTGCATTGTTGGGGCACAGCACAGTGTTCATTGCATTGAAGGGGGCATAGCACAGTGTTTATTGCATTGAAGGGGGCACAGCACAGTGTTGCATTGAAGGGGGCATGCACGCTGAACTCTGCATTGTTGGGGCACAGCACAGTGTTCATTGCATTGAAGGGGGCACAGCACAGTGTTTATTGCATTGAAGGGGGCACAGCACATTGTTCATTGCATTAAAGGGGGCACAGCACAGTTGCATTGAAGGGGGCATGCACGCTGAACTCTGCATTGTGGGGGCACAGCACAGTGTTTATTGCATTGAAGGGGGCATAGCACAGTGTTTATTGCATTGAAGGGGGCACAGCACAATGTTCATTGCATTGAAGGGGGCACGCACGCTGAACTCTGTATTGAAGGGGGCATGTACACTGGTCTCTGCATTGAAAGGGGGCATGTACGCTGGTCACTGCATTGAAAGGGGGCATGTACCATCTCCTGTACCATGACCTGTGACATGCCTATACCATATCTGTGCCATGCCTATACCATATCTGTGCCATGCCTGTACCATCACCTATGCCATGCCTGTACCATGACTTCAAAGTCACGCAATTTTTTACTGCGTTTTTTGACGCGAAGCAATACCTATTACATTTTTCTTTTTGCGCCCCCCCAAAAATTTTGAGCACCAGCCGCCACTGATCCTGCTGCTTTTGTCAGCAGTCACATCATCAATAAATACAAGAAAACCAGTTCCATTGGCAGCCATACATGCCCACGCCATGACACTACCACCACCATGCTTCACTGATGAGGTGGTATGCTTTCGATCATGAGCAGTTCCTTTCCTTCTCCATACTCTTCTCTTCCCATCACTCTGCTACAAGTTGATCTTGGTCTCATCTGTCCATAGGATGTTGTTCCAGAACTGTGAAGGCTTTTTTAGGCTCTAATCTGGCCTTCCTGTTTTTGAGGCTCACCAATGGTTTACAATGGAACCCTCTGTATTCACTCTGGTGAAGTCTTCTCTTGATTGTTGACTTTGACACACATACACCTACCTCCTGGAGAGTGTTCTTGATCTGGCCAACTCTTGTGAAGGGTGTTTTCTTCACCAGGGAAAGAATTCTTCGGTCATCCACCACAGCTGTTTTCTGTGGTCTTCCGGGTCTTTTGGTGTTGCTGAGCTCACCGGTGCGTTCTTTATTTTTAAGGATGTTCCAAACAGTTGATTTGGCCACACCTAATGTTTTTGCTATCTCTCTGATGGGTTTGTTTTGTTTTTTTCAGCCTAATGATGGCTTGCTTCACTGACAGTGACAGCTCTTTGGATCTCATATTGAGAGTTGACAGCAACAGATTCCAAATGCAAATAGCACACTTGAAATGAACTCTGGACCTTTTATCTGCTCCTTGTAAATGAGATAATGAGGGAACAACACACACCTGGCCATGGAACAGCTGAGCAGCCAATTGTCCCATTACTTTTGGTCCCTTAAAAAGTGTGAGGCACATATACAAACTGTTGTAATTCCTACACTGTTCACCTGATTTGGATGTAAATACCCTCAAATTAAAGCTGAAAGTCTGCAGTTAAAGCACATCTTGTTTGTTTCATTTCAAATCCATTGTGGTGGTGTATAGAGCCAAAAAGATTAGAATTGTGTCGATGTCCCAATATTTATGGACCTGACTGTATATCCATCTCTCTCTCTAGCTATCTATATCTCTCGATCTATATCCATCTCTCGATCTATATCCATCTCTCAATCTATATCCATCTCTCAATCTATATCCATCTCTCAATCTATATCCATCTCTCAATCTATATCCATCTCTCAATCTATATCCATCTCTCAATCTATATCCATCTCTCAATCTATATCCATCTCTCGATCTATATCCATCTCTCGATCTATATCCATCTCTCGATCTATATCCATCTCTCGATCTATATCCATCTCTCGATCTATATCCATCTCTCGATCTATATCCATCTCTCGATCTATATCCATCTCTCGATCTATATCCATCTCTCGATCTATATCCATCTCTCGATCTATATCCATCTCTCGATCTATATCCATCTCTCGATCTATATCCATCTCTCGATCTATATCTATCTCTCGATCTATATCCATCTCTCGATAGGGTAAATGCAGAGCCTTGTGTAAGCTCCAACTGCAGTGACTTGGCACTTACGCATAGCTTCCTTACCCAATTGCAGTGGCTGTAAAGTGGACCTCGGCCACCAAAGATAGACAGCCTCAAAGGATAATAAATGCTGCATACTTACACAAAAAGGTGCTAATATTAAAAATATGGAAGTGGACACCCCCTTAAACAAAGTATCACAGCGAAGATTCACGGGGTTCATCTCATGGAACAGTTTTTTCTCACAATATTCTTTGGTTTGTGGTCTTAAGCTGTGATACTTTCAACTTGACCCACACAGTAGTGCAGACAGAAAAATCAAACATTAAACAAGATGCATATTAAATTTTGGTGAATAGTGATGCGATTGGTGGATGCATATTTGGGGCTGGTTATCCGGGGAATCACACAGCAGAAAACAAGTTAGGTCTTGTGGGGGATATCAATTTCTATACAGATGTGATGGTGATTTTAAGTGAATATGATGGCATGCAGTAATCAGGATGGTGGATATGGGAGAGGGAAGGAAGTTCTGTACAATGACTGGAATGAAAATGAAATTTTTTTTTTTTTTAAATCAAAGCCCTAGCTTTTACTAAAAATTGACCTTTTGTTAGAATTCCCAACTGCAATTTAATCTTCTTTAGCTATAATGCTGCACAAACATAGTAATGACTTTACAAGCCTGTTGCTTTAAAAGGTCTCTCTGGATTGGTAGTTCAAGCGCCCCTCTAGTAAAAACCAATTTTTTTTGCAATATTTTTATTATTTTCCACTATTGAAACTTTATTTTTAAAATTTTCTTTAGTTTTGAATAGGGTGGGGAAGGATTCTGTCTGACACCATTGGGAAGATTTCCATAGGCTTTTAGTTCTTGTAGCATCAGGACAACACATTCATCTTTTCTCATGCTACTATCCTGTCTCCAGCAAACGTTTTTCCATTCTATTCTGTCCCTTAAGAGAGGCTGACCCTGGGGCTTTTCCTTTTCAATGGACATTACTAAATTAAATTACACGCAGGCTCTTTTTAACATCCATGGAGTCACCTAGACATGGGTTCCCCCAAGCAAGTGTTTGTATGCGCTGGGGTTGAGTAACTACAACTGCCAGCTCCTTGTCAAAGGAAGAGGAAAACCTTGTAAAACGTGTTACCGCCGGCTCCTTGTCAAAGGAAGAGGAAAACCTCGTAAACGCGTTACCGCCGGCTCCTTGTCAAAGGAAGAGGAAAACCTCGTAAACGCGTTACCGCCGGCTCTTTGTCAAAGGAAGAGGAAAACCTTGTACACGCGTTACCGCCGGCTCTTTGTCAAAGGAAGAGGAAAACCTTGTACACGCGTTACCGCCGGCTCTTTGTCAAAGGAAGAGGAAAACCTTGTAGACGCGTTACCGCCGGCTCTTTGTCAAAGGAAGAGGAAAACCTCGTAAACGCGTTACCGCCGGCTCTTTGTCAAAGGAAGAGGAAAACCTTGTACACGCGTTACCGCCGGCTCTTTGTCAAAGGAAGAGGAAAACCTTGTACATGCGTTACCGCCGGCTCTTTGTCAAAGGAAGAGGAAAACCTCGTAAACGCGTTACCGCTGGCTCTTTGTCAAAGGAAGAGGAAAACCTTGTACACGCGTTACCGCCGGCTCTTTGTCAAAGGAAGAGGAAAACCTTGTACACGCGTTACCGCTGGCTTTTTGTCAAAGGAAGAGGAAAACCTCCTACACGCGTTACCGCTGGCTCTTTGTCAAAGGAAGAGGAAAACCTTGTAGACGCGTTACCGCTGGCTCTTTGTCAAAGGAAGAGGAAAACCTCGTACACGCGTTACCGCTGGCTCTTTGTCAAAGGAGGAGGAAAACCTTGTACACGCGTTACCGCCAGGTCTTTGTCAAAGGAGGAGGAAAACCTCTGAAACACATTATAATACAGAATCAATTGTCCATAATTGTAGAGAGTGCCCTAAAATTGTCCATAATTGTAGAGAGTGCCCTAAAATTGTCCATAATTGTAGAGAGTGCCCTAAAATTGTCCATAATTGTAGAGGGTGCCTTAAAATTGTCCACTGCTTTTTTCTGGCATAGAGAACATCTAGCCTTTAAAATTTGGCAGTGCAGGGATACAAGAAAATGGAACTGTCCCAAAGTCCCCCCCCCCCAATGTATTGTGCAGCATTATAGATTTAAATACTGAGCCCCGTGGCCCTCATTAAGGAGAGAAGGTAACAAAAGGTCAGCTTAATTTGTCATCTCTGAAACTCTTTCTCCTAAAATATATCACTTGTCTCTTCACCAGGCACAGCAGACATAGGCAAACATCAGAATGGGGTCTTACTGTCCATCAATCTGTTCCTGGCGCACCGCAATGCTTCCTTGTTCCTCCAGCAGGTTTTCACGAGAAGCAGACTGTGCGGGATCCAGCTTCTTCACATACGCAGCAGGTACAAAGCCCTGACGGTCATTCACTTCCACTTTCCACCAGTCCTAAAGGCACCATGCAGTCAATTAATAATCATGCACTTGCACAATACATGTTAACAGTTTGCAGAATAATGTTGAAGATTGGCTCAATAAGCGAGGAACAAGCTGTTATATAAGGGATTAGAAACATGGTTACAGAGGATACACACATAGTTGAAAATTTTCAGATAGCCTGCTTTGATATCTGTTGATCCAGCAGAGACACCCCAGCGCTGTCCATACTTTATTGTTCAGTAAAGCGTGGTGTGCATGTGAGTGAACTTTATTGTGCAGTAAAGCGTGGTGTGCATGTGAGTGTACTTTATTCTGCAGTAAAGCGTGGTGTGCATGTGAGTGAACTTTATTGTGCAGTAAAGCATGGTGCTCATGTGAGTGAACTTTATTGTGCAGTAAAGCGTTGTGTGCATGTGAATGAACTTTATTGTGCAGTAAAGCGTGGTGTGCATGTGAGTGAACTTTATTGTGCAGTAAAGCGTGGGGTGCATGTGAGTGTACTTTATTGTGCAGTAAAGCGTGGTGTGCATGTGAGTGAACTTTATTGTGCAGTAAAGCGTGGTGTGCATGGGAGTGTACTTTATTCTGCAGTAAAGCGTGGTGTGCATGTGAGTGAACTTTATTGTGCAGTAAAGCATGGTGCTCATGTGAGTGAACTTTATTGTGCAGTAAAGCGTTGTGTGCATGTGAATGAACTTTATTGTGCAGTAAAGCGTGGTGTGCATGTGAGTGAACTTTATTGTGCAGTAAAGCGTGGGGTGCATGTGAGTGTACTTTATTGTGCAGTAAAGCGTGGTGTGCATGTGAGTGAACTTTATTGTGCAGTAAAGCGTGGTGTGCATGTGAGTGAACTTTATTGTGCAGTAAAGCGTGGTGTGCATGTGAGTGAACTTTATTGTGCAGTAAAGCGTGGTGTGCATGTGAATGAACTTTATTGTGCAGTAAAGCGTGGTGTGCATGTGAGTGTACTTTATTGTGCAGTAAAGCGTGGTGTGCATGTGAGTGAACTTTATTGTGCAGTAAAGCGTGGTGTGCATGTGAGTGAATTTTATTGTGCAGTAAAGCGTGGTGTGCATGTGAGTGAACTTTATTCTGCAGTAAAGTGTGGTGTGCATGTGAGTGAATTTTATTGTGCAGTAAAGCGTGGTGTGCTTGTGATTGAACCTTATTCTGCAGTAAAGTGTGGTGTGCATGTGAGTGAATTTTATTCTGCAGTAAAGTGTGGTGTGCATGTGAGTGAACTTTATTCTGCAGTAAAGTGTGGTGTGCATGTGAGTGAATTTTATTCTGCAGTAAAGCATGGTGTGCATGTGAGTGAACTTTATTCTGCAGTAAAGTGTGGTGTGCATGTGAGTGAATTTTATTCTGCAGTAAAGCGTGGTGTGCATGTGAGTGAACTTTATTCTGCAGTTAAGCGTGGTGTGCATGTGAGTGAACTTTATTCTGCAGTAAAGTGTGGTGTGCATGTGAGTGAACTTTATTCTGCAGTAAAGCGTGGTGTGCATGTGAGTGAACTTTATTTTGCAGTAAAGCGTGGTGTGCATGTGAGTGTACTTTATTCTGCAGTAAAGTGTGGTGTGCATGTGAGTGAACTTTATTCTGCAGTAAAGTGTGGTGTGCATGTGAGTGAACAATTGATAATTCTCAGATGTTTAGATCTCTGTATATATGGGCAAGGCTTGGATGCCATTCTCCAGGAAAGGCATTTTTCATTGGTTACCTTATTAGTGCTATTAAGTAAGGTTAGGATGTCTCCTTTCTTCATGGTCACTTCCCTTGGGCTCTTCTCCTGATAATCATATAAGGCCAGAACTAATTCCTTTCCAGTCTCATCATCTGTTGGTGCAACTTGTTGCTAAAAAGAGGAAGGAGGTTAGTTAGGTGCATTAATACCTGCCAGTCTGCCCAAATATACATGCCCAGTTTTACATAGATGGATGTGTGAACCTGAAATCACAAATATATATGGGGTTTCCTAGTTTGCATACCCCATTGCACACAAGTTAGGAATGCCCAAATCATACCAGATACAGACTTCCTATTGTGTGTTGCGTAAACGCTGGCAGATTGGTGTATGGTGGTGTGAATCATGCATCTCTATTAGATATCAATTTAATCTGTCTTTGTACTTACCCGGCAAGCTTGGGCCTGTTCCCTTAGAGATTGGATGCTACTTCCATATGCCCGGAGATCAGACATAAGAGCTTCATGTTTCTTCAGAAGAGCCTGAAAGCAAGAAAACCATTGAATTAACTGAGTTGACTAACAGGTACATGCTTGGTGTCAGAGCTTGGGGGATTGTCCTACCTCTGCAGAGTCCTCATCTTTGCCATAGTCTGTACTTCCAACAATTGGCTCCTTTTCTCTCATCCAGGACTCAGCTTCATTTGCATCAGCAAAGTACTGCTGAGCTTGGAGAGAATCTTCTAGATCCTGTCTTCGCTGTGATGCCTTATTCCTCAGAGATGTCCACTTATCATTTAACTCCCTCACTTTCACTTTCACATCATCAGAAGCAAAATGTCCTAAGGATGACAGACCCAATTAGTGTTTCCTAAAGTAGGAGAGGTTTAAAAAAGGTTACATTGTAGGTGATACACAACATAGTTCATTGGAAAGACAGCCTTATGCCCAGTACACACGATCCGAAAAGCGGACGACCTTCCGTCCGTTTTGGTTTGGTTGCTAGTACACTCTCAATTATATCGCAAATGAGAGAGGTTACTTACGATACAAATTTTCTCGTACGATGCCCCAAAAGCTTCCGGTATGCCTAACCACGCTGTAGCGTGCGACGGGTCGTTCTTTAGTTTCCGCTCATACGCGGTCTACTGCTCACCATTTTTTTCGTACGAACAACAAACTGATAATACGATTATCGTACGATAGGTTATAATACGATCAAAATTTTTTGCTTGCACGACCGGATAATAATCGGGCGAACTGTCGTGATCGCCTCTCGTAAGCTGTGTACCAACGATCCGATTATCGTCCGATCTTTTCAAAAGCGTTATTTTTCGTCCGATTTTCGGATCGTGTGTACGTGCCATAAGTCTAGAGTCCGCTATCAGAATCAAGCACTGGAGGAACATATCAATTAGAGCAGCAGACTGGATGCGTATGCTTCTATGGGCTCAAAGACCATCTAGAACCTTCATAGAAGCTTAGGCTGAAATAAAGCAGATTCTCACCGGATCTAAAGGAGTTTAGAACAGGAGTGTGAATTATGGTCCTGTTTCTGGTCATGACTGTGCAGCGACAACCAGTACAGCTAAAGTAACTGGAGGTACATTATAAATAAAAACAGAAACCCCACATTTTTGTTATTTAACATTATAAAAACTAGCTTCCATTTCAACATGCAGTCAACAATTCCATTATCTTGGCTTTATTGGCAATAGTACTCTGTACAGTGCATCCGTATTCCCAGTGCTTCACTTTTACACATTTTGCTAAGTTACAGCCTTATTCTAAAGTGGATTAAAACTATTATTTTATTTTGCTCAATATTTTGTTGAAGCACCCGTGGGACCAATTATAGCCTCAAGTCTTTTTGAGTATGATAATACCAGCTTGGCACCCCTATTTTTGGGCCGGCTGTTACGATCTGTTATGCCTAAGGAGAAGTTTGCTCTCTTCGGACCCTGGCATTTGATTTTAACGCTCATGATGCTCGTCTGAAATGTGAGTTTGATACTTTAATGGTCAATAAATGGATTGTGTTTTATGGAGTTACGCTATGTCCCTGTCATCGTTTTTTCACACATGTTAAATGGATATCTGATCCGAGCTGCCTGGCACTAGTGAAGCGACATCCTGTGGTCCATTTTGGTTTTACTATTAAGCCTTCATAGGTCTACTCATTCATTTTGGGTGATCCATTTGCTCCGGTAAGCTGCCAACTTGCTCTCTTTTGGTGACCTTCTCACGGGTGACTCTTCAATATCCCTGGTTTATGTGAAAGCTTTATTTATCTGCTGGGACTTGTGGCTCCTTGAATTCTTATCCAAACACTTCACAGCACTATTGAGAAATTTGTTTGGACAGTGTTTGTTCGCTCTTTTTTTTCTGATTTGCATGGACTTTTTGCTTCATATACATATAACTATTTTTTTTTTTTTGGGTTTGTACATTACTTATTATCACAATAATTTTTGTTGCATTTTTGATCACAATTTTATGGCACTAATGTTATTAATTTATATATTGTTTTTGTTAGCGCTGCACATATTGTTACTATATGTTATATGGGGAATTTATATCTACGATTCCCATGTGTTGCTGCTTCATCCTTAACCATTCACATAGGAGTTTAACTTATTAGCGCGGAAAATTTCCCACATTTATACACTTTAATGATTAGGCCCTTGATAATGATAAATACAGATCAAAGAACAATAATTCTCCTGCGCTCGAGTGGTGTGCAAAAAAAAAAAAAAAAAAAAGGGGGGTGAGTGATCTTATGTGATCTTTGTAGGCACCACCTTAGGTCTTGCCGCCCCCTCAGGACCAAGGGTATCCAAATACACTGAAAGACAAGAGAAGGGCACACCCTTGGCTCTGAGGAAGAGGGTCCTCCCTTGAAACGCGTCAACCAGAAATATGCGGTTACCAGCGCATCATCCAGCAGCGTAGGAGTGTTCTGGCTGCTTTGGAGGCGATTGGTTCCATTGTCTTTACGTGTGCAACCACTATTTGTTTGTGAGTACAATGTATGTTGCTTTTTTGGATTTTAATAAACCTTATTAGTGGTAATGCATGAGGTCGGTGCCCCCTTCTCTTGTTATTGTCTTTCAATGCTAAATACAGCCCTGGACTAAGTCTGAGAGAACGCTGGACTCCATAGATAGAAAACAAAAGCTTTATGCAAACAACTTAATGGAAGCATTATCTGAGAACAATATGCTCTGCCGCGTACCTTCAGTGACCATGTTGTTTCCCTTTTGTGTGACGGCTTTGATGCGTGGCTCATGTCCAGCTATTTCAGCTTGCAGAGCTTGGTGCTTTTTCAGTAGGTTCTGAACACCAATCAGATCCTTGCCTGGAAACAAGACCATTACAAGTGTTAGACTTACTACCCACAAGCCCATCTAGGTCTGCAAAAAGGTGACATTTAGAGTGATAAAAGAGCGGTTACCTCTGTTTGTGGAGGCAGCGATAGGTTCCTTTTCTCTGATCCAGGTCTCCTCATCTTCAATATCCCTGAATAGCTGCTGCAGACGCAGAGAGTCAGACAGTTTCAGTTTGCGAGCAACCATGGGTTCTTTTAAAGCCTCGTAGCGTCCAACCAAAGCCTCCTGCTTCTTCTTGATGTTATCTGCATCAAAATGTCCAGCCTCCTGAAACTGACGTGCCTGGATGGTGATCCCATCTATACGGTCCTGTATAAATATTAACAAGACATAAGAAACAAAGACCTTCGCAAAAGAACTTCATGGTGAGAATAAAGTCACAGTAGCTTCACAGAGGGAGTAAAAAAATGCCAACAAAAAGGCTATAGATCCAACTGAAATTTAAAAACCAATAAAAACCCCCAAAAACCCAGGTGGTGGGGGTACCATCAGCCAAAAAACAGGACTCTAGCAACGAACGGAGCCGCGGTTGAGACGTCCAAGCGAGGTGGCCACCTCGCGGGCTTTCGTCCCTGAGGACAGGGACAGGTCATTTGCGAGGCCAGGGCGTATGCATAGCCTGCTAAATGTTCGATGGCGAGCTGGGATTCCATAAGGCCCTCTGTCCTGGAGCACCAGGACGACCAGTGCGACTCCCAGCTCCGCAAACGCTGTTGACTTCCGAAGATCCAACTAACTAGGCGCAGGAAACAAATAAAAAGCTAGTAGTGCAAGAAAACACTGTTGAATAAAATAAATGAAAGAAGAAGGCTGAGACCATAGCCCCAGCACTGGGAAGCCTATCTTACTCCTAACTAGGCAGAAGACAAACTGAGTTGGGAATGCTGATAGCAGAGGGGTATTGGACCAGTGGGACAGCCCCTATAGGTGTGTCTATGTAAATTACTTTGTTTTTAACAAGTCTTATGCCTAGCTTGCTCCTATGGATAAGAGGTCAATACTCATTGGTGAAGACTGTATGAGTGGGCGGCGACAGTCAGAGGACGTAAGAGAAATAAGAAATATAAATCATTTTGAAGACAAAGAACTCAAGATGTCCTACCTCCTAAAGGATAAAAAGAAATGGGGCTCTATGCAGGGGATATAGCATACTGTTGCCTGCCCATCCTCTTAAAGATGAGACTAATAACCCAGTAGTCTGCTGTGTCCCCCGTGAACATGCGAAGAAACAAAATTTGAGTACCTGGTGAGCCGCCACATCAGCTTCCAGCAGAGCATGCTTTTTCTGAAGGTTCTGCACATTGGTCAAGTCTTTGCCATAGTCATCTGAAGCCAAATGTCCTTCCACCTCATATAACCACAGCTCGATGTCCTCCACATTCCTGTTAAATTGTTGTTGCTGGTTGGCTTCACGCAACTTGATGCCTGGGTAATAAAGCCACAAACATCAGCAAATTAATCTAAAGAAGTTCTCTTCTCCTGGGTTGTGATATTCAAATCCACCTGAAGACCTCACCTTTCAGTTCCGTGGCTTCCAGCAGCCTCTTCCACAAGGTGATGACTTCATTCATACGAGCTGCCACCTCATCGGATGCATAATGGTTGACGTCAATCAATTTCTGTCCGGAATTCTCCAGAGCATCAATGCGGCTCTGGTTGGCGGAGAGTTCAGCCTCAAAAGCCTGGTGTTTTTGCACCTTACCCTGGAGATTGGAGGGATCCTGCAGGAGATAACAAGAGTTTGAATGAATTTACATATACACATCCCAGATATAGATTAGATAGAGCACTAGTAGAGTTGTTGGCAGCCAATTGTTCTGCAACAATGGCAGCCTGTATATTTCCATCCAAAGGGTGTGAACACTATGCATCCCTGGAACCCTAAAATGGCAGCTGATCCGGAGGAAGGTGGAAAACCCTAATAAATAAATAAATAAATAAATATTGTTGAAATGGCTCTAACAGGGGAAAAAAAATGCTTCCCGATTCCCAAAGGCAATTGTAGAAATCCCAACATTCTAAAAAAAAATAATTTCTTCTTAATATTAGCAACCATCAGAACTAGTTCCAAAAGGAAAACTAATGCAATTGTTTTTTTTTTTTACAGCGCAGGGAGAGAACTAGATCTTAAAAGGGGTGTTCCAGCCTCCCCCTCCAAAAATTAAAGCCAGCAGCTACACATACTGTAGCTGCTTACCTTTAGGCTCCATTCACACTACCGCGACTTGACAAGTCGCGGTTCCTTGCGGTCCATTGACTGCTACAGGACCCGTTCTAATAGGGCGACACAAGTCCCCCCGACTTAGAAAAAGGGTCCTGTACTACTTCTGGGCGACCTCGGAGCGACTTGCATAGACATTCATTATATGAAGTCCGTGCAAGTCGCGGTGCACGGGACTTCACAGGTCGCCCCCAATGTCGTGCAGAAGTCGCGCCGCTTCAGTGTGAATGGGGTCTTAATGTTAGGACACTCAATTGTCCTGGAATCCAGTGATGTCGGCACCGCAGCCGATATTTCCATCAGCTGTCGGGTTCTGCCGCCAACATTGCCGGTAAGGGAACCCAGCAGTGTAGCCTTGCAGCTTCACGGCTGGGTCCCTACTGCGCATGCGCGAAGCGTGCTGTGCTCGGTTACTGGGCTGGAAGCAGAGGAAGGAGAAGGAGGGGACCGAACTACTGACGTACCTCGCCGTGGCGAGGTCTGATGAAAGTGGGGATATTTGCCCACAGCTTGCATGCATCTCTATGGAATAACCGACTAATGGAAGTTTATGCAAGCATAAAGGAATTAATTAAGAGCGATGTTAAAGCAGAGTTTCACTCAAAAGTGGAACTTCTGCTTACTTAATATCGGCCCATATTGGCTGATACCGATATGCAATGGCCAAAATATCAGTAACGAAAAAACCGATATCGGTCGATCCCTAGTCCACACCCTAATGCAAAAGGCTCCGCACCCCCATGGTGAACACAGATGGAAGAAAAGCTAAAAAAACAAAAGAAAGGGGTATACAATTTTCCTTTAAAAATGAATGTTGCTATAGCCATGAAGGTATCTGAAATAGTATAGTGTAGACTTATTTGAAGGTCTTCACAAATACATTAAATAAGCAAAACTGTCAAACTGTTGCATCTAGAACCCGAATACTACACTGGTCAGGCAGGGTAACTGTTGGTGTGCACAGGAGATCTCACTGTACTCACCTTATAAGCCTCATCAGTGGCAGTCTTCATCTTCTCATTAATCCAGCTTTTCAGCTCATCAGAGTCCCTGAAGAACTGCTGGAGATGGAAGGAGTCAGCCAGCTGGGTGCGACGGTAAAGGGCTCGCTCGTGGAGTGCGTTACGACGACTCAGGAGCTAAAAAGGGTAAAAGAAAACAAACAAGTAGCATTAAAAATGAATCTCTCACTATTCACTCCTGTCACTATAGATCTGTAAACTGACACGGCAAGAACAATACCTTCCTATTCATAAAGGAATCCGATAAAATCCAGACTTACCGCATCTCTGCGTGTGGCAACATCATCCATTGCATAGTGTTTATTCTGAATGAGCTTTGTGGCAAATTCATCGAGGGCCTATAAAACAGAACACAAATTCAGAGCCAAACATAAGGATCTAAGCTCTAACAAGCTTCTAATGAATGATCTGCAAATTTACAGACCTGAGAAAGTATTGAACTAGCCAAACAACCTGCAATTTCAGAAGGTCATCATTGGCATTCCCTATTTCGCTCATATAGTAGGTAAGGTTGAATAAAGACAATAGTCCATCCAGTTCAACCTGTATAGGTGTACGTGTGTCAGTGTTCATATACATTCCCCATATCCCTGTGCGTTGTGTTCTTTAAGATGCACGTTCACCAATTGTGGAAGAGAGTTCCACATCCTCATCGGCCCGATATAGAAAAACCCCTTGCGCAGCTTAAAGCGGATGTAAACCCCATTAATTAAATCTGATCACATATATCTGTAGTGTTTATTTATCGCTCTCCAAAGCCCTATGTCCCGTGTCTTTCTGCTATTCTGTTCCTCTGTTATCAGCATGATCTATTGACAAGTTCTCCGACACAGGTGATAAAAGCAGCTGGAAATTTGTATCGGGGAAGGGACTTCGAGATAGATTAGCAGAGAGCTTGTCTATTCACAGCACAGCTCTGCAAGTTTCTTCCTTTCTCTGGCTGTGTGTGTGTGTGTGTGTGTGTGTGTCTTTCCTCCAATCAGCTCACACACAGGGTATGCCCGGACTCCCCTCCCACTGCTGAAACCGGAAGAAAAATTTCTAAACAATGTGCAATTTCTAAAGAGTCTAGAAAGCTGATATACATGTAAAAGCTATGTAGGGATATTGGTTTCATCTCTGTGTATCATCTGAGGCGGTTCACTTCTCTGGGTATATGTGAGGGTTTACATTCACTGCAAGGTTAAACTGCTTCTCCTCCAATCTCATTGTGTGGCCCCGTGTCCTCTTACACTCGCTGAGACTGAATACATTTTTTCCTATGCTGGGATCACCAATGAGGTATTTGTAAATCGCTATCATGTTCCCTCTCAAGAGTCTCTTCTCCAGCGATAATAAAATTTAGTGCTTGTAGTCATTCCTCTTAATTGAGGTCCTCCATTCCCCTTATTTTATTGCCCTTCTCTGGACTCTCTCCTGCTCCAGCACATCCCTTCTGAGGACTGGTGACCAGAACTGGATGGAATACTCCAGATGTGGCCTAACCCAAGTTTTTTAAAGTGACAGGATTATAGTTTTATCTCTGGAACATATCCCCTTCTTTATGCATGCTAATATTCTGCTGGCATTGGTAGCTGCAGCTTGACATTACATGCTATTGCAAAGTCTGTCTTCTACTAGGACCCCCAGATCTTTCTCCATCCTTGATTCCCCCAAAGATTCTCCCACTAGGGAATAGTCTGCATTTATGTTTTTAGCCCCCCAAGTGGATCACCTTTTATTTCCCCACATAAAAACTCATTTACCATGTAGTTGCCCACTCTATTATTTTTGTTCAGGTCTCTCTGTAAAATTTCTATATCCTGACGTGAAGCTATTGCCCTACTTATTTTTGTGTTATCCGCAAAAAATGAATTGAACTATTTATCCCATCCTCTAGATCATTTATGAAGGAATTAAACAGAATTGGTCCCAAGACAGAGCATTGGGGTACCCAACTTATTACTCCAGACCAGTCTGAGTACACGATATTTATCACTACCCTTTGGACATGCCCCTGTAACCCGTTTTTCTATCCAAGAACAAACCTCATGGTCCATGCCTGCAGACCTCAGCTTGGTAGATTAAGCAGTTATGGGGAACTGTATCGACAGGTTCCCTTCAATTTCGAACGCGAGCCAGAACAAAAACATGTATTCGCTTTTCATATTTGGAAGGATGCCTGTTGAACTGCACTGTGGACAATGACTAGCATGTTGCAAGAACATAAATTACGTCATACCGTGATTTTCTCTTCTTGGGCGCTGAGGGATTTTTCAAAATCTTCATGTTTCTTCAGAAGTGCTTCCACACTATCCAGAGAATCGCCCAGGTCTTCATTGAGTAAGAAAGCCTGATAAAGAATTGGAGTTTTAGAGCAACGGACTTGGGACTAATGATTTAGTAAAGAGAAGTAAAATTGAGATTACCTCCTGCTTGCTCATCCAGTTGTCCACTTGTTCGGTATCTCTGTAGAAAAGCTGCAGGTCCATACACTGCTCATACTGCTGTCTGCGCAGCTCCCACAGCTCCAGGAGGGAGGTCCTCTCTTCTGACAAGATGGTGAGCTAGAAGACATAGATATTATATTCTGTTAAGGAACACGGTTGATGATGCATGTTAAAAAGATAGAGATCCCAAAGAGGCCTCTTTACTAGCATCGTCACATAGGATAAGGTTAAAGTCTGACCCTTCTAGTGCTTGGTGGGGTGATTCTTCCCTCCATTTCCTTTCTCCCCATCTCTCTTTCATACCTAGCCAGATGCCTACACCATGCCCCCTCCACTCCATCTCCGCCTCTCCACCTTTATTAAGTCTACATTAATTCCACATTTTAATAGCCACAAATGAACGGCCACGAATTATGGGTGGTCCATTACCTTTAGAGATTAAATTCTTCTAACAGCACAACACACAGGCTATTAGCTTAGGTAATAGTTAGCAATATATATATATGCAAATATAGTGTTAATATAATATAGTAAACCTCTGAAGCATGTAACAATGGCACATCCCATAGTAATGGTCATTATTTTGTTTATTATATTCTTACTTAGTAAAATAAAAATCCCTGATGAAGTCACATGGGCGTGACGCAACGCGTAGGGCAGAGGCATACCGGAAGGGACGTCTGATGAGCTTGGCGCTCGTGGATGATAAGATTGTTTGTTTATTTTACAAAGTGAGTACCTAAGTGGTTGTTTTTGATTAAACTTTTAAAATGTTAATGCACTATGGAGACCCCCCTTTTACTAACACATATTATGGAGCCAAGTAAAGAGGTATAGCGAGAGGACTACAGCGGTGACACTTTATCCCTAGAAGCGCTGAGAGCGAAGGATATGCACCAAAAGATATGTAAAAAATGGTTTGGTCATGGGGGGGGGGGGGGGTGTTAACTAACCTTCCAGGGCCAGAAGGGTTAAAGAATTGGCAAAAAATAAAAATGCATCCTTAGTCCGAAAGAACCAGATTGCAGCAGATGTCATTTTTTTCCAGGCAGAATATGAACATGTTGCCCCCCTGTCTTTTTTTGACCCCCGTATAACCCTACTATTGTCTTCTGACCCCGCTGTGCACCTACATTGCAGATAGGAACACTTCCCACATAATAGGGAAACAAGGTATAAACACACACAGATTTATATGAGCCATGAATTGTCTGATCAAGCAAGCAAGAAGAATTGCTCTTGGCTACAAACCTTCTCCCTGACTTCATCGGAGGCGTAATGTCCAGCATTGAGCAAGTCCTGTCCTGCAGTGTCTGCGGCTTTGAAACTGTCTTCATGGGCATCGATTTCCCCCTGTGGTTAGAAGGAAAAAAATATTTTTACATCATATTACTTCTGGAACAACCCATTTTGGCAATACAAAGTTTATATATAAATATTACTAGAAAGATTGAACTTTCTAAATAAAAGCAGAGTCCGTAAATTTGAGAAACGTTCTTATGAAAATACTCTTAGAAACGGCCACCGCTATGCCAACACAGCCCTGCAATACTCTTTTCCTAAAGTTGACCCGAATGCAAAACTTTTTTCAATGTTGCATAGAGTAAGGAAGGGTTATTTTTCTGCCATCTGTCTCTCATTAAGAAGATTTCCCACAACTTCCTGTCCCATAGCCACAACAGGAAGTGAGGGAAATCCCTCCAAAGTGAGGGAAATCCCTGGTAGTCACCAGAACTAGTTTTACTCCTGTTCTGGTGACCACTCAAAATTTGGAATTGAAGTGTTGCCTTCAGTAATATTTTAAAGCGGAATCAGATGGGTAAACTATGGCTTCAGCTCCTGTTCTCCACCTGTAGAGAACTCATCAGATGAGTTTCGTCCTTTTTGGGGCTTAATCCTAGAGGTCACTGCGATTAAACCCCAAAAGGGATGGAAAAAGTCTGAGGAGTTTTCTACAGGTGGAGAGGAGCTGAAGTCATCTTTTACCCATCTGTTTCAGTAAGTGTCTGTGTGCAGACGGCCACCATTTTGTTGAAGTCTACTGGATCCTGACAAGCCGTCTATTCACATGCTGATCCAATTGGCAAAGGTTTGGAGAGGCATTTAAACTGTACTATTTTCATTGTTTCAGGCTACATTTTAAGGCTGAAATTTTAATCTGCTTTCATTTTGCCTTCCCAGGTTTATCCTTTCCTCTTCATCAAGGCTGAAGACATTTTTAAATGTTTTATCATTGGGTCTCTGTGCATCACAGGCAGATCATTGCTACGGAGAGGGGGTGAAAACATCCCAGCACTCTGCCTCAGTAGTGGGTACCAAGTCTCAAGGGCCTTAAGCACTGTTCAGTCAGTGGGGGTTGGCTCTTGGGAAGAGTTTTGCAAACATCAAAATGCCTTCAAGGATAGGTGGAAGGCACTGGAAGAGTGGTTGTTCCTAGACCGGTTGTATTTACATGCAGACTGCCCTAGATGTAATGCCCACATGTGACATAAAACAAAAAAACCCAGGGAAACCCACGAGGGGGTACCTAGAATAAAAAAGTAGTTGTTAAAGGAGAACCATCAATCTAGGTGAGCACATTAAAAAAGGGCCCCATTCACTCTCTCTCCCATTCCACCGGTTTGCCCCTTATATATTCATATTGGATAGTTAGATGTATGGGGGATCATACAAATATTCCAAATCAAGGGGTACCCCTTATAATATGGAACCGTATCCCCAAATTCTAGGAATCCAAAAGCAAAAAGAATGGGAGGTACCAAAAGGGATGGTATCAACAGTAAAAAAAAGAAAAGAAAAAAAAAAAAAAAAAGCCCATAGCCAGTCTTTTTGCTTTTGAATTCCTAGAATTTGGGTAAACGGTTCCATATTATAAGGGGTACCCCTTGATTTGGAATATTTGTATGATCCCCCATACATCTAACTATCCAATATAAATATATGAGAGGCAAAGGTGGAATGCGAAAGCGCGCGAGAGAGAGAAAGAGCAAGAGAGAGAGAAAGAGCAAGAGAGCGCGCAAGAGAGAGAGAGAAAGAGCAAGAGAGCGCGCAAGAGAGAGAGAGAAAGAGCAAGAGAGCGCGCAAGAGAGAGAGAGAAAGAGCAAGAGAGAGAAAGAGCAAGAAAGAGCAAGAGAGAGCGAGAGCAAGAGAGAGCGAGAGCAAGAGAGAGCGAGAGCAAGAGAGAGCGAGAGCAAGAGAGAGCGAGAGCAAGAGAGAGCGAGAGCGAGAGAGAGCGAGAGCGAGAGAGCGTGAAAGAGAGAGAGAGCGCGAGAGAGAGAGAGAGAGAGAGAGAGAGCGAGCGAGAGCGAAAGAGCAAGAGAGAGCGAGAGCGAAAGAGCAAGAGAGAGCGAGAGCGAAAGAGCAAGAGAGAGCGAGAGCGAAAGAGCAAGAGAGAGCGAGAGCGAAAGAGCAAGAGAGAGAGAGAGAGCGAGAGCGAAAGAGCAAGAGAGAGCGAGAGCGAAAGAGCAAGAGAGAGCGAAAGAGCAAGAGAGAGCGAGAGCGAAAGAGCAAGAGAGAGCGAGAGAGAAAGAGCAAGAGAGAGCGAGAGAGAAAGAGCAAGAGAGAGCGAGAGAGAAAGAGCAAGAGAGAGCGAGAGAGAAAGAGCAAGAGAGAGCGAGAGAGAAAGAGCAAGAGAGAGCGAGAGAGAAAGAGCAAGAGAGAGCGCACGCTCAAACGAGCGAGAGAGCGCGAGTGAGGGAGAATGGGGCCCTTTTTTAACGTGCTCACCTCGACAAAGTTGTCTGTGTAGTATACATAAGGTGTCTGGGTGGAATATTTTACACTGTATTTTGTAACTAGATTTTTTTCAATTAATAAATTTGTTTGCATCTTACACCATTAATGGTTCTCCTTTAACAGCTACTTTTTCTGGGTAGCCCCTCGTGGGTTTCCCGGGTTTTTTTGTTTTATATAACTATTATAGTTGTGGAGGCACACAGTCCATCGATTGATGAAGCGGTGAAATGCTATATACAAATTTTCCCATTCCTCTAATTTAGTTGTGAGTGGGTCGAGGTCTCCATGTATTTTATCTTTTCATTCTTAATGCCCACATGTGATGCTGAGTCTCCATGATGGAATGGAAATGTAATGAATGAAATGGCAGTCCATGGACATTTAGGCTGGGAAGGAAAGAGTTTAGATCAGTGGTTCTCAACTCCAGTCCTCAGGATCCACTAACAGGCCAGATTTTAAGTATTACCTTGGGGAGGATGCAGACTAGAATACTGCAATCACTGAGCAGCAAAATATATCACCTGTGATGTATTTCAGTTATCTTGCAAACCTGGCCTGTTAAGCTGGATACACACTATACAACTTTTGTTGGTAGATTTCCTTTAGATTTACCTTTTCTATGTAGTGCAAGGGCCTGCCAGATTGCATACAAATTGAAAGTGTTTAGGTTTGACCTCATATTATATGGTTTTGGTAAGTCAGAAGGAAAAATCTAAAGAAAAAATTGTATAGTGTGTATGTCCCATTAGTGGGTCATGAGGACCGAAGTTGAGAACCACTGAGTTAGATGATGCTGAAAGTCCTTCAACCAGGATATGAGGCTGCTTTCATATCACATGCTGTAGCTTCTAATGTACACAGTAAGAAGCTCACAGTGTGCAGTGAAATTAAGAGTATGCAGCTTCAGGAGAGGAGCCTGCAAAACTGTACAGGATTAAATGTAAGCTGAAAGATCAGCTTATTGGTTAAGATTATACGCAACTGCTGTCTCTGCATGTTGGGGACACAAGTTGCTCCAGCTTTAAAAGACAAAATTCAGCTAAACTTCATCCCTAACAGCTGAAAATCACAAAGTTGACAATTTATGAGCAGAGCACGGAAGCGGTACTCTACCTTATGTTCCTGGTGTCTATCGAGAAGAGCCTCAGCTCCAGCCACGTCATTAGCCAGCTCATCGGCATTGATGAGAGCCTTCATTTCAGTTACCCAGCTGGTCAGGTCTCTAAATTCTGCAAGGAATCTCTGTAGCCTGGAAAGAAAACACAAAACCTAAGCTATCAAGTCACATGTATATGCCTAAAAACAGTACAAAATTGATAATCTGAATACAAAAATGGAACCCTGAACAACTTTTTAAAAGGGGCGGGGCTAGTTTTTTTAAATTTTCTTTTAGCCCTAATTATCTGTTCAACTGTAAGGTTTCAAAATGTATAACCATTTAGGCCCCTTTTACACTTATGCAACTTGTCATGCAACTTTGGACATCAGAGTTTCACAACATGTATTTCCCCATGTTTTCCAATGATACCCATTCATATATGCGCAACTTAAAGTTGCAGCAACTTCAAAGTAGTTCATGCACTATTTTGGTCTGACTTTCATGCAACTTGAGGGCCATAGACTTCAATATTAACCCAATCCCAATTGCATTGGAAACCAGCTCAATGAGATTCCACTGTATTTTCAAGTAATACAGTGGAATCTCATTGAGCTGGTTTCCAATGCAATTGGGATATTATCCAGGAAATTAGATACTCCCTGCAAGTTTCTTGGGCATTTGTGCGGTCCCTCCAATTCACAATTTTGAGTTGAAGGGTAATTATAATTAGCTGTATAGAATTACTTGTTATGTGGTATTTGAGCTTATTCTAAGTAATTAAGAGGATTCCTTAATTTAAAGCGGTAGTATCCCGCTTTTTGACACTTTTACCTACAGGTAAGCCTATAATAAGGCTTACCTGTAGGTACAAATAATATCTCCTAAACCGGCATGGTTTAGGAGATATTTACAGTGCATGCAGCCACTCTCGCGAGCGGCGCATGCGCTCTGAAGGTCCGGGGGGACCTTCAATTTATTTGCCGGGAGCTTGCCGGAAAATCACTCCCGCGCGCATGCGCGGGAGTGACGTCATCGCGGCTCCGGCCAATCATCGCGCCGGAGCCGTCTCTTCTGGCCAATCACCGCGCCGGAGCCGCCGAACCCGGATGAGACGGCGAGGGATCATGGCAGCGCCCGCAGCGATGTCCGGGGGTCCGTGTCGGGGCTTCGTTCTAAGGTAAGTTACACATAATGGGCTAGTATGCGATGCATACTAGCCCTTTATGCCTTTGTCTTGCAGGTGTTTCTTTTTTTTTTTTTTTTTTTTCTTCCCCAAGGGTTTACAACCGCTTTAATAGTATCATCATTTCCTGCGGCTTGGCTCGTTCCTCCTCTATGGTGTGACGCATGCTTAGCGGGCGACTCCATCTCTCCTTCTACCTAAGGGCATTATCCATCTACAGCTTCCTCCATATATGGGCTAAAGTTCAGTTTTTTGAGGTACGCCTCTACTTTTTGCTTATGTAATTTTCATGGATTTCACCATGACCATTATACTCAATGATTGTCATTTAATATATATGTATTGTCTGTTATGTTTTTTGATATTTTCACATATGTCTCTTATTACATATAGAATGTTCACTTGTGAGAGATGTTCGTCAGTCTCCTGAAGAAGCCATTACAAGATGGTGAAACATGTTGAGCAGACATAATCAAGTGCTTTCTCTTTGCTTTTATATGTTTTAAAAGTATTCCTGTTTGTATCACTGTCTTTAATAAAAATTATATTTGTTTATTTTTTACAAAAAATTATTTTTTCATCCATCATTTAATAACTTTTAGCACCTTAAAAGTCCCATCATTCTATCCAATTGCTCTTGGTCAAAGCCAAAGTCGTATCCACGTTACCCATCCAAAGTTGCGTGAAAGTGGCATCAAAGTTGCACTCCACAGTCGGGGCAACTTTGGAGTCTTACAAGTGTGAAAGGGGCCTTAATGGTTTCTCTAAAGAATGCAGGTAAAGCCCAACTCTAGTCAAAGCTTTTTTGTTTTGTAAGGAAGGGTAAAAATTTCTCAGATGGGAGGTTCAGGAAGTTTCCTCCAACTAATGTCTTTCAAATACTTTTGAGCCAAGTATATTCCAAAATGGCAAAGAGGTTATCAACAAGAAAGAAGGAAAAAGTGCATCTTTTCATCACTGACTTGTAGGAGTCGTAGAGGCGGGTGTGACGCTCTGCTGCCAAGCTGCGAATCTGATCCCAGTTGGTGAGCAGCTCCGTCCCTTTCACCTGGATCTGTGGCGCATTCTGAGGGTGTGACTGCTGCAGGCGTTCTGACTCCGCACAAAGGGCTTTTACCTATACAAAAAGGAGTTCAACTGATAAGACCACTTCATATACTAACACAAGGAGTCTTGTATACCCCCGTGTAAAACAAACCATACCTTCTCCTCGAGAGCTGCCAGGTCTCGCTCCAGGCCTTCATGCTTACGCAGGAGAGCTTGCACGCTGGCCAAGTCTCTTCCAAAGTCATCTGATGCCATCAGCTGCTCCTTCTCCCTGATCCAGCCAATGGTCTCATCCACATCTCTATAGACAAGAATTGAGAGGACATGGTTAGAACACACTGCAAAAAACATTGGAGGACTGTTAAAACCACGCTGGCAACATACGTTACTCTGCAAGCTCATGTGTCATCAGAGGAGCTGCATGACCACACAACTGCAGGATTCAGTAAATCTGCCATGTACACAATACTGGCCACTTAAAGTGGAGTTCCACCCAAAAGTGGAACTTCTGCTTTAGGCAGTTCCAACCCCCTGACATGCCACATTTGGCATGTCATTTTTTTTTTGGGGAGAGGGGCGGGTACCTCGTTTTGACAGGTACCCGCTCCCACTTCCGCTCGGAGCGCCGCGGCACCCTGAGCGGAAGTTCTCCTCTCCCCCTCCCTCCCTGCAATCTTCTGGGACATGTCAGAGGTCCCAGAAGATTGCCGGCCAATCACGACGCGTAGCGCAACTCGTGCATGCGCAGTGCGTACCCGGCTGTGAAGCCGAAAACTGTCACAGCCGGGTGCCCACACCAGTGATGCCGGCGCCGCAGACAGAGAGGGAGAAGATCGAGGCTCCGGACGGCCACATCGCTGGACCGTTGGACAGGTGAGTGTGTGTTTAGGCTGGAACTCCGCTTTAAGTCAACATTCCATGAAAAAGGTGGCATTTGAAATATCCATTCATATTGAAAATGTATTGTTCACTTGCATGACTGTTGGTGGTGGTGGGATGTTTCCTAGGGATTACTCAGCACTGCACTAACCTTCACACTGTAACGCTAAAAGAGCAGCTCAATGCGCCGGTGTCTTACTGGAACTGTGTTAACGTACCAACGGTTACTCACGTCTGTGCATGGCATAATAGTATACAGAATATCCTACTCTACAGTATGTGCATACAAAGTGCAATTTTAAAATAGGAAAGGTCCTTTTTCAACAGCATCTTTAAAGCATCTTTCACTATCAAGGTTGAAGGAATATTTATCCTCCATTTTGTTTTTTTCAACTCCATTTTGTTACTAAAACCCTAGACTCAGCTTAATTAAAAAGCCTATCTAAGTAAATGTCCTTGAAATTTTCCAGGACATTACGCTTTGTGGTCAAACTGACCCTTAGAGCAAGCGTGTTTGAAGTAACCAATTATATCTTATCTTAACCCTTAGAACAAGTCTGATCTAATGCCAATTATAACTATGCCTTATTTTAATTAGCTCATATGTAAGTACGTGACTTGAAGCACGCAATGGTAAACTGCTATTCTTGTATAATTCTATGTATAATCTACTGGAAAGGGACTTCCCCTTTTACTTTCTCTATAAAATGTTCTTTACTGTTTGAATAAAGCGAGCATTCTGTGACATCGTACCTGCCGTCTCTGTGTCTCACTGAGTGCTCCCAGATATCTGAAGGAACTTTGATGCCTAGGGCCATGAGAGTCTGAATTATTGCCAACAAAGGTGCCTCAGATACTACGCTAAACCAGGATCCCACCAAGGGTCCAACATGGAAACATATCCCATGGATGTGGCCCCCTTACATACAGATTTTGCACAGATCCCACAGGATTCCTTCATCCTTCGTACACTAAAGTCTCATGTCAATGTCTGGTGTAGACATGGTCTCCTGAAGGTGAATGTCTGGTGTAGACATGGTCTCCTGAAGGTGAATGTCTGGTGTAGACATGGTCTCCTGAAGGTGAATGTCTGGTGTAGACATGGTCTCCTGAAGGTGAATGTCTGGTGTAGACATGGTCTCCTGAAGGTGAATGTCTGGTGTAGACATGGTCTCCTGAAGGTGAATGTCTGGTGTAGACATGGTCTCCTGAAGGTGAATGTCTGGTGTAGACATGGTCTCCTGAAGGTGAATGTCTGGTGTAGACATGGTCTCCTTATTAGAACTGTGCATAAGATAATAAGTGGTGCTTAGGGGGAAAACTACAAGCCAAGGAGTGGACGATATCAGATATGGAGCACTAAACATACAAACACTAAAGCACAAAATGCAAAAATATGTAAATAATTGCTCTGGTTCTACAGGCAAGTTTTACTGGAGGATCAACACAAGAAAAAAAAGACAGTCACTCCCAGCGCTCAGAGGTCCTCCACAGAAAGAGAAGGCTTAACAGGCAACACATCCATAAAAGTCCTGAATGCTTAGTTAATGCAGCCCTCCTCAGATAGGGGAATCCAAAGTAAAAATAGTGGAATCCAATGTAAAAATAAAGAAAGAACAAAAACAGGTAATGCACAAATGCCTAGTGCATTACCAAAAATGTAATAGGAAAGATATGGAAACAATAAAAATGGATACTCACAAAAGTACAGTATAAAAGAACATGTAAACCAGAAGATACCATGTGGTGCAGGATACAAGTGCTCCCAACAACATCCTGCTATACAGGCAAGTGGACGTGTTTCGGGGGTGCAACCCCTTCCTCAGAGCTGTGCCAGTTGTTGGAGCACTTGTATCCTGCACCACATGGTATCTTCTGGTTTACATGCTCTTTTACATAGTTGGACTTGTCTTTTTTCAACCTTACTATGTAAAAGAGTATGTAAACCAGAAGATACCATGTGGTGCAGGATACAAGTGCTCCAACAACTGGCACAGCTCTGAGGAAGGGGTTGCACCCCCGAAACACGTCCGCTTGCCAGTATAGCGGGATGTTGTTGGGAGCACTTGTATCCTGCCCCACATGGTATCTTCTGGTTTACATGCTCTTTTACATAGTTAGGTTGAAAAAAGACAAGTCCATCTGGCTCAACCAATAAAAGAAAAAAAAAAAGCGCAATGAAAACCCAACCATACGATCTTTTATACTTTACTTTTGTGAGTATCCATTTTTACTGTTTCCATATCTTTCCGATTACATTTATGGTAATGCACTAGGCATTTGTGCCTTCCCTATTTCTTTTTATACTGGAGGATCAGACTTTATAAGAGATAGCTGGAAACCGCAATCAAAGATGATATTAGAAGTAGAGATGGGTTTAGGTGCATTTGCATGCCCTTCAGAACCACGTGGTCAAGCTCACCAGGAAGCCGTCCTCGGTGGTGGGGGCTTTCGCCACACCGTAGCCGCATGCATACACAACCCTTTGCATACATGCAGCTGTTGGCTGGGAATTCCCCCCGCAGCAGAGGATTGGTCCATTACTGGTGGCAGCCTCCTGGTGAGCTCAGCTTCAGGGTTTTGGAAAAGCACCCAAACAAGCCTGAGCTTGTCTCTATATCAGGGGTCTTCAAACTATGGCCCTCCAGTTGTTCAGGAACTACAATTCTCATCATGCCTAGTCAGGTCTGTGAATGTCAGAGTTTTGCAATGCCTCATGGGATGTGTAGTTCCACAACAGCTGGAGGGCTGTAGTTTGAGGATCCCTGCTCTATATAGAGGATATACTCTTCCACTATACCTGTTAAAACGCTGGACCTCTGCAGCTCCAAACAGTTTGCCTTGTCTCTGCTGAGCCAGGCCCTTCAATCTCTGCCACCCGGCATTGACTTCATCTTGTTTGGTCTTTATTATTTCAAGTTCAGGATGTTCCTCCTGTGAGCAGAAAGTATATTAATGAAGAAGAGCCTAGTGGAGACAGCCAAAGGAATCAAAACTTGGGAGCTAGCTTGTCTAGAATTCCTTACTTGGGCCAGTTTTCCGGCTAATTGATTGACTTCATTCACTCTCTCCTCATGGGCTGCCAAGTCAGTCTGGAACTCTTCAAACTTCTTCTGCAGGACCTCCACATGCTCCAGATCTTGTCCCAGCTCCTCTGATGTCACAATGGCTTCCTAAAATAAATATTTTTACATAGAATGAAAAGACAATGCAATCAAGTCCCCAAATCTGAAGACTTCCAGCCTGTTTGAGAGTGGTTCTCTTGTACGTGTTTCAATGTGGAGTCAAGGTACATAGAGGCGGCATTTTATTCTTAAGGCTGCATTCAAATGTCAGCATATTAATCGCGGGCAGAATCGCCGCAATTCCGCCCACGATCCGGAAATCATTGCAAATCGCGGGACGCCTGTGCGTTGCCCGTGATTTACAATAGCACCCCAAACGCTGTGCGATGTTACCGCGATTTCCGCTTGCCGAATCGCGGTAACATCGCACAAAAAAAAAATCGCGGGATGCATTACACTCCAAAGAAGCTCTTGTACTTTTTTGGGCGTAATGCGTCGCGCAATTTTTTTTTGCGCGAGGTTACCGCGATTCGGCAGGCTGAAATCGCGGCAACATCGCATAGCGTTTGGGGTGCTGTAGCAAATCACGGGCAACGCACAGGCGTCCCGCGATTTGCAATGATTTCCGGATCGCGGGCGGAATTGCGGCGATTCTGCCCGCGATCAATACGCTGACATGTGAATGCAGCCTAAGATGAAAAATAAGGGGATTTTACCATTCTCAAAATATAAAAATATACAGAAAACAATTTTCCTTTATGAATGGGAAGATAAGGCTACAGCCAATGTACAAAGGCCAGTATGAACTATACTAGTGAGGACAGATGTGCAACAATCTTTGCGTACCAGGAGGTGTGCAGTAGTAGGTGGTGGTATGGAGGCGGCAGACCTAGGACTCATCAGAACAAAAGATGAGGCCCACCTGAAACAAACAGTAAACACCCAAAAAGCCCTCCAAACAGCAGCCAGCAAAAAACCTTGCGGCCCTTTAAAACTAGGCAGATTAAAAACGGACATCCTATGCAGGAAGAGAGAGGGTGTACCCTCCGGGACTGCCCATAGGCGTAGCCACAACCTTTTGCTGACGAGTGTCCTACTCCTGTAGGCGGCAGTATAACCCTACTGATATGAATCAGAGAGAACTGCGTCCGTCAATGAACGATAGAGAAAAACAATTTTTCCATTGATCATGGATCACTAATGTATAAAAATTACTCCAAAACCTGGTCAAGGGGCCATATAAAGACATAAGGATGGTTTTACCTTAACTGACCTAATGCTATAGGAATGTCCTTGCAAACTGACCATTTGGCCAAGCCCACCAAGTCCTTTCTAGAAATGTGTGCCATCTTCCTTAAATGGTGATATCACTTTCTAAACAGTTACCATTGGTAGTTCGTTACCGCACTAGTCTGTATATACCACAGTCAAAACCTGGAATAGTCAGTCTCAGTCCAGCACTGCTTAATGCAGGTGTCTGGTTTAATTATTATCGTGCCAAGCCGCAATAAATGTGGGCGGGACTCCTTGGTGAAATAGCATCTATAGGTAAGTAATCTTGTTACATTTTCCAACATTTGTGATCGTTATCCGTTATTATTTCTTGTACAAAAGCTTTTATTTTAAGAAAAGGCATAAACATACATCAAAGCAAGGTACTGTATGTGCATACAATACGAAAAAATGGAACATATGAAACAGGTAGCAGCAAAGCAGGATACAAACATAGGGCGTAAGCCAAACTTAAAACATTGTAGACTAAATAAAGGTTTATCAGCAAAAAATGTTTAGACAGGGACCAAAAGTCCCCCCTAGTGGCATATAGCGCAATAAAAACAACAGGAGAAGTCCTAGAACGTTCCTTTGAGCAAACCAAGCCAGAGAAGAAAGCAACACAAAGAGACAAAAAGGAAAAAGAGGGGAAAGAAGGAATGAGAAAAGGAGACAAACAAAGAGACGACCATAGAAGACGACTATAGAGAGGACTATAGAGAGGATGGGGAAAAGGAAGAGAGAACGGGTCCTGCGGGGCGAGCGTCCGGGGGGCATTAAAGGGAAAGAAGAGTGGTCTGAAAATTTGGAAGGGGCAAAATTGGAGATCCAGGTGTCCCACACCTTAAGAAATTTATCATGAGAATCAGAGACTATTGGTGTCAATTTTTCATTAATTAGAATATCATTCATACGGTTTTTGACCGCCTCAAAACTAAGCAACGGGGTCTTCCAGGATCGGGCAATTGTCAATTTCGTAGCTGTAAACAAATGCTGAGCCAACGAACGTTGTTTAAGGGTCAGGTATAGGTTTACATAGAAGCGCCTCATACGGGTCTCTCCAAGGTGACCTGAAAAATATTACGGAGCAAAGCATAGATCCTGATCCATAATCTGCGCACCTTGGGGCATGTCCACCAAATATGTGCCATGGTCCCCACCTGAGTGCATCCACGAAAACACAAGGGAGAATACGCAGGTATGAATTTAGCCAGCCTAGCTGGGGTATAATACCATCTGTAAAACACCTTATAAGCATTTTCCAGAATCAAGACATTTCGAGAGAGCTGCCGTCATATACTGCCAGTCTTCCTTGTCCAACCTACCCCCCAATTCCAGCTCCCAAGTAGAATGATAGACCGTGAAAGGGGGCGTATCGCAAGAAACAATAGAGGCATATAGGAGGGATATGAGTCCCGGTGAGTGGGGTCGTGCCCTACAGAGGCTATCCGTTATTATTTCAATAAATGTTGTACACAATTTGATTTTGCCTACAAGTGTTTGTCTGATCTCTCTTTGCACATCTCGAAAAACCCTAAAAAATATCACGTTACCGTGAAAAAAAAACATACATAATGGAGAATACATGTGATTGTGATTGTATACGTGTACATAGAGTACAACTCATAGGAAGGTGAGTAGCCTACCTTATCATTGATCCAATCCAGAACATCCTCACATTCCCGCAGGTACTGGACCAGTTTTTGAGCCTGCTGAAGTTTGATTCCTTTCTCCTGCATCCTCAACAGCAAGAGCTCCCATAGACGATGCAACTCCACTAAACGTGTCTGAGACCAGAGGGCAAAGAGTCAGTTTCATGGCAGGCAATACATCATACACTAACATACTGGTAAATGTTCCCGAAAATACCCCAAAAAAGTACCAAAAAGCTTTATTTAAAAAGACAGAGGAAAGGAGTTTTTTTTTTTTTTTGGCTCTCAATGGTTTACCATTTTGGTAGCAATAAAAGATAGATGGTGTCTATGGGCAATGCTGAGAAATACACAGATATTTGCCCTTTTCAAAAAGAGCAGTGTGTAGTTGATCCAGGGAATATCTGATTGCCTCTCGGGGATCAGGAAGGGATTTTTTCCCCTGCTGTAGTAAATTGGATCATGCTTTGCTGGGGTTTTTTTCGCCTTCCTCTGGATCAACTGCGGGTATAGGATTGTGTATATGGGATTGTATGGTTGGGTTTTCTTTACTGCTTTTGTTTTTTATTGGTTGAGCCAGGTGGACTTGTGTCTTTTTTCAACTTGACTAAATAACTATGTAACTATGAAAAACTTGGTTTCTATTACCTTGAAAATAAAAAAAAATATTCACAAAAACACACACACATAGGATAAAAGTTAGAAAAAAATGGCAATACTGTACCTGGATATAGGAATATTGTCACACTTAAAATGAGGAGGTCAGGATAAAAATATTGGTGCTATTATTGCAAAGATGCATGCCCTGGGATGGGTAAGCCATCCTTACATTTCGCTGGCTGCATGCTTAATTTGTATTAGTGCCTCACTAGTAGTGAAGGACAATTTACACCTTCAGAAACAAGTCAGCAACAGCCGATTGTATAAGTTGATCCTGACAGATTCCACTTAAAACACCAATAACTTCTATTACCATTGAAAAAGGGAAACAACCTTCCCAATGCATACATGCAAAGAAAAAAAGGTTGAAAAACTGCAGCTAGGTTGGTTGTGAATAGGGATGCACCGATCCGATATTCGGATCGGATATCGGCGCCGATATGGCCATTTTAGATGGATCGGGGGATCGGTAACATTGACCGATCCACTGGCCGATCCGGTTTTTGCTTGGTAACGGCTCAGCCATCCCTTACTAGGTGCAGTATTAGTATGGGATGGGAGCCGCTACTTCCTGTATAGTCCCGGCTCACAGGCGGAGTGATATCAGATGCACTCCGCCTGTGCATGGAGGAGCCACACACATGAAGCAGCGGCTTTGCTCTGTACTGCAGCCGCTTGCTTTGTGTGTAGCTCCGGATCGGTTCCGTATCGGTATCAGCGATTTCACAATGCCAGATATCGGTATCGGATCCAAAAAAGTCGGATTGGTGCATCCCTAGTTGTGAAATAGGATTGGCGAAATCAACCTTATCCCCCTCTCTGTTATGGGGGGGGGTCAAACCTTGATATATCCCAATGGTACAGGATTCTGTGCCCAGTCTTGGCCAGATACCGAACCCTGATTTTCTCCAGGTCTGGCATGTTGTTCTTATACGACACCTTTGATTATGGACTATGTATTGATGGCAATGCTTGGTTCTGTTATTGGGGGCAGTATGGCCCCCCCCCCCCATGCTGTATTCTGTGCGATTCTTGTTTTTGTATCTTTGTAAACTTTTTAAACTGTTTTTTACAGTAAGACTCCATTCACACTAGTCCGACTTGGACCGTGACTTATCGCGGTCCGTCGCGCTCCTATTGTTCGGTACAGGAACAGTTCTAATAGGAGCGACACAAGTCGCTCCGACTTAGAAAAAGGGTCCTGTACTACTTCGGGGCGACTTGCATAGACATTCATTTTATGAAGTCCGTGCAAGTCGCACCGAAGTCGCGCTGCACGCGACTTCACAGGTCGCCCCCGAAGTCAGAGCGACGTAGTGTGAACCGGCACTAAGGGTAATAAGATTGTGGAACTCGCTTCCACAAATGGTGGTAACTGCGGGGAGTATGGCTACTTTTATAAGACTCTTGGACGTACATCTCCAAGAGCAAAACATTCAGGGTTATGGGAAATGAATACGTCCACACACACCTACATAGGTTGAACTCAATGGACTATATAGTCTTTATTCAACCTCAACTGCTAGGACTATGTAAACTTTCAGTGAAAATTTATTGAACAAGGACTGGTGAAAATTGGCTAACTGACCATGTGTAGTGGGCAAAAATCACATGTTGGTTTAGGAGAGGTCCTTTATCTACCATATAAAAACAAAATATAAATAATCCAACACAAAACTGGCCACAAAAAAATGCCTCTCCACCCATTTATGAAGAATATATATTTAAATTTCTTGCAGGGAGAAGGACTAGTACAGAGCAATACCCATCCCTTCTTCTCAGACCCACAAGAGCCAGCAGTTGGACCCTCTGCTCTCCAGCATGGAATCTGGGCAGGCACTCCTACCAGCAGCTACATCTCATCCAGATGGTGTGGCTACTGGTCCTGCATTGATTAAAGTGCAACAAGACTGGTAATAGAAGGTCATGAAGACTGGCTTCCGTAGACCAGTCATCCTAACCAGAACCAGCATGGGAGAAGAATGTGGGACAGCGACATATGGCAAGTATTACTCTGTGCAAGCCATCCCCCTTGCAAAAACAAGCAATAGTTTCTTCCTATACTGGAGGGGCAGGCACTTTTGTTTGGAACGATTGGAGCTGTGTTTCAAGCAATGATCTGGAATGTATATAGTTCAGATAGAAGGGGGAAGAAACACGCATAGATAGAAAGAACATGCACCAGATGGAAAAGGGTCATCACTGCACACCCCAACACCTCCACCTACGCGGATGTGAGCCCCAACTTGAACACTGGTCACTATAGGCCTTTGTGCGGTCCGGTATGGCGTGAAGGACTGAACCACAGACATGACTATTAACATAAGTCATAACTACTGCTTGAGGAATCTAAGAAAGTGTAGGTAGAACTGCAGAAACATGACTTACATTTTCCTCCTCCATTTACTACAACACAATAAATGAATAAAGAGTAGTGTTATATTTAACTTTTTCTGCTATTATTAAAAAAATCAATATTTTACAGATATATCATTGTGTGTATATACCTATCTACACACACACACATATATACACACTTTGTGAAAAAGTATTGGGACGCCTGCCTTTACACACACATGAACTTTAATGGCATCCCAGTCTTAGTCCGTAGGGTTCAATATTGAGTTGGCCCACCCTTTGCAGCTATAACAGCTTCAACTCTTTAGGGAAGGCTGTCCACAAGGTTTAGGAGTGTCTATGGGAATGTTTGACCATTCTTCCAGAAGCACATTTGTGAGGTCAGGCACTGGTGTTGGACAAGAAGGCCTGGCTCTCAGTATCCATTCTAATTCATCCCAAAAGGTGTTCTATCGGGTTGAGGTCAGGACTTTGTGAAGGCCAGTCAAGTTCCTCCACCCCAAACTCGCTCATCCGTGTCTTTATGGACCTTGATTTGTGCACTGGTGTGCAGTCATGTTGGAACAGGAAGGGGCCATTCCCAAACTGTTCCCACAAAGTTGGGAGCATGAAATTGTCCAAAATGTCTTGGTACACTGACGCCTTAAGAGTTTCCTTCACTGGAACTAAGGGGCCAAGCCCAACTTATCCAGACAGTCTTGATAGGTGAGATGTTAACCAGACTGATGGTGAATGTTCCAAAAGCACAGTGTTAGTGCGATCATCGAGGGCAGCTCTCACAGGGCCGAAGCGAGATCCCACTCCCATGTAAGCAGAGTAGAGAAGGCGCCACTCAGTGAAGCAGTAATAACAAATTTATTAAGCTCATATCAAGACTTGCATAAAAGCAAAAAGTGGAACATCTTGACCCGGCGTCCTTCCTCATTCACTGCGAACCGCATACCTTACAGAAGGACTGTGCGGTTACCGGTTTCGGAGCATGCTCACAACAGCGCCTTCTTCAGACCAATGGTCTGAAGGACCTGTTGGAAGCATGCTCTGAAAACCGGTAACTGCCCATTCCTCATCTACGGCCGCGCGACCCTCTGTGAGGTATGCGGTTCGCCGCAGCCACACTCTGATTCAGCCCCCGGATTGGTTTAGGTTGCTGGCAGCTTCCACAACGGGTACACGATGAATTAGGAACGACGCCGGGTCATGACGCTCCACTTTTTGCTTTTATGTAAGTCTTGATATGAGCTTAATACATTAATTACTGCTTCACTGAGTGGTGCCTTCTCTTTACTCTGCTTACATGATGGACCTTGAGAGGTCCTGCAAAGAAGAATGGGGGAAACTGCCCAAAAATAGGTGTGCCAAGCTTGTAGCATCATAACCAAAAAGACCTGAGGCTGTAATTGGTGCCAAAGGTGCTTCAACAAAGTATTGAGCAAAGACTGTGAATACTTATGTACATGGGATTGGTTTGGTTTTTTAGATTTAAAAAATTTAAAAGATTTTAAACAAATCTCTTTCACATTGTCATAATGAAGTATGGTTTGTAGAATTTTAAAGAAAATAATGAATTTAATACATTTTGGAATAAGGCTGTAACATAACAAAATGTGGAAAAAATTAAGTGCTGTGAATAGTTTCCGGACGAACTGTATATGCATGTCAAGTGTTTGGCTGTTGCAGAGTTCAGCTTTAACAAAGTTTATTTTATCCTTTTGTTCTTTTTACATTTATTTTCTAACAGAGTGTAGTAGCCCTTTAAACAATGCAGATCTCTCTGCAAATATCGTTGCTGAAATGACTGCATGCAATGTTTTATACTGAAAACCATTTAAGGATTTCTTATTAGCAAAGGAACCTTTACCAGCATTACCTCCTGCATGTGTTCCAAAGAACTCTTCCCAGTGCATCCAGCATGACTAGCAAAGAAAACAGTTCTGTTACCTCCTGGGAGAAGAGTGATGTGGAGGGAAGTGCTGTGACCTCATACACATATTTAACAATGAACTGACCAGGGAATTCGATATGTGGCGAGATCTACACTCCATTCTCCTCAAAAGGTCACCCTCCTGATCATTTAATAACAAGGAATTTGGATTGATGGAAATAATTTGTTAACTGTTCAATGGTGGGATGACTTGTATGACTCAGGGTTTTAATATATGTCATGTAGCACTACTCCCATTGGAGCTGCTGGTTACGGATTTCCCTGGGTTACCCATAGCAACAACATGACAGTTTCACATTTTCAAAGTGCTTGGCTCGGTCAGAAAACAGTCCAGGGGTTTTGTTTTTTGTGGTTTTATTTGAGAACTTGGATAGGAGAAGGGATGAGTGGGGATACTCCAACTTGAATAACTATGCACAATTTGCTGGGACGTCTAAATATATAGCCGAGTGCGGCAAGGCCGCTGCTTCACCTTGTTACTGCATTGAAGTAGAATATAATGAATATCGGCAGGTCTATGCTACAAGGGTGGACGGAAGGAGTCCCTCATTCTGATGGCAAGGTCCATGATGCGGCTAGTATATGTGGATATATAGAATATACTCTATGAAGTACCTGCCTCACGCATACAGTGGTCTAAATAGAGAACCCATTAATGTTGATGTAGTAGGATACGAGGAACTTGTCCATTACCTGCATTTTGGGGTCCCATGATAACATTAAAAGGATATTGAATGGGAATTGCCTTCCGAATCTGCATGGTTGCAGGTGCTTTAGTGCACACCCCCCTTGTATGCCCAACCGTATTAACTTGCTCCTCAACGCATGTGTCCGCTCAGGTCTCCATCGCAGTTGGAAATATCGGTCTGCCTTGGTCTCTCTGGCCCTGAGGAAGCCCTGTTGCGAAACACGTCGGCTTGCTGGGGACCCTAGACCGTGCTACCTAGAGACCGTAACATCTTTTCTGATACACTGTATCAGCATTCCCTACGGGAATATATTTCAAGTATTCTAGGGGTTTGGGCACAATATCACGGGAATTTGTACTTAGAATATAATGAACTTCTGTGAATCTCTCTTCAGGGCTCTACTTGGTGACCCCTTTGTCCCTACTCTTCAGGGTTCTCTACACGCACCCCCTTTACTGAAACTCTGTGTGAGCTAGCTCCCTGATCCCCTGACTTCACTGGAATGGTCCCCCTTTCTGGGCAGACCCTTGGCAAATCTCCTGGTAATCCCGGACACTGTTTTTCCCGAGAGACTCTGCCAGCAGCTCCCCTGTCGGCTCCACTGGATCCTCTGCAGCTCAGCTCCACACCTGGTTCACTAGGCCGACCGCCCAACAGGGGTGTCCAAACTATGGCCCTGCAGCTGTTCAGGAACTACAATTCCCATCATGCCTAGTCATGTCTGAAAGTCAGATTTACAATGCCTCATGGGAATTGTAGTTCTGCAACAGCTGGAGGGCCATAATTTGGACACCCCTGGCCCTAAGACCACCTTCCTCACACACAGCAGGAGGAGAGACAGCCGTTCACTTCCTCCTGGACTCTGCTTCCCACCAAAGATGCCCTGTCACATGTCCCCACAGCTTTTATGGGCAATCCCAAGATGCATTTCAAGAATGCCCTCCCACTGGGACTCCCACAAAAGCCAATGTGTCACTGGCTGGGTTTCCTCCACTGTCCAACAGTGGCCCTCATTGGATACAGTGGGGACATTTCCTTAGACCCAGTGAATCACACCTGGAAACATGTAACAGGCAACCTAACAGATCAGGCTCCCCTGATAAGCAGAAGGAGCAATAAATGCATTTGCCTAGCACCTACCTAGGATGGTGCTACAGTCACATGCACCAGGGGCGTAACTACAGGGGTTGCAATTGCAACCGGGCCCCATGCTCCAGGGGGGCCTGTTTGGCTCCTCTGTACACCTGGATAGGGTAGGATAGGATGACACAATAGAGAACCAGGAAGGGGTCGGTAAATATGTAATTTGCCAGCTTCCTCCTTTTCTGAATGGAGTCATAGTCAGTGACCTTGTACATAAAATGATAAAAATAATAAAATTAAAATACAAAAAAATAAAAACTACTGACACCAGTGGATGAACTAGCAGGAATCGCAAAGGTCACACTTGCAACCGGGCCCTGGCATTCCACCACCGAGGGGAGGACCCAAGATGGCAGGAAGGGGGCCCACTGCAGAACTTGTGAAAGGGTCCCGCAACGAGCGTAAAGGGCCCCAGGATCAGTGGGAAGAGCCCAAGGCTTGAAGGGAAGGGCCCTGGCCAGGGGTCATGGGGGCCCTTCATGGTTTCTTGCACCGGGGCCCTAAAGGTTCTAGTTACGCCTCTGACATGCACCTTATGCTTCTGTATTTTATATAGCAACAAATATGGAGATACAAAATTGGCTGATTTATCAATGCCAACTAATGATCTCATTTTATTTGGTCGGTGGAAGCAATTGCTTCACATTTGTTCCATTTCTTCTCTTTTTTTTTTTTACAAAAAATAACTGACAAGTGTCTGTACATAGCAACTAATCAGAGGTCCAGGGATGGGCATTCCTGGACTTACCAAAGGTGGTAACACTGCAGACCACTGGGAGCAGAGCCAGGATGGGCATGGTGTGTTAGAATGGGTGATTTGGAGGGTGGGATTTTAACTATGAATGTGGGATTTTGAGGGGGTGGATTTGTGCCATTTAAGGATAATTGAAGTGATTTGTGCTAGGAGAGGGGATTTGGGGGGGGGGGGGGGCTTTGTGCTGGGAGAGGATTTAGGCTCTGTTAGCTCAATTCTCGTCAGGAGGCAATCACGATGGTATACAGCCCTTCAGTTGCTAACCCCCCCAATAGATAGTGAATTTCCCCTCCATCCGGCCGGGAGTTATGACGACACACAGCACTCAAACTTAGTGCAGTCACAACTAACTTTATTGCAAGTGTAGCTCATATTTAAGGCATGTTTTGAGCGGGAAAAACTGATCCAAACTGGTTTATAATTAAATTTATAATTTAATAATCAGTCAAATTAACAATAGAACATCTCAGACAGAACAGTACATGAAAGGGCCTTTTGCTTTCGCCATGCATCTGTGTCAATATGAGGTGTTTTGTTGTAGTCGGACCGTCTGTGTTCAGCTTGTCTGTGTTAATGTAAGCAATTGTCAATTGTTTATGGGTGGCATCAGCAATCTCTATGCAACATGTCTTGTAATCTAAATGCAAAATATCCAACTGTCAAGTGTTCAAATGAATGAATGGACAGGTGTTTACATGTCGTCTAAATGCAAAATACAACTGTCTGATGTCCAAGGCCGTATGAATGACTGTCAGTCAAACTCGTTACTATGTAAATGCAAGGGCCCACATTTCATCATAGGATGGGCATAAACTGAAATATATATCTGAAATATCATAAGGCATGTTAATACAATCTTTCAGGCTCAGAGGGGAAATTTGAGGGGTAGGAGAATTGTGCTAGGAGGGGAGAGTTGGGGAGGGAGAAGATTTGAGCTGTGAGGAGGAGGGGGATCTGTACTGGAGGAGGGGGGGGGGTATATTTTGGGGGGGAGAACTTTGGCTTGCAAAGGAAATTTATGCTTCGGGGATAAGTGTGAAGATTAGTGCTCACATTTTTTTGGGGAGGAGGGAGAGGATTTTTGCTGACAGATAATGCTCATACATTTTGGGGAGGGGATTTGGCATCTTTGCCCTGGGTAACCTTGTCCCAGCACTGACTGGTAGCATTATCATTAGAACACGCTGAAGGTGGGTTAGGACTAGGATCCTGAACAGGCCTGAGCCCATCTCTACATTACACTACCCTTCACCTGGAGAACTAATCTTCTGCAGTTATTGGATGATAGGTGCAAAAAAATGTGGAGGGCGGATCTGAAACACGATACATTTAGTGTGATTACGACATTATAATAAAGAGTTTATAACTGGGAATTGCCCACTGCTTTATTCTCCACATGTCCCTCTACTGCCTAGCAGTGCATGTTGGGCGTATCCCCAGGAGCTGTATATAGGTTTGCAAGGGTTGGTAAAAGGCTGGCAAACCCAACCACATATTTCAGATACTTACTCGGATGGTCTCGGAGGAAAAATGAGATTCGGAGATCATTATATTTCCAGTCTCGTCCAGTTTAACAATGGCTCCAGAGTTGGCCTGCACTTCAGCCTCGAATGCCTGGTGTTTCTGGAGTTTTCCCTGTAAGAAAACACATTTTTCATCAGGTCACCAGTAAGGATATATTACTATTAACCCATTTTTTATTAAAATGTATGGGAATTTTTTTGGGGGGGGAAATCATACTTGCCTACGTGGATGCTGCATTGGTTCGATGCTGTATCTGTCACCCGCCAGCTCTAAGACTGAGAACCGAGTGATCAAACACCGCTGATTGTTTGGTTCTCAGAGCCCCCTGAGCAGAGAGCTGGGCGGCTCAGAGCTCCCTGAGCAGAGAGCTGGGCGGCTCAGAGCTCCCTGAGCAGAGAGCTGGGCGGCTCAGAGCTCCCTGAGCAGAGAGCTGGGCGGCTCAGAGCTCCCTGAGCAGAGAGCTGGGCGGCTCAGAGCTCCCTGAGCAGAGAGCTGGGCGGCTCAGAGCTCCCTGAGCAGAGAGCTGGGCGGCTCAGAGCTCCCTGAGCAGAGAGCTGGGCGGCTCAGAGCTCCCTGAGCAGAGAGCTGGGCGGCTCAGGGCTCCCTGAGCAGAGAGCTGGGCGGCTCAGGGCTCCCTGAGCAGAGAGCTGGGCGGCTCAGGGCTCCCTGAGCAGAGAGCTGGGCGGCTCAGGGCTCCCTGAGCAGAGAGCTGGGCGACTCAGGGCTCCCTGAGCAGAGAGCTGGGCGACTCAGAGCCCCCTGAGCAGAGAGCTGGTGACTGTCTCTGCTCTTCCCTCCACTCCATGCTCACTGGACTGTGGAGGGAATGGGAGGGGAGCAGCTGGGCTCAGCCTCTCAGTCGCTCGCTGAGAGGTGAGCTGTGTTATGGTCAAGGCATGTGGGCAGATCTCGACCTTATGGTCGCGATCTTTCCCGAGCCTGAATCAGCTCTATGATGACAGCGGGCGTCAAAAACCGGTCACAGGAGTGCAGAACGAACTGCATTACTGTGATCCACAAGAGAAGTACAGCTGAACGAGCTTTGGCTGTACTTCTCCTTTAACTGTGGGAACTGGTTTAGTCTTCAGAGCTGAGGCTCTTTAGTGATGAGGTTCCCTAGTCTCAGCTTGGAGATGGGGGTACACTTCTTTCATGCATTACGCATTTCTGCACATATGCTGCATACAAGTGGTGTACCTATATCACAATACTTCCGCTTGGATTGGCTGAACGGCTGAAACTTAACCAAACCCCAGAGAATTTCCCCTACCTGAAGGTTGGTTGGATCCTTGTAGTTCTCATCGGAAGCGATCTGGAGCTTTTCCTGGATCCATTTCTCAAGCTCGTCAGCATCGCGCTGAAAGAACTGGAATCGATAGGAGTCCTCGAGCTTCTGGCGTCTGATGGTGGAGAGCTCCTTAAACCGCCTGTAACGGTCCAAAACCTGCTGTCTTCTGTCCTGGATGTCATCTGCTGTCTCCAGCACTTTAACTCCACCTGAATCCATTTTCTGAAGACAACAGGGGAAAAAAAAAAAATTAAAAATCAGTTTAAAGCAAGAGAAAGAAGCAACAGTCAAAAAAATTATTAATATCAAAGTGTACTTTACAGAAAAGACAAGTAAATTGTAAAAAGATGGCAACCCAACAAGTAAGCTCTTGAGTACAGCACATCTGGTGGGTGACATAACGAGGGAGAAGAAATTTATGACGCGAAGATTTGTACTTTCAGGTTTGGGGATTGGTCGGCTCTTGCCATTTTGGACTGCCTGCTGGTTTCCACCGTATATCCTCTCTACACCTTAAAGAGAAACTGTTACTTTAACCAATCAGTGAAAGGCAAAACAACAGAATCTGCAGATAGTTCACTATTCCTAAACAGTTCTACTTAATGAACCATGCTCCTACACCTCAGGAGGGATGTGTTGGAGCTGGAGAGAGTCCAGAGAAGGGCAACTAAACTAATTAGGGGATTGGAGGACCTTAATTATGAAGAGCGTCTGCAATCGCTTGATTTATTCTCCCTGGAGAAGAGACGCCTGAGAGGGGACATGATAGCAATTTATAAATATCTCAATGGTGATCCCAGCATAGAAAAAAAAGCTATTCAGTCGAAAGGATTGCATGAGGACTCGAGGGCATACAATGCGATTAGAGGAGAAGCATTTTAACTTTAGGCAACGTGGGGGTCCTTTACTGTTAGGGCTACAAGACTGGAATTCTCTACCACAGATCTGGCAGACAGATTGTTGGGCGGGGCTGGGGATGACCCAGCGGTCATGGTGCATGTGGGCACTAATGACAAAGTTAAAGGTAGGTGGAGGATCCTTAAGAACGATTTCAGGGACTTAGGTAATAGATTGAGGAAAAGGACCTCCAAGGTGGTTTTCTCTGAAATACTGCCGGTACCTCGAGCCACACAGGAGAGGCAGAAGGAGCTTAGGGAAGTTAACAAGTGGCTGAGGAATTGGTGTAGGAAGGAGGGGTTTGGGTTCCTGGAGAACTGGGCTGACTTCTCAGTCGGCTACCGGCTCTTTAGTAAGGATGGGCTGCACCTTAATGGGGACGGTACAGCTCTTTTGGGGAGAAAGATGGCCACCGAGTTGGAGGGGCTTTTAAACTAGGAGACGGGGGGGAGGGCTCAGAAGTAGAATCAGTCAGGAGGGAGCAGAGGACTGAAGGCAGTTGTAGGGTCAACAGCGACAGTAGGTCAATAACATCAATTGGCGGGTCTGTGCGGGAGAACAGCAGACCAAACAGAAATAAACAAAACCGCCAATCACGTTTAACTTCCGTAAAACTAAGAGGGGTATATGCTAATGCCAGGAGCCTAGCTAATAAAATGGATGAGTTGGAAATGTTAGTACATGAGGAAGACATAGACCTTGTGGGAATAACGGAGACTTGGTTCGACCCCTCACATGACTGGCTGACCAATATCCAAGGGTATTCGGTGTACCGGAAGGACAGGGTTGGTAAAAGAGGGGGAGGGGTATGTCTCTATGTCAAGAACAATATAAAGGTGCTAGAAAGGAGTGACATTACGGATGGGATGAGCATGGATTTAGAATCTGTGTGGGTTGAACTCGATAGGGAAGAAGATAAGGGAAAAGTAGTTGTGGGGGTTTGCTATAGGCCACCTAACCAAGGGGAGGAGGTAGAGCTGGAATTTTTAGCACTAATAGGTAAAGCGGCAAAACTAGGATCAGTCATCATATTGGGGGACTTCAATTATCCCGACATTGACTGGGAAGAGGGGACTGCACACTCGCATAAGGCCCGGCTATTCACGGAAACCTTACAGGATAACTACATGTCGCAGTTGGTGGATTCCCCTACTAGAGAGAATGCTATCCTGGATCTATTGATCACTAATGACCCAGACATAATCTCGGAGGTAGGAGTCCAGGACAACCTGGGCTCTAGTGATCACAGGATGATCACATTTAGTATAAATAACAATATAAAAAGGCAAGTGGGGAACATAAGAACCCTAAACTTCAGAAGGGCAGACTTTCCAAAATTGTACTCATTGATGGAAAGGGTAAACTGGGACCAAACCCTGGGATCACTGACCACAGAGGAAAAATGGGAATGCTTTAGAACAATATTAAGCAAAGGCATCTTGCAGTGCATTCCTATGGGGAATAAATTTAGAAGAGACAAAGCCAAACCTGGCTGGCTAAACCGTAGCGTTAAAAAACTTATTAGGGGAAAAAAATTGGCCTTCAAGAAATATAAATCAGAGGGCACAGTATCGGCCTTCCAGCAATACAAGGAGGAAAATAAGAAGTGTAAACAAGAAATCAAGATGTCTAAAATCAACTTTGAGAGACAAATAGCGGAGGATAGTAAAAAAAACCCAAAGAAATTCTTTAAATATATCAACAGCAAAAAAACTAGGGCAGAGCATATTGCACACATAATTAACGATGATGGGAGGATGGTTACAGAGGACACTGAAAAAGCAACCGTGCTGAATTATTTTTTCTCGTCAGTCTTTACGCAGGAAAAGGAAGGGTACGCTGACCATGACTGTATGGTTAGTAGTAATACACAGGACTTGCCACTATGGCTAACAGAGGGGGAAATCAGGGAAAGACTGGATAAACTTAACACAAACAAATCACCAGGCCCGGATGGCGTACATCCGAGAGTGCTCAAGGAACTCAGTATGGTTATATCTAGACCACTGTTCCTGATCTTTGCTGACAGTATTAGGACAGGAGATGTACCAGGGGATTGGAGGAAGGCTAACGTGATTCCGATATTCAAAAAGGGCCAGAGACACATCCCGGGAAATTATAGGCCTGTCAGTCTGACATCAATAATATGTAAACTTTTGGAGGGGATGATAAGGGACTATATCGTAGAGTATGCTAAAGACAACAACATCATCAGTAGTAACCAGCACGGGTTTACAAATGGGCGTTCTTGTCAAACCAATCTCTTAGCATTCTACGAGGAAGTGAGCTGTGAGCTAGATAGGGGGAGACCAGTGGATGTGGTGTACTTGGATTTCGCTAAGGCGTTTGATACAGTTCCCCACAAGCGCTTAATTTATAAAATAAGGTCTGCAGGTATCGACAGCAGGGTTTGCTCTTGGATACGGAATTGGCTAAAAGGCCGTGTCCAAAGGGTAGTAATAAACAGCGCATACTCAGACTGGTCTGAGGTAGTAAGCGGGGTGCCCCAGGGCTCAGTCCTGGGACCAACCTTGTTCAATTTATTCATAAACAGCATTGAGGAAGGGATCAGTAGTTCGTTATCAGTTTTTGCAGATGACACAAAATTGGCCAGGGCAATAACTGCACAGCATGAAGCAGATATCCTACAGAATGACCTGGACAAAATTACGGAGTGGGCAACGACATGGCAAATGAGGTTTAATGTGGAGAAGTGTAAGGTTTTGCACTTGGGGACCAAAAACATAAAAACACAATACACGTTAGGAGGGGAACCCTTGGGGGAATCAAAAATGGAGAAAGATCTGGGAGTCTTAGTTGATGATAGATTAGGCAACAGCATGCAATGCCAAGCGGCAGCTTCCAAAGCCAACAGAATATTAGCATGCATAAAGAAAGGGATGTATTCCAGAGATAAGACTATAATCCTTCCACTTTATAAAACTCTGGTCCGACCGCATCTGGAGTATTCTGTCCAGTTCTGGTCGCCAGTCCTCAGGAGGGATGTGTTGGAGCTGGAGAAAGTCCAGAGAAGGGCAACTAAACTGATTAGGGGGTTGGAGGACCTTACCTATGAAGAGCGGCTGCAATCGCTCGATTTATTTTCCCTGGAGAAAAGACGTCTGAGAGGGGACATGATAGCAATTTATAAATATCTTAATGGGGATCTCAGCTTAGAAGAAAAGCTGTTCATTCGAAGGAATTGCATGAGGACTCGAGGACATACAATGCGATTAGAGGAGAAGCGTTTTAACCTCAGGCAACGTGGGGGGTTCTTTACTGTTAGGGCTACAAGATTGTGGAATTGTCTACCACAAGAGGTGGTTTCTGCGGGTAGTATGGTGACTTTCAAAAGACTCTTAGACTTACATCTCAAGGATCAGGAGATTGAGGGCTATGTTAGATGATTACAGTCACACACACCTACACAGGTTGAACTGGATGGACTATTGTCTTTATTCAACCTCACCTACTATGTAACTATGTAACTATGTAACAAGAGGTGGTTTCTGCTGGAAGCATGGTGGCTTTCAAAAGACTAATGGCTCGTTTCCACTGAGCTTTCTGGTACGGTTCGGTACGGTACGCTATTCATACCGTTTGCAATATGAATGGTACCCTAATTCCGAACCGTACCACCACTTTTTGGTACCCTTTCGTTGGGGTACCAAGCACATTAGTACCGTACCAACAGGGTGGAGCTACACTCTGCAGAACTTTGATTGGTTGACAGAGAATCGTCTATCACAGCTTTCCTGCTACACCACGCCTATCATGAAAGGGTACTATTGGCAGTGGAAACGCAATGTGTACCGTTCCGAACCGTACCGTACTGAACCGTACCGAACCGTACCACTCAGTGGAAACGAGGCATTAGACGTACATCTCAAGGAGAAAAACATTCAGGGGTCCAGGAAGGTCCTCAGGAAGGGTATGAGAGATGATTACGGCCACACACACCAACACAGGTTGAACTGGATGGACTATGGTCTTTATTCAACCTCACCTACTATGTAACTATAACTATGTAACCTCCCCTCTGAACCACCGGAGGTGCCAAAAATGGAGCGGAGCTTCTCAGTATACATGACCTCCCCTCTATGACAGCACTTGGACCTTGGATGGCAATCACCAGGCCTGAACACTGTTGGTTTGGAGGACTCCACAACATCATTCACTTGTCTAAGCTCTAATGCAACCAACATGGGAGCCTACCCATGATAGGATGGTGACTCAGACAATATAAAACCTTGGGGGGTGGGATATCTGTTCATTTTGCTCTGACTGGGTGTGCACAATCATTCCTCCCTAAGAACACTTCTTTACAAAAGTAATAAAAAATAAGGACACCACCATCTGTCCTTCCCTTGGTGCAAGCGCCGGGTATGTGCAGTGTACGAGCGCTCTTCAAACCCTTATGGGCATCTATAATGGCCAATCTGGAAGGCATACCATGAAAAATATAAATCCCTTATATCAGGGATTCCTAAACTACGGCCCTCCAGTTTTTCAGGAACTACAATTCCCATCGTGCCTAGTCATATGTGAATGTCAGAGTTTTACAATGCCTCATGGGATGTGTAGTTCTGCAACAGCTGGAGGGCCGTAGTTGCCTTATACAATCATATACTGCAAAAATAAGAAAAGAATACCGGCTGTACATACCAAATACAGCAACCAAATTCCTTCATGTAGTAAACATGACAAAGAAAGACCAGCCATGTGGCCAGTTATGAAGGTAAGCAACAAACCTCAAGGCTATGTTCATATCTAAACATTTCCGGCTTTGAACAGGCTGCCGTATGTGCGGGAAAAGCAGGAAAAAAGGCGCAGCCACATGGAAACCGCATTGTCCTTTTGAACCTTGCGGTTGCATACACCCGAAAACGTGCTCTGCTTTCTGTATCTAGGTGGGGGTGCCATTATGAATTACCACCCGTGCGTCTGCTAAAGAGCAGTGCAAATTTCTGCAGAAACACGTGCAATCCACACACATTCCCACCCAAGTGTGAACCTAGTCTAATACTAGTTTAAGAGAGATTAATAAAAAAATGGCGCCTCCTATCAGCGAATAAAAGAAATATCAATAAATACAGCTGCCATCAGATCTGGTGTGTACCAATCAATAAGTATTACTTTTGAGGAGCCGTTAAGAATAAACAAACAATCGTGTTCTCATGTGTTGTTGGGTGTTAGTTTTATATTCCGTGCTTAAAACGCAGAAAACACAAAAAGCATCTTTTTACACGAAGTTTAGAAATTAAAAATTGTTCAAATTTTCTTGTATTCTTCCAATCACCACGTTTAATAGGTGCTCCATAATCTTCCTATGAAATAAATAAGTGCTCTTAGATATGGCTCTACCAACTTTATGTGAAAGGGCCACTCACCAGATATCCGAGGGCCACCAGGACCCAAACAGCTTTAAGTGTCCTTCTTTATATCCCAGAAACAGTTTATGCAACGCTGGATACACATTATACAATTTTCTTTAGATTTTTTCCTTTAGGCTCCTTTCAAACTATCCGTCCGTCGGACGGATTCCGTTTATCTCAGCGGGGGATCGAGCCGCCGATCCCCCGCTGAGCAGGAGGATGACAGCTGTGTCTCCGTGCTGTGTGCAGACACACAGCTGTCAGTTCCCCATGCTTCTCTATGGGGGAAATCGGATGAGAACGGACCGTCGGTCCGATCCCATCCGATCCACTGGACGGATGGAAAAATAGGGTTTCCATCCGTCCAGATTTGACGGATCGGATGTCAGCGGACATGTCTCCGCTGACATCCGATCCCCCATAGGGATGCATAGGGAGACCGTTCAGATCCTCCAAAAACACAGACAGGCGCATCTGAACGGTCCGCCTGTGTGAAAGGGGCCTTAGACTTACCAAAACCATATAATATGAGGTCAAACCTAAACACTTTCATATAATATGAGGTCAAACCTAAACACTTTCACTTTCAATTTGTATGCAATCAGGCAGGCCCATGTACTACATCATGGGTGTCCAACCTTTTTGCCTCTCTGGGCCACATTGAGTGTAGAGAAATTTTCTCGAGCTGCATATAAAATATATACTATAGTTAAGGCATGTAATAAAATGCCACCGCGCCACCCGCACTAATTTAACACAACTAGAGGATGATGAAATTAAATGGAATCAGTATACAGAGGTTTACTTCTTCTGAGAGATAATAAAGGAACACTCTAACCACCATGACCACTTCAGTGATTTGAAGTGGTCATGGTGGTAGGAGTCAGAAACAATGCACATGCTCGCCCCCCCCCTCAGCCTTTGCCTACCGTTAGTTGGAAGCTGCTGTCGCCGTGCCCCCGACTTCCTTACTCCCCAGCAAAAAAAGATTGTCAGGGGGCAGTGGGCCGCATTGCTTGCGGTTCTGGGCCGCATGCGGCCCTCGGGCCGCAGGTTGGACATGCCTGTACTACATAGTTGAAGGTAAATCGAAAGGAAATCTACCAACAAAAGTTGTATAGTGTGTATGCAGCTTAACTTCCAATCAAGATCTGCCAAAACCACTATAATTGCCCCCTGGGCTTAATATCAGGAGGTATGGATATCAAATCCACAGCATGGTATTGGATTGCCAGAAGTTCCCCATCATTTGCACTGTTATTGATGCTTGATTGTCTATTGGGGTTTATTACTCCATTTATTACCATTTTTATTTAACGCAGCTTGTATTGTAATTGTATTGTAAGCTCCATTTCATGCTGAATAAAACTCAATTACTAATGTATTTATATATACACACACACACACAGATATATATCTATCTATATTTTTTTTTTTACTCTAAAAGCATTTTAATAAAATACATAATATATAAAAAGAAAAATAGAAAAAAAAAAATATATATAAAAAGAGAAGAGAGAAAAAAAAAAAAAAAAAAAAAGAGAAAGAAAAAAAAAACAAAAAAAAAAAAAAAAAAAACAGTGACACAAGGTGAGGGACGTGGCGGCAGCAGGTGGGTGGATGCCTGCTAACAGGTGCTGCCATGATGGATCTGAAATGACAGGTGCTCTTTAAAATGTAAGGACTCATGCTGGTAGTTACTGTGAAATTGTGTGAACGCATCAATGCAGTGCATGTTATCTCAGCCTGCAGAGCTTGGATTCATTAAATGAGTTTACCAAAAAATGAAAATATTGCTGAATAGACATATGCAGAAAAATAAAATAAAATTTAAAAACATAATGTTTTATTTTTTTTAATAACATACACACACACACACACACACCTATTTTTTTACTCCAAAAGCATTTTATTTAAAATAAATTTGTTAAAAAAAATGTAAAATATATATAACATTTTAAAAGATTTAAATAAAAGAAATTGGTTTTAAATAAAATTAAAAAAAAAAAGTTTTTTATTTTATTAAATCTTCGATTTTTTATCCACCCTGTTCAGTTTGCCATAAGCCATTTAAGTCTTTAATTTAGCTCCTCTGTTTTCCCTTCCTCACAAGCCACCCCCCACCCTGGGAATTCCTCCCCGCATGCACCAGATGCACCAACCTATTTTTGCTTCTCGTCCGGCAAAGTCTTGAAGACAACTGCAGGATCAGAGCTGGAGTGGAAACAACAATAAGGAAGACAGATGGTTCAACTCTCATTCCATGGCTGACCACACCTAGACTGCGCTCCCCCCCCCCCCTCTGTCAGCACCATGCATAGAGAACGTTTCCAGGCTGGATAGATTGTCACCCAGCCAGCAACATTCCACCACCCTTATCGCAGAGCAGCTGATCAGCGGCACTGCACTGGCCAAGTTATGATGTAATGTATGGTCAGACGTTCAACCTGATATTCAAGGACCCCTTTCTGTGTCTGGATATCCCTTTTATAATATTACGCGGGAGCACTAAAGCCTGGTACACACGATGCGATTATTGGACGAAGATTGTCGGTTATTTTCTATGCTAACCTCCAAATGAAGAGGTTACTAAAGTTATGAAAATTCTCGTACGATAAAAAAAAAAAAAAAAAAAAAAAATAAATAAATTATATTATTATATTGCATTTGTTAATGATGCACTGAAATTTCGGCTGCCAAAAAAATGATGATATGCTGAAAATAGAGTTTTCAGCACTGCGCCGAAAGTAAAAAACAAAAAAACCCCCCAAAAAAGTGGCAATAATGGCTGCGGAAAACAATTTTACTGTGATTTTGCTGCGTTATTACCGCAATTTTACCTTGCTGATAGTGTGCTTTTCATAGGTCATATGTAGAGCTGCATAAATATGGATAAGGCCCCTTTCACACTTATGCGACTTGGGACTGCAAAGTCGCATGACAAGTCATTCTCCGTGATTTCCAATGAGTACCGTTCACATCTGTGCCACTTTAAGTCGCAGCGACTTCAAAGTAGTCCCTGCACTGCTTTGGTCTGACTGATGTGTTTTGTGGTCCATAGACCTCAAGATTACGCAGGCATTGCTTCAAGTCCAGTCAAATTTGCATCAAAATCACATGACTTTTAGGTCGCACAAGTGTGAAAGGGGCCTAAAATGAGAATCACGATATTAATTTACTTTATTTTTTATTATTATTTTTTTTTTTTATAAAGAGCACGATTCTCGGCGTAACATCATCTTTCACATTATACAAAAAATAGAGATAACTTTAGTTTTTTCTTTAATTCATTGAAGTGTAATTTTTTCCCTAAAAAAAAAAAAAAAAAAAACTTTTGAAAGACCGCTATGCAAATACAGTGCCACATAAAATATTGCAACGACCGCCATTTTATTCTCTAGGGTCTCTGCTAAAATATATATATAAAATGCTTGGGGGTTCTAAGTAATTTTCCTGCAAAAAATACTGATTTTACCTTGTAAGCAACAAGTGTCAGGAAAAGGCTTAGGCTGGCCATACACTATATGAAAAATCGTTCAAAACTCATTTTCGAAAGACGAACACTCGGCCGTGAGCGCAAACAATCGTGCCATCACGACCGATAAATTAATCAATGGACATAAACCAGTTTTTTATTCATTTTTTTCACATATACCTAGTGCAAACAGTTTGGATGAGAAACACATTAACCGTCCATTTATTGTTCATTCGGCAGAAAATTTCCAAATGGGTTGTGACATTTTTCAGCTGAAAAAAATCAAGGACCAATTACCGATTCATTCCCATTAACTGGCCGAAAAACGAACAAACTGTCCAAATGACTGAATTTCAGACAATTTTTCATACAGCGTGTGGTTAAACTGACCTCATTTACAGACGGACGTTCATCCCTTTGATCTCAAAGAACCAAATGATACAATGTTTAATTTTATCCCAGCGTTAAGTGGCTGCCTTATTTTCTTTTTGACAGCAGTCAGTAGAGAACGGCTCTGCACTGAAATGTGAAAATGCCCGATTAGGATTGTAAGGGGAGGTAAAATCAAGATCGCAATTTTTTACCGATTCATCATGCAGCTCTAGTCATGTAACAAAAGATGCATCAAAAATGCAACACAGGTGCATTATTGCTGACTTATCAATGCATTTAAATGGGGGAGGTGCCTTTTTGGTGCAGTTTGCCAAATGTGCACCAAAAATGCAGCAAGCAGGATTTTTAACACCACTTAAAAAAAAAATAAATAAATAAAAAAAAATAAAAATGCAGATAATGGCCAACAATACATTCATTATTATTTAAATTCATGATATTAATAAAAAATATTGAATATAACACAATATTTATATTTTAAAAACCTTTGATTTTGGCCAAGTACATCCTGAATTTTTGGTTTAATTTTCGGCGCACCACTAGTATTTGCATTGTATTTTCAGACAAAAACTGTACTGATTAAATGAAAAATAGTATGATCTAGTACAGGGCTCGACAAATCCCAGGCGCCAGGTCACACTGGCGACTATAATTAGTGGCCCGGCGCCTAGGTTAAACTGCGGCAGGTGTCTTGTCGCCAGATATCTCAAGTCTCCCGCGAGGTGCGGGTGTCTCCTGCACACATGCAAGTGCCGGGCTATATCCCATCTGTGGCAGCTGTGACAGAATGGAGCCGATGTTTCTTGTATAGTCCGGATCCGTCCTGTCACAGGCCAAATGACACTCTGCCTGTGACAGGAGAGAGACCGGAAGCATCGGCTCTGCATGCTTCCTCCAGCGCCGCTTGTTACACTCTCCGCCAGCATTTCCCACCAGCAGTACCAGCCAGCAGCAACCCACAGCAAGACCAACCAGCAATACCAGCCAGCAGTACTCACAGCAATACCAGCCAGAAGCGCCCACAGCAGTACCAGCCAGAAGCGCCCACAGCAAGACCAGCCAGAAGCGCCCACAGCAAGACCAGCCAGAAGCGCCCACAGCAAGACCAGCCAGAAGCGCCCACAGCAAGACCAGCCAGAAGCGCCCACAGCAAGACCAGCCAGAAGCGCCCACAGCAAGACCAGCCAGCAGCGCCCACAGCAAGACCAGCCAGCAGCGCCCACAGCAAGACCAGCCAGCAGCGCCCACAGCAAGACCAGCCAGCAGCGCCCACAGCAAGACCAGCCAGCAGCGCCCACAGCAAGACCAGCCAGCAGCGCCCACAGCAAGACCAGCCAGCAGCGCCCACAGCACGACCAGCCAGCAGCGCCCACAGCACGACCATCCTGCAGCGCCCACACCAAGACCAGCCAGCAGCGCCCACACCAAGACCAGCCAGCAGCGCCCACACCAAGACCAGCCAGCAGCGCCCACACCAAGACCAGCCAGCAGCGCCCACACCAAGACCAGCCAGCAGCGCCCACACCAAGACCAGCCAGCAGCGCCCACACCAAGACCAGCCAGCAGCGCCCACACCAAGACCAGCCAGCAGCGCCCACACCAAGACCAGCCAGCAGCGCCCACACCAAGACCAGCCAGCAGCGCCCACACCAAGACCAGCCAGCAGCGCCCACAGCAAGACCAGCCAGAAGCGCCCACAGCAAGACCAGCCAGCAATACCAGCCAGCAGTGCCCACAGCAGTACCAGCCAGCAGTACCAGCCAGCAGTGTCCACAGCAGTACCAGCCAGCAACAAGTCACATGTGCTAGGGTTGCAACTAGCCCCCAGCACATAAATGTAAGTATCGCAACATGTGCAGTGTTTCTGACTCCTACCACCACGACCACTTCAAATCACTTAAGTGATCATGGTGGTTGTAGTGTTCCTTTAATATCTCTCAGAAGAAGTAAACCAAGTACACACGGGCTGAATGCCAGGCAACACCAGCCGGTTCAATAAAAACTGGTCACCACTGGGCCCGTGTGTATGGCAGCCAGTCCAACAGAAGCTGGCCATTCGACATGCGCCAAAAAAAAAAAAAAAAAAAAAAAAACCTGGCTCCTAGATTCCAAGCAAATGTGTCAAGCCCTGATCTAGTATCATACGAGAAAAGAAAAAAATAAAAATTGTGCTTGTCCCATCGGATAATTTTGCAAGACCTGTCCTGATCGAGTCTTGAAAGTAAATGACCAGATTATCGTGTGATCACTTTGAAATCGGTATTTTTCCATCAGATTTTCTAATCGTGTGTACTAGGCTTAAAGGAAGCACTTGGCTCCCTTCCCTACTGCTAACACGTTCATGAAGCCTCAGGGATCAACATCAAGTGTTCAGGGAAGTAATGCAAATTGGTTCCAGCTCTAGAATGACTGGCATCCGCCATGAGAAACTCAATGTGGCTGGAAAGTAGATGGCCCTTTAACCACTTCTGGACCGGAAGGATTTGCCCCCTTAATGACCAGGCCACTTTTTGTGATTCGGCACTTGCGTTACGGTTGTGCAAAAAACTGTATGGAAATAAAATTGATGTCCTTTTACCCCCACAAATCGAGCTTTCTATTGGTTGTATTTGATCACATGTGCGATTTTTTATTTGTTCTCGCTTTTTTTTTTTTATTTTTTTTGTTTATAGCGCAAATTCTGGAAAAAAAAAAAAAAAAACGGTATTTTTCACATTCTGCTATACAAAGTCTTGAGGGAATGAAAAATAGTGGCACAGGCATAAATCTTACACCACACTCCTGAGAAAAGGGAGCAGATGCTGCTCCTAATTTAAGAAGGTGCAAGCTGGTTTGCCAATTGGGGGGGGGGGGGGGGGGGTTGCTCCATTTTCTACTCCGTGCCTGGCACAGGTTTGCCAGGGATAACAGCCAAGCATATAGGCAGGGAGAGAAACTTTTCCTGCCAATATGCAGGCTCTGTTTGTGTAATGCAGTGGCCTCCAAACTGCAGCCCGGGGGGGCCGGATGTGGCTCTTTGGTCACCATTTCATTCAGGGACACCAGCAATGAGGCACAATTTCTAAACATGACAAAAAAAAGGGCACAATTCCTACCAAAGATGGGGCATGGTTTACGCCAACTGATGCTGGGACACTTTCTATTCCTGATGGTCACAGTCCAGTCCCCCTAAGGTCTGAAGGACAGTAAACCGGCCCTTTTAGAAAGTTTGGAGACCCCCTGGTGTACGGTGTTGACTGTACAAGCAGAAGGAGGCATTTGAGCTGTCTGCCAGGTTACCAGTAGTTAACCCATATCCTATACACCAGGCCTTATCTGGTGGGGATCTGCATTCGTTTTCTATATTGAAAACTGAAAAGATCCCTTTTTTTAAAATTAGGTGGATATCTATGCCATCCTCTACTGCATTGTGAAATAAAAATTGGGTGCAGTTACCAAAGAAAGATCTGGAAGAAAAAAAAAAAGTACACCATTACCAAAAGTATTGGGACACCTGCGTTTTACACGCACTTGAACGTTAATGGCATCCCAGTCTTAGTCCGTAGGGTTCAATATTGAGTTGACCCACCCTTTGCAGCTATAACAGCTTCAACTCTTCTGGGAAGGCTGTCCACAAGGTTTAGGAGTGTGTCTATGGGAATGCTGGACAGCTCTTCCAGAAGCGCATTTGTGAGGTCAAGCACTTATGTTGGACGAGAAGGCCTGGCTCGCAGTCTCCGCTCGAATTCATCCCAAAGGTGTTCTATCGGGTTGGAGGTCAGGACCAGTCAAGTTCCTCCACCCCAAACTCGCTCATCCATGTCTTTTTGGACCTTGTTTTGTGCACTGGTGCGCGGTAATGTTAAAACAGGAAGGGGCCATCCCCAAACTGTTCCCACAAAGTTGGGAGGATGAAATTGTCCAAAATATCTTGGTATGCTGATGCCTTAGGAGTTCCCTTCACTGGAACTAAGGGGCCAAGCCCAACACCTGAAAAAACAACCCCACACCATAATCCCCCCTCCACCAAAAACTTTACACTTGGCACAAAGCAATCAGGCAAGCACTGTTCTCCTGGCAACTGCCAAACCCAGACATGCCCATCGGATTGCCAGACAGAAGCGCGATTCATCACTCCAGAGAACACGTCTCCACTGCTCTAGAGTCCAGTGGCGTCGTGCTTTACACCACTGCATCCGACGCTTTGCATTGCACTTGGCGATGTAAGGCTTAGATGCAGCTGCTCGGCCATGGAAACCCATTCCATCAAGCTCTCTACACATTGCTGTTGTGCGAATTTGAAGGCTAGACGAAGTTTGAAGGTCTGTAGCTATCGACTTTGCAGACAGTTGGCGACATCTCTGCACTTCAGCACGCGCTGACCCCACTATCATTTTACGCGGCCTACCACTTCGTGGTGGATTTACTACTGTTCCCAGTTGCTTCCACTTTGTTATAAAACCACTAACAGTTGACTGTGGAATATTTAGTAGCAAGGAAATTTCACTGAGACTTATTGCACAGCTGACAACCTATCACGGTACTATGCTTGAATTCGCTCCAGAGAGCGACTCATTCTTTCACAAATGTTTGAATAACGCAGTCTGCATGCCTAGGTGCTTGATTTTTTACACCTGTGGCCATGGAGGGGATGGGAAAACCTGAATCCAATGATTTGGAGGGGTGTCCCAATATTAATCGGCAATATAGTGTATATCTGCTTTGTTAATATAGGACATGCCAATCCAGGCAGTTTCCCGCGCCCTTATAAAAGGCATAGACGTTTTGTTAATTCCCCCCAAAATGTCCTTCTACACTTCATGATTTTTAGGTTTCCCACCATCATGTGCAGCCTGTCTAAAGGCCGTACACACGCAACGATTGTTGGCCATAAATTTTCGGCCAACGTCCGATCGGCCGATTGTCGGCTTGTTAGTATGATGATTCCGACAACCGACTGTGACTTTGTGGCCGAACAAAATCTGGTGTGCAGGCTATAAAATTTTTGTTGGCCGTCAACAGAACGGCCGATTGTTCGTCAGTCAGTACAGATTTTGGCAGACAAAAATCAGATGAGCAAGATTGGGCATGCTCAGAGAAGAAAAAACACACGGAAAGTAAACCAGCACATGACATCACTTCTGAAGTTGGTTGTTGTTGGCCGAAAAAATTGTGTGTGCAGTCTAGAGCACATTTCAACCAACACAACAACACTGGACAAAAGACGGCCGATCGTTCGGCCGACAATCGGTGCGTGTGTACGGGGCTTAAGGCCGGTAAAAATTTAAATTGCGGAACCAGGTGATGCAAGCAACTTTAAACTAGCCTGTCTAGTGGCCTATTTGCGGCAACTTCACTACTGGAGCGAGTACGATTAGCTCCTGATTGGACTACTTGGGCAGGTCAAATAAGATCACAATGGTTTCAATTGCGGACTCCTAGTCACTGAAGTATACAATAGTGATGTAGAGGTCCTCCACTGGAACATGCTATTCTACACACCCTGGAGTGTGGGGTAGGTTTTTGCTGGAACCCCTGCTACCGAACTAAGTGTCCATAAGTCAGTCAATGGAGAGGAAAGTATAGTTTTCTTTCATCACATGGTTCCGGCATTTTTATCTATCAACTCCCAACAGGGTCTCTTTAAAATAAACATATACTCGGTTATCTTAAAGTTTGGTAGCAGGATACCCTAAGGTGCCCGCACTACTTAAAAGTCTGCAGCTCTGACTCTAAAAGAAAAAATATGGGTATACCAGTGCATGGGAGGACAGAAGACTGAAGACCCCCCCCCGGTTCCATCTCAAAATTCAGTCCCTGAATGGCCGGTCTACCAGGCATGGTCATGTAAAAGGAGAATACTCAGCCCTATGCAAATATAGACTTTCTGAAAGTCAGTAATTGCTTAGGATTTTCTGGCCCTACTGCAGCTGATTGGAGCAATGCAGGAGTGAGTTGAAGTAAACCTGAGCTTTCTACATCAAAGGTTCGAAGAAACAGGTTCACATCAACGCTTTCTACATCAGCTTCGCAAATTCCAGCCTAGCTGCCAAAGCTATCCAAGAAGCTACCCAGCCACATCGTAGAGAGCTTGCATTCCAGCCTTGACAGCATCCATCCTCCCTTTTCAAGCAGCTTCCAGGCGTAGCTCTGCCTTTACAGGCTCTCTGCAGACAAGGGCTACAGAGGGTTTCCACTTGGATCAGGTGATATGCAGTTTAGTTTTGGGCACCAGTTCTTAAAAAGGATATCGGGGAACTGGAGAAAGTGCAGAGAAGGGCAACCAAACTGATAAGAGGCATGGAGGAGCTCAGCTACAAGAAAAGATTAGAGGAACTGAATTTATTCTCTCTTGGGAAGAGATTAACCACTTCCCACCCGCCCTATAGGCGATTGACGGCGAGAAAGTGGTTGCATTATCCTGACCGGACGTCATATGACGGCGGATGGATAATGCGCCCTGCGTGCCCCCGGGGGGGGGGGGGGCCAGAGCGGCGAACGGTGCTGCGGCGTGTCACTCTGACACACAGCATCTCCGATCTCGGTAAAGAGCCTACTGACGTAGGTTCTTTACAATGTGACCAGCGGTGTCCAATCACGGCTGGTCACATAGTACACAGGAAGAGCCATTGATCGGCTTTCCTTCGTTCATGCCTGACAGGCACAAGTAGAGGAGAGCCGATCTGCGGCTCTCCTGACGGGGGGGGGGGGGGGGGGGTCTGCACTGGTAATCAGAGCATTGATTACAAGTGCAGACCCTTGGGTGGGGGGGGTGCCACTAGAACCACCCTGGATGCCCACCCATCACCCCAGGGATGCCCACCCATCACCCCAGGGATGCCCACTATGGCCACCAGGGATGGCAATCAGGGCTCAGGGAGCCCCCCATTGCCCTCCCCATCAGTGCTGCCCGCCAGTGCCCTCCCTATCAGTGCTGCCCACCAGTGCCCATCATTGCCATCTATCAGTGCTGCCCACCAGTGCCGCCTATCAGTGCCCATTAGTGCCGCCCACCAGTGCGGATCAGTGTCGCCTATCAGTGCCACCTATCAGTGCCCATCAGTGCCACCTATCAGTGTCCATTAGTGCCACCTATCAGTGCCACATATCAGTGCTGCATATTAGTGCCACCCCATCAGTGCAGGAAAGAAATGTATCCATTTACAAGATTGTATAACAAACAAAAAAACTTTTTTTTTTTCAAACTTTTCAGCCTTTTTTTATTTGTTAAGCAAAAAAGAAAAAAAAACCTTGCGATTATCAAATGCCACCAAAAGAAAGCTCCATTTGTGGGAAAAAAAAATGACATAAATTTGGTTTAGGTACAGTGTTGCATGACCGCGCAATTCAAAATGCAATAGTGCTAAAAGCTCAAAATTGGCCTGGGCAGGAAGGGGGTGAAAGTGCCCTGTATTGAAGTGGTTAAAGAGGTTGTAAACTCGTTTGAAAGTTTTTTTTTTTTTTTTTTTTTTTACAACCTGCAAGAGAAACACAACGCATCGCATACTAGCTCATTATGAAATACTTACCTTAGAACGAGCCCCCGCCGTGCCGCTCACTCACCTGTATGACGGGCGACATGTTCAGTCGCCCGTCTTCTGGGATTGCGGCATCCGGCCATCTGATTGGCCGGAGCCGCGGTGACGTCACTCCCGCGCACGTCAGTCACGGCACGGGACTCTGAAGGAACAACGGCACGAGCGGCCGTTCCTTCAGAGCGCATGCGCCAGTGACGTCACTGGCGGCATGTAAGGTAAATATCTCCTAAACGGTGCATGTTTAGGAGATATTTACAGTACCTATAGGTAAGCCTTATCATAGACTTACCTATAGGTACAACTTGCCGAGGAGGGTTCACTTCCTCTTTAAGGAGGGATATGATCAAATACATAAGGGGTCCATATAGTGAACTTGGTGTGGAGTTATTCACTTTAAGGTCAATGTGGACGGTCAGGTGTCACCAGGATGCTTCAGTGGTCAGACTTCTGGCAACATGAAAAAAAAAAAAAACGGTCTGCAGCAAGGGTTAACAGACAGATCCTTAACATTATCGGAGAGGGTTCCTGTGGCGGCAGCAGTTCTCAGGACCCACCCAGAGAAATTACGCACACGCTGAACGGGGCCCCATCCTCCTGGAATGTAGCTTCCTGAGCATTGTCTCTCGGAGCCAGAAATGCAGGAGACGGATGGATGTGGGCCTTCATTACATAAACACAAAGTCCTGCCTAACCAAGTTTATTTAACCTCCCCACATAGCTCCACAGTTCACCGAAATGTCTAGGGAAGGTCTTCTGTTCAGGCAGATTTATTACATTTTTAAAGTATAGGTACAACGTCCAAAATACTATTAAATGCTAAACCACGATATTCTCCAGAGAAGAGTTCACAATGAAAGGCATGTGTTACCAGGAGTTCTTCCTGTGCTATAGCGTATGGACATTCCAGAACGAAGGATGGCCCCAGAGGGGAGAACACACCCCGGTGTTCTGCCAAAAACTCCAACTTGCCGAGAGCTCAAATCACGTCAACCGCCCACAGTATATTTACTGCGGCAGCCAGCCCCTCCTGGGTGAGTAGGGCGCCGACATAGGCGCGCTCCCGCTCCCGCTCATTCACGGCCATCCCCGCACGTGTGACCGGCGGCTCCGATGTCCGCCGGCCACTCGCAATCTCCTGCTGGAGAGGGAGAAAGGCAGGCGGCTGATGTAAACAAAGCCGCCTGTCATTCTCCCCTGTGTAACTGCAGAGACTATATGATCCTGCTATGTAGGATCGTGTGTCTCTGTGGTTACATCACAAGCCACGCCCCTTAACAGTTAGAATCACACCCCTAGGGACACACTTAACCCCTTGATCACTAATAAAGTTAACCCCTTCCCTGCCAGTGTCATTGTTACAGTAACAGTGCATATGTATAGCACTGATTATTGTAGTAATGTCACTGGTACCCCCAAAAGTGTCAAATGTTAGTCAGGGGTCTGATCTGTCCTCCGCAATGTCGAAGTCCCGCAAAAAAAAAAAAAAAAAAAAAACACAATCGCAGATCGCCGCCATTACTAGTTAAAAAAAAAAAAAAATATGACAAATCTTTTCCTTAGTTAGTAAATGCAATAACTTTTGCGCAAACCAATCAAAATGCGCTTATTGCGATTTTTTTTAACAAAAATATGTAGCAGAAAACAAATTGGCCTAAAATGTTAAAAAATTTGATTTTTACATTTTTTTGGGGGGGAATTTCATATAAATAAATGTGAAAAATATTTATTTTTTTAAAAATTGACACTTTTTTTGTTTATAGCGCAAAAAATAAAAATCGCGCAGGTGATCAAATACCACCAAAAGAAAGCTTTATTTGTGGGAAAAAAGGGCATCAATTTCGTTTGGGTACAGCGTTGCACGACCGCGCAATTGTCCGTTAAAATCACACAGTGCCAAATCACAAAATAGGCCCTGGTCTTTGAGCAGCCAAATCCTCGGGGGCTTAAATGGTTAAACCAGGAATAATTGGAGATTTTGACTCCTTGGTATTATCACAGAACCTTTACACTTCTGTACATGCTATGAGTGCACATTGTTAGTCCGCCCGCTAGCAACCAAAAACATGGCTGCCTCCAATGCGGCAACAACTAGAGGGCAAACTAGGTGCACTCATAACGTATACAGGAGTGTAAAGGTTGCCACCTGCTCTGTGAAATCATCAAGGGGTCGAAATCTCCAATTATTTCTGGTGTAGAGTCACCGGGAGTAACCTGGTTGGACTTCTCATGAAGTTGGAGTTTTCGGCAGAACACTGGCTGAGAAGACATAGAAGCACCACTTTACTGTATACTTCAATCAATGCAGAGACGTAAAAGTGGGCTATAGAATTTCATTTTAAAACCCAACAAAAAAATAAAGGGTGAAGAACAGGTCAGAAAATAGCTGAGAAGAAAAAAAGGGGGGATGCAAATTCACAGTGAATTCGCACCGCATCAAAAACGCAACCTGGTCTTGCAAACTGATTGCAAAGTGTATGTTAACGACACCCCGCAATCAAAGCACAGCATGATTTGCAGAATTGGGTCACATGGGTGTTAACAGCCATCTGATCCGATTCTGGTGCGGACAAGAAAAAGAAACAAAAAAAAAAAAAAAAAAAGGATCCTGCACGAGTTTGGTCCGAATGTGATGCGAATTCAGCCTGAATTTGCAACGCACAGACATCGCATGTGGTCTGCACAGCAATGCGGTGTGAATCACATGTGATGTCTGCCATCATGCTAGTGTGAACCGGTCCTTTTCATTAATCAATATCAGCCAAAAGAGTCTGGCTTTACCATTTGCTTACCGCGTTCTTACACTATGAATGACAATTGCGCGGTTCATGCTACGATGTATCCATATGAAATAAAAAAAAAAAAAAAAACAAGACCGAATATTTTGAAAAAACATTTTTCATATTTTGTCATAAAATTTTGAAATTTTTCTCCTTCGCTGATGGGCATGGATGAGGTGGCACTGATAGGCAGCACTGATTAGCAGCAAAGGTGGGCACTGATATATGGCACTGGAGGGTACTGATTAGCACAGGTGGGCATGGATATGGCACTGGAGGGTATTGATTAGCAGCACAGGTGGGCACTGATATATTGCACTGGAGGGTACGTATTAGCACAGGTGGGCATGGATATGGCACTGGAGGGTACTGATTTGAAGCACAGGTGGGCAATGAAATATGGCGCTGGAGGGTTATGATTAGCAGCACAGGTGGGCACTGATATATTGCAATGGAGGGTACTGATTAGCACAGGTGGGCACGGATATGGCACTGGAGGGTACTGATTAGCACAGGTGGGCATGGATATGGCACTGGAGGGTATTGATTAGCAGCACAGGTGGGCACTGATATATTGCACTGGAGGGTACGTATTAGCACAGGTGGGCATGGATATGGCACTGGAGGGTACTGATTTGAAGCACAGGTGGGCAATGAAATATGGCGCTGGAGGGTTATGATTAGCAGCACAGGTGGGCACTGATATATTGCAATGGAGGGTACTGATTAGCACAGGTGGGCATGGATATGGCACTGGAGGGTATTGATTAGCAGCACAGGTGGGCACTGATATATTGCACTGGAGGGTACGTATTAGCACAGGTGGGCATGGATATGACACTGGAGGGTACTGATTTGAAGCACAGGTGGGCAATGAAATATGGCGCTGGAGGGTTATGATTAGCAGCACAGGTGGGCACTGATATATTGCAATGGAGGGTACTGATTAGCACAGGTGGGCACGGATATGGCACTGGAGGGTACTGATTAGCACAGGTGGGCATGGATATGGCACTGGAGGGTATTGATTAGCAGCACAGGTGGGCACTGATATATTGCACTGGAGGGTACGTATTAGCACAGGTGGGCATGGATATGGCACTGGAGGGTACTGATTTGAAGCACAGGTGGGCAATGAAATATGGCGCTGGAGGGTTATGATTAGCAGCACAGGTGGGCACTGATATATTGCAATGGAGGGTACTGATTAGCACAGGTGGGCACGGATATGGCACTGGAGGGTACTGATTAGCACAGGTGGGCATGGATATGGCACTGGAGGGTATTGATTAGAAGCACAGGTGGGCAATAAAATATGGCGCTGGAGGGTTATAATTAGCAGCACAGGTGGGCACTGATATATTGCAATGGAGGGTACTGATTAGCACAGGTGGGCATGGATATGGCACTGGAGGGTACTGATTAGCAGCACAGGTGGGCACTGATATATTGCACTGGAGGGTATAGATTAGCACAGGTGGGCATGGATATGGCACTGGAGGGTATTGATTAGAAGCACAGGTGGGCAATAAAATATGGCGCTGGAGGGTTATAATTAGCAGCACAGGTGGGCACTGATATATTGCAATGGAGGGTACTGATTAGCACAGGTGGGCATGGATATGGCACTGGAGGGTACTGATTAGCAGCACAGGTGGGCACTGATATATTGCACTGGAGGGTATAGATTAGCACAGGTGGGCATGGATATGGCACTGGAGGGTATTGATTAGAAGCACAGGTGGGCAATAAAATATGGCGCTGGAGGGTTATAATTAGCAGCACAGGTGGGCACTGATATATTGCAATGGAGGGTACTGATTAGCACAGTTGGGCATGGATATGGCACTGGAGGGTACTTATTAGCAGCACAGGTGGGCACTGATATATTGCACTGGAGGGTACTGATTAGCACAGGTGGGCATGGATATGACACTTTAGGGTACTGATTAGCAGCACAGGTGGGCACTGATATATGGCACTGGAGGGTACTAATTAGCAGCACAGGTGGGCACTGATATATGGCACTGGAGGGTACTGATTAGCAGCACAGCTGGGCACTAAGGGGACCGATGACCCTCTAACAGAAGCCGGTTAACAGCTTTCTTCTTTTCTTCACACTGACAGCCCCATTTACTTGAATAAGTTGCATTTGCTGTCGGTACTGCTTGCCAAATGTGACTGGCATAAATTTTTGCCACAAGTGTAAAGTAAGATTTTAGTGAATGGGTTTAGATGTACTTTACCACCAGTGGGCACATACATGTCAAACCTGCAGTTTTCAAACACATTTCAAATAAAATGCTGCCATTATGCCTGCACTTTGTTTTACATTTAGAACATAAAAATGGGGAACCAACGATTCTGATCCATGGAATGCTCTTGTCTGCTGTACCACCAATACTCCTCTATTTTCTTGACTCATGTTTTACCCTTGGCAATGTTAAAATAGAATATAGAAATAGAGATGTATAAGGATTATGCAGCAATGCAGTGAAGGAATGGAGTCCTCTGCAGACGGAAGGTTCAGGAACTGGAACGTCTGTCTATGAAGCTCTGGGATGGATGCTGACCATCCTGATCTCCATGCTGGAATTAACTCGATAAAAGGTTATCTGTGATAGTCAGCAGACTAGATCATTGTTCTAGAAGTGCTGCGAGGCGGCACTAATAGACTGATCTTCCCTGCGGCAGATCAGCTGACGTCATCGTGTCTGTCCGTTGCCAAAAAAACAAGGATCAACAGCCGCTCTGCATATCCCCATCTCCTGAACTACTGCAGACAGCTGCAGCCTGAATCTTAACATCCTCACTGCAGGTCTGCAGACACAGCGGAAACACTCCTACTGGATAAAATTAATCAATGACTTATTTATTTAAAATCAGAAAAGTCAGTTTATTTTTATCAAATTTATTTTAACCGCTTCAATACCGGGCACTTTCACCCCCTTCCTGCCCAGGCCAATTTTCAGCTTTCAGCGCTCTCACATTTTGAATGACAATTGCGCGGTCATGCTACACTGTACCCATAGGAAATTTTTATAATTTTTTTCACACTAATAGAGCTTTTTTTTGGTGGTATTTAATCACCTCTGGTTTTTTTTATTTCTTACAAAAAAAAAATAAGTTTCTTATTTTCGGTGAGTAAATTTTGAAAATAAATACATTTTTCTCCTTCACTGATGTGCGCTGATGAGGCGGCACTGATCAGGTGGCATTGATGAGGAGGTACTAATATGCTGCACTTATGGGCAGCACCATCAGTGCCCGTAGTGCTGCCAGTCAGTGCCCATCAGTGCCTAGATGAGCAGGCACTGACTGGCAGCACTATGGGCACTGATTGGCACTTTGCTTGACTTTTGTGTGATCAGTTCCCCGATTACCTGTCCTGGTCTCCCCTATGAGGAGAAGCCGTTGATCGGCTCTCCTCGCCTCACACTCTGACAGTGTGAGGCGAGGAGAGCTGAATAACAGCACTTCTTCATTTACAATTTACATGTGACCGGCTGTGATTGGACACAGCTGATTACATGGGTAAAGAGTCATGTCATTGACTCTCTACCGAGATTGGGGTCGCGCCGTGTCCTAGCAACACGGCGCAGCCACAATCGCCGCTCTGCGCGCCCCCCGCAGGCGTGTGAGGGAGACAGTTCTGGTGCGCCGTCATATAACAGTGTCCCAGAACAATGGATACACCACTCCGCTGTCATTTGGCGGTGGGTGGGTAGGAACTAGTTAATAAAATGCTTTTGGAGTAAACATCTAAATATGGTTTTCTTTTTAGGATACATTAATAATTTAGTTTATTCAGCATGAATTGGAGCTTAGTTATGTATCATGAGGCCGTATATTCTGCTATATTCACATTTTTGGTAAACTCATTTAATGAATCCAAGCTCTGCAAGCTGAGATAACATGCACTGCATTGATGCAGTCACACAATTTCACACCAACTACCAGCGAGAATGAGTCCTTACATTTAAAGAGCACCTGTCATTTCAGATCCATCATGGCAGTGCCGGTTAGCGGGCATCCACTCACCTGCTGCCGCCGCGTCCCTCACCTTGTTGTGTCACTGCCGCATCACCAGCCGTCCCATTAAAGTGAATGGGACTGTCGGTGAGGCGACAGCGGGTCGGAGGAGGAGCCTCTGCGGGACAGAGCTGACAGTTGCTCTTTAAAAATTATGATATAAATGGAGTCTAATTAAATCAAGCCTTTTTACTGGTGATTTAAATCAAATCCACCCTGCTCCTTCTGAATCGCTATATAAAGCCAATGCCCAGTATCTTCTGGCTTAGGGGTCCTAGGGTACCCCTTTTGACATCAGACCTGCCATGAAAAAGAACTCCGATTTCCAATGCCCCTTAGGCCCCTTTCACACTTGTGCAACTTGTCATGCAACTTTGGACATCAGAGTTGCATGACATGTCGTTCCCCATGTTTTCCAATGATATCCATTGCAGCAACTTCAAAGTAGTTCATTCACTACTTTGGTCCGACTGCCATGCAACTTGAGGGCAACAGACTTCAATGTTAACCCTCAGAAGTTGCATGAAAGTCATACCTGAATGTTATAGAATGCAACTTGTGCGCAACAGCTGTCCATTAAAGCTGGTCAAAGCCAAAGTCGTATCCAAGTTGCATCGATCCAAAGTTGCGTCAAAGTTGCACTCAAAAGTCGGCGCAACTTTGGAGTCATACAAGTGTGAAAGAGGCCTTAAAAAGAGAACCTGTCATGTCCCGAATAAGCTGAGCAAAGCAAATACCTGTAAAGTAGAGAACTCCTCTGCAGCTGAACGGTGCTTTGCTGCTGAGAAACGGTCCCCTAGAGTTCACTGGGAAATGAAGACTTGTGTGAATGTTGATCATGGTGGTCCATTGCAGATGGCGCTGGCTTATGCCTGCTGACCTGCAGGACATTACTGTGTTCTGCTGGGACATGGAGGTCAACAGCCAGGGCTTCTTTCCACCCACCAACCACGACCCTTTTCAGCAACAGAAGCGGGGGGTATTGGTGTACTCATGTAACGACCGCGATGCTATGCTTTGCAACCATGGCATGACAAAGAAGGCAAAGCACATGTGAACGAGTCCCTAATTGTTTAACCACTTCCCCACCCAGGCCAATTCTGACACTTTTCTCCTACATGTAAAAACCATCATTTTTTGCTAGAAAATGGAACTACCAAATATTTTATGTTTTTTTTTTTTTAACAGATACCCCAGGGCAGTGATGGCAAACCTTGACACCCCAGATGCTTTGGAACTACATTTCCCATGATGCTCAACTACACTACAGAGTGCATGAGCATCATGGGAAAAAATCCCATTGGAATCCATGCATCCGGTGCCCTGCATGTAGATTAGGGGGCCGGACGCATGGATGGTGGGGCGGCGCCCCTGCGCCCCCCAATGGACAGGCCACCACTGTTCCAGGAGTCTTTAGGAGGGAAGGGGAGGAGGGGGGGTTTTCTCAGCTAAGCACACTCTCCTGTATGCATACTTGAGCTAAGGGCAGGAAGTAAATGCTACATCAGTGATGGGGAGCCTTGGAACCCCAGATGTTTTGGAACTAAATTTCCCATGATGCTCATGCACTCTGCAGTGTAGTTGAGCATCATGGGAAATGTAGTTCCAAAACATCTGGGGTGTCAAGGTTCGCCATCACTGCCCTAGGTAATAAAATGGTGGTTGTTGCAACTTTTTATGTCGCACGGTATTTACGCAAAAAATGAATTCTAAAAATAAAAAAAAAACACTAAATGTTAGCCTGATTTATTTTTGCATAGTTTGAAAGATGATGGTACGCTGAGTAAATGGTCACGCTTTAAAATTTCATACTCTCGTAGAATGGCGCCAAACTTCGGTACTTTATAATCTACATTGCTGACGCTTTAAAAATGTTTACAGGTTACCTGTTTAAAGTTACAGAGGGGGTCTTGGGCTAGGATTATTTCTCTCACTCTAACATTCTCGGCGATACCTCACATGTGTGATTTGAACGCGACCTACGTATGCGTTCGCTTCTGCAAGCGAGTACTCGGGGACGGGGGCACTTTAATTGCTTATTTTACTTTTAGGTTTATATTTTGGCACTTTCCTTTTGCATTTTTTTTTCATGACTTTTAGTGTCGGTTCACACTGATCCGACTTGGACCGTGACTTGTCAACTTGACAAGTCGCGGTCCGTCGCGCTCCCATTGTGCGGTACAGGAGCGACACAAGTCGCTCCGACTTAGAAAAAAGAGTCCTGTACTACTTCGGGGCGACCTGGAGGCGACTTGCATAGACATTCATTGTATGAAGTCCATGCAAGTCGTGCCGAAGTCGCGCTGCACGCGACTTCACAGGTCGCCCTCCAAGTCGGAGTGATGTAGTGTGAACTGAGCCTTATATTCCTATTACAAGGAATGTAAACATCCATTGTAATAGGAATAGGGCATGACATCCATTTAGAAGCTCCTCCGGCGTGCTGGACATTGTCCCGGTGACCTGGTTGCTTTTGTGTCCTTTGTGGCTGGATACGCTTTTAAGACTTTTGGGTTTGTGAATATATTTCTGTGGCAGTACCTGGAAAGCTTGTAAATTGGCAGATAAATAGCCTTTTAAGACAAAATGGTAGATTCTGTGGTACTACAGAGACCATGACAGCAAAGCTGCGCATTTGAGGCCCCCACAATCTCCCTCATTTTTCCTCTCTAGCCCTTCCAAGAACTAACCAGAATACAGATAAGAGTGAAGGCCAGGGATGTAATTGCTACACGCAGATGTTCAGGAGTCATCGGTAGGGGGAGGATATGTATTGTATTGCTGCCAAGCTAGTTAGGGAAATATGTATCTGTGACGTAACGGCTGTTTCATATATATGATGTAAACGCTTTTTCACTCACTTAGCAAGCGGGCATGAGCCGGGCTAAGCCATTTTTCGCTAGCGAATGAAAAGGTTTTAGTCTGAAGCCTGAGTCCAAGAAATTCCTTCTGGGTTTGAATTTATTTGCTGCAACATTTCCTTTCCCCCTTTTTTTAATAAAACTCCACTTGGGTAACGCACAAGGTTGGTGCGCCCCATGTTCTTTTCACAGTGATGAACGGACACAGGAGTGCTTGGGTTCCGATCGCTCACTGTATTCATTAAAAAAGGGCCAGCAAATGAGTTGGGGAGGGAGAGTGAGATCTCTCCTCAATTGGTACACTGTAAAATCTACATAAAAACAGAATGCAAAGGATTTGCAAATTTCATAAACTCATTTTATTCACAATAGAAAATTGAGGGCAAGCACAATCATAAGCCCACACCTCAACTGCACCCAATTTATCAGGAAACATGCATGGATTGGTCGGTGTATGGGACCGCATGACTGTATATAGCTCAAATAGTGCTTATTATCTATGGAGTGTGGTTCAGAGTACAGCGGCATCCACTAGGCAGCCGGTGTACCTAAATTGTGCAGCTTGGTAGCCACACATAGAAAAGAAAATTTGTGTATATACACCCTAAAAAGGCAAATGTGAATATAGACTCTGACACTAACACTTTGAGCAGTGCCATTTGCATAGGTATTTATGTCTTAGCAGTGTCTATCAGCACTCCCCAGCTTTAGATAAGGCTGCATTCCTACATTATGGAAGGCCTAGTACTAGAGAAGTGGATCAAGTCATCGACCCCTCCCTTCTGCAGGCAGCTGATAACACAGACCTACAGCTAGGAGCTCTCACGTGGCCTTCTAGAAGGATTGACTACAGACCTACAGCCAGGAGCTCTCAAATGGCCTTCTAGAAGTATTGACAAAAGTCATTTAGGACCCAAATGGCTGCATTAATGATGACCATTATTCCAACAGCTGCAGAAACATGCCTAAGAAATGCCTTAAAAAAGGGCTTGGGTGTATAGGCATTTATTACTGCTCTATGGAACGCCTAGGTAGCAAACATTTGGAAATAATTAGAAGGGACAAGACTTTTGAAGAGTTTTATATTAAAAATTTAGTGTATGAGTGCAGGCTGCCTGCTGGATATGTGGGGGCATTACCAAAAGTGGTGTGGCCGTAGACCGGGCTCTCTCAACATTTTCAAGAGGAACCCTCGAAAAAAAATTCTCGGTTTCAGGGAACCCCTGCTAAAAATGACTTATCTACGACTCATAATACATTCGTATAATGGTCAGTGGGAAGAATTTCCCCCTTTCAAATAGATAAAAAGATAATTGGTGTCAAAGGAAACTTATCGGCGAGGCAAACATTGGTCATTTCTTAAGGAACCCCTAGCAACCCTTGGAGGAACCCTGGCTGAGAAACCCTGCCGTAGACATTGGCGCGGCCTCAGGACATACTTTTTCCCATATGCTTCACCAGGTTTTAAACTAATGGGCCATACACACTATACAATTGTCTTTAGATTTACGAAAACCATAGAACATGAGGTCAAATCTAAACACTTTCAATTTGTATGCAATCAAGCAGGCCCTTGCAATACATAGTTGAAGGTAAATTAAAAGGAAATCCAACAACAAAAGTTGTATAGTGTGTATCCAGCTTAAGGCTCTACACCAGGGATGCTCAACCAGGGTTCCTCCTGAGGATGCTGGGGGTTCCTTGAGCAATGGGCAATTTCTGCCTCTCAGATAATTTCCCAATGACACAATTTTTCCTTTTAGCTATCTGTAAGGGGGTAATTCTTCCCAATGACGACAAGTGTAAGGAGCATTCTTCTCACTGACTGTCACACTAACGTATCATGAGTTGTAGATTTTTAATAAGTAGCAGGGGTTCCCCGAGACCAGATATGTATTTCAAGGGTTCCCCTGTGTTAAAATGGTTGAGAAAGGCTGCGCTACACCGTACAGTATCCATAAGCTCCACCATTGGGGTCAGCAGGATAAATAAAATTCAATTTTGAGTGTCAGTGGGATAGAATACATTTTGGTCGTAAAGGAATCTCCACTGTTTGACATTGGGAGTAATAAGCCCTTCACTGTTGTCTGTCCACCTGACTGTGTGCAGGACTGAAACAAAGAATCCAAGATCCAAGTTTCTGGGATACTTGCCAACTATGGACCACTTTGTATGCATCCATGCGTGGTGCTCCCAAGTGTGTTCTTTACAGTATTACTAGTGTGACGGAACCGCCGACCCACACTGTACTTGTGGTCTTCCGTCAGTATATGGCTTTCTTCATGAACATATATACCAGATTTTCCCAGCCCCCCTCATACAAAAGCTAGCCAACAACTTAGCTTGTACTGGAATTACACTTTATTGAACAGTCACACAGAATTAATATACAGCATGGACCTCCCCCTCCTGATCATATTACAACACACAGGTCAGGGGTTGCCCGATTACATTATCATATGCAGATGAAACTGTATACAGAAACAGAATTAGCCTGAACTAATTATCTAGCGGTCTGGACAGAATACACATCCCACCTCATTACACAAACAATAGGGAGAGCCTGTCTGACATTGAAGTACAATACACATTAGCATAAGTGTAAACACAGACCCCATTTGGAGCAATCCAAACCATTAAGTATCTGTCTTTCACTCCCCGTGACGGTGATTACCGTCACAACTAGGTGGCAATAAAGCAAAAAAAAAGCCCATAATAACCGTCACATCCAAGTACTTGAATGTTGCAAGAGATTACATTTTGGTTTTGTGTTTCAATGCCCTTTGAAATGCATCAAATACTTTAGCAACCTTCTAACAAGGGTTATTTCCATCTTACAGTTACATAAACCTCACAATAATAGAAGATACAATCTGCCCTGTAGTAGCAGACCGTCTAGCCTGACACTTGGCTACATTACAGTGCAAGCAGTTCATTCATAGTTCAGCCATATTAATGGGCAATCCATGTGCACACACTGGCTGGATTTGCCAAGCCTACAGCTGCTGTCATCCGACATGTTTTACGGCGTATTAAACATTTGCACCATGCGAGCAATTCCTCTCTGCTATGCAGGGACACAGGGAAAAGTATCTTAAAGGCCTGATAAAAGACATTCCACCAAGAATATTTATAGACTTGCAATGCAATCGCTTAGCACTTTCTACTGGATGGCCTGACCGGAGCGCTTGAAATGTGTCACTAAGGTGTGAGAGAAGCACACTAGACTGCCCGGGATACAGAATATTCCAGCACCTTATTACTGATTAACTAACTCGTGTTTCAGATCTGAGAAACAAATTGCAGCTTAGTGGTAGAGAATGAATCTGCCAGGGTTTTATATTTTCCCCATCGGCTGCAGGATCACTCTTAACCGCTTCAATACCGGGCACTTTCACCCCCTTCCTGCCCAGGTCTATTTTCAGCTTTCAGCGCGGTCACACTTTGAAAGACAATTGCGCGGTCATGCAACACTGTACCCATATGAAATTTTTATTATTTTTTTCCCCACACAAATAGAGCTTTCTTTTAGGTGGTATTTAATCACTGCAAATTTTTATTTTATTTTTTAGCAAAAAATAAGTGTAGCCAAGCTGGGACTACTGCATATGCATATAATGTATGTCAAGAATACCTATATTCAAGTTATCGTTACAATGCAACTAGAGTGCTCCTTTAAAGTTCTTTACAAGAAGGATCGGCTTTCCCCAGAAACGGACAAATTGGATTGTGGGAGATATAGTTTGGAGATGTAGTTTGTAGTCCCTGGAAGCATCCCCCACCAGGTACAGCCGATCCCCGGTCGCTGGCGGCGCACCCCCCTTGTTCTCAGCGCCAACATAGCGCCCTGCCCCCACCCCAGGTGGACCAGACCACCCACACAACCCCAGCATTAATGGAGGGGGGGTGAGGACAGATGAAGGGGTACCTGACGGGAACCCGGAGGTCCAACTGTCCCATGGAGGGTGCCACATCTACCCCAAAACCCTCCAGGGGGAGACCAGCTACTCACCATACCAGGAACAAGGCAGGCACCGCTCCAGACAGAAGCCTTTGCCATCAAAATGAGGGGGCTGTCGGCCAGTAGGAACGCTGCGACTCGGGCCGAGGCCCCGGTCGTAGGTGACCTCATGAGGTGTTTAACTCGGAGGCCAGCCCCCTTAGGCAGAAAAAAAAATCTATAGCAGGGGTGAGGGGGGGGGGGGTTACTGCCCATAGGCATAGCCAGACTTTTTCTGCCTAGTTTCCTACTCCTGCAGGGGGCAGCATAACCCGATGGTTAAGAATATCAGGAGCTGTGTCCGTCAATAATCGATAGAGAAATTAAATGTTTAAGACAGCTTCCAAGTAAAAGGATCACTTTGTGGGAAAACATTATGGTTAGTAAATGCTACTGAGATAACCACATGAAATGCACATGGCACATGTGCTAAGGATGTAATCCACAGTGACTCACTGTGGTTTGGCTGCTTCATTATTCACTCGGTTTTGCAAAGGGAAACTGAGCGGACAGAACTATGGAGCGGCCATTGCTGACTCATGTATAAGTGTTATCACTTCTAGAATATGTCACCTATAATAAGCCAGTGTCAGGACTTCTGATAGGTGTACGAGGGGGTACTGATAAGCATTGAGCCTTACCCAGAAAAAAATTGAGCAAGGAAGCTGAAAATTCCAGGGTGTACCGGCCAATTGTCCTATATTCAATGGTGCAAAAATCAACTACCTATGGTTTTAACTTCGCTCTCTTTTTCAGGTCCAATATGAACATGGCAGCACCTCCAGAAAAATGCAATGTGGAAGAGCATAGGACCATAATCAAGTTCCTGTTTCTCCAAGGAAAAAGTGCGAAGCAGACCCACAATGAAATGTCACAAACTTTGGGTGGCGGTGGCCCTTCATATGCAACTGTTAAACGTTGGGTTGTCAATCTTAAAACAGGCCATTTCGGTGTTGAAAGTGAGAAACCCAGTGGAAGGCCTGTTTCTATCTCTGTGCCTGTGTTCTCCCAAAAACTCCAACTTGCCGAGATCTCCAAACACGTTATTTCCGAAGAAACATAGAAACATAGAATGTGTCGGCAGATAAGAACCATTTGGCCCATCTAGTCTGCCCAATATATCTGAATCCTACGAATAGTCCCTGGCCCTATGTTATATGAAGGATAGCCTTATGCCTATCCCATGCATGCTTAAACTCCTTCACTGTATTTGCAGCTACCACTTCTGCAGGAAGGTTATTCCATGCATCCACTACACCAGAAATAATTAAGAGATTTCGAGCACTTGGGGTTTTCACACAACTTCCGGTAGCCTATACACTCCGGTAGGTGCTATAATTAGTGCAGATTGTTTGTCTCACACAATTTCACACTAACTACCAGCAAGAATGAGTCCTTACATTTAAAGAGCACCTGTCATTTCAGATCCATCATGGCAGCACTTGTTAGCGGGCATCCACTCACCTGCTGCCACCACGTCCCTCACCTTGTGTCATAGCTGCATCACCAACCAGAGATGACAGTTGCTCTTTAAAAATTATGATTTAAATCAAGCCTCCTTACTAGTAACTTAAATCATGATTAAAAATCGACTTGATTTAAAAATCACATCCACCATGGGCACACCTGATCAGAATGGTTTTCCAATAACATGCAGCAATGGCCCTGAAGAAGGGGGGAGAGGAGGAGTCTAGGTTCCCCCAAAATGCGTTGGCTTGAGGTTATTCATTTGTTGCTACCCTAAATAAAACGCATTTTCAAACCCACATCTACTGGGTCCTGGGCGTTCCTTTTCATCAACTTTCCAAGGTCACAGAGTATCGACTGTACCCTGAGGCAGCAGCCCAAGCCCGGATAGTGGTCACCACCAGCATTTTTTAAGTTGGGCACAAACATTTGGAACGGAATTCTTCCTGCCTGCCCACACCTTCACCTTCCTACAAATAGCGGCTAATCGAGTCAGTCCAGCGCAATCTCCACCCCCAAGGAACCTACATTGCCTAGGCAATAATGCTGCTGCACTCCTTCCAGCAGGATCCTGGGGAATACAAAGCAGACACAATCTTATGAAAGGATACTTTAATAATGGACTGGAGTGTTTCCCCATTATTTGTTCCACTCTGCCATTCTTCCCAGGACGACGGTGATGTGGAAGAAAGGGTGTAAGTTAATAATTCTAGAACAGGGATCCTCAAACTACGGCCCACCAGCTGTTGCGGAACTTCACTTCCCATGAGGCTTTGTTAAACTCTGACATTCACAGACAGGAAGGACTAGGCATGATGGGAATTGTAGTTCCTGAACAACTGGAGGGCCATAGTTTGAAGACCCCTGTTCTAGAAGAACACAAAAAGCAAGAATGCCTGGTCTGGATGCTTATTCCTGGCCCGCGAATCACAAATTAGTGCAGACACTACACCAGGGATCTCCAAACTGCGGCCCTCCAGCTGTTGCAGATCTACACATACCATGAGGCATTGTAAAACTCTGACATTCACAGACATAACTAGGCATGATGGGAATTGTAGTTCCTGAACAACTGGAGGGCCGTAGTTTGGAGACCCGTGTGCTACACAGTAGATTGGAACAGCCCAGAAGGTGCAGAGGTAGTGGTGATGTAAAGACCATGGCTGCACCCATTCTACACATCTGGCTCAGTCTGGCATTGACAAAATACCGATCTGCAATCAACAGAGATTCTGGCCTGCAAGTCATTCCCGGAGGTCAGCAATCTATCCTCCCCACCCGTCCGCACTACAGATCTTGGCAAACTCCCAGATGAAATGACTTATTTTACATCTACATATAGTTTTAGCGACCATTCACACTATTGCATTAGGAGCCAGTCTCTTGAAAGGCATGTACCTAGACCAGGGGTCTCCAAACTACGGCCCTCCAGTTGTTTAGGAACTACAATTCCCATCATGCTTAGTCAGGTCTGTGAATGTCAGAGTTTTACAATGCTTAATGGGATGTGTAGTTCCGCAACAGCTGGAGGGCCGTAGTTTGGAGATCCCTGACATAGACAATGTACAGATGATTGTACAGTACAACACTTGTACAATCATCTGTACTTTATTGTATACTGACTTAGGGAAAAAAAATAATGCAGGTCTGATTTTCAGTTTAAAAACGAATGGGCTCCTAATATGAACCTAGATCACGACTGAACACTGAAATCCAGAGAATGTTCCAGATTGATCCTATTATCTGCACATATTTTGGAAACCATATTTTCCCAGGGTTATGGTAATGGAAGGACACACAGAGGTCTATCTAATCAGGTAAAACCAGTTTTGCAGCCACAGCTCAGGAATCAGATGAGGGAGAATAATAAACATCAGGGTAAGCCTACAATTTCCATCAGGCTCTCCGCTACTACTTCTAGATTATGCAAGCCCTCCATCCTCTCCATGCAGCCTTCTGCACATAAAAGTGATCCCCTGGTGAATCCGCCACCACACCACTTTTATCAGATTCCGGATCGCCAGCTGTGTAAAAAAATACCGGGTTTACGGCAGTTAGCTGCTGCCATACCCTCGGTATTTAACGTCAAGTACTGACGTAAAATACACAGTGACCAGTCCAGAAGTGGTTAAACCGGAGTTCCACCCTAAAGTGGAACTTCCGCTCATCTGCGTTCCCCCCGCATTGCCACATTTTGCACCTTTCAGGGGGGGGGAACCTGTTTTTGACAAGTACCCTTCCCCCCTTCCAGGAGACAGCGCCGCGGTGCGCCAATCAACTCACACCAAGAAATGTGCGCTTTCTACATACGATTGTATATCTTGCTGGAAGACGACTTTCTCGCCTTCACCATGGTGGAGATCACTGATCCAGACAAACCTCTATCCCTCAGTACCTGGCTTTCAATAACTAAGCCATTAAAACCAGAAACTGTAAAGCAGGATGGTAGATTAGCCCTTGGGACAACGGTCTTCTCTGAAAGGAAGCCCCCAAGGGACGTTTACGGCCACCAGGATGATCGGAAGATCCCCGCAGAAATTGCGGAAGAAGCCTGAGCCGAGGATGCTACTGGCCTTACCGTGGCCCTTGGACGCCTGCAGCGTCTGTCAAAGGACCCCATGAGCTTGTCATGAAATTTGGTATCCTCCTGTGGAGCTGAAACCTTCTAAAGGAGCTGCATGTAGGACTGTGCAAACAGAACTGTCTTGAAGGTGGATACCACCAGACTCCGAATCTGTATGCAAATCGGGAGAGAGAACTATCTGTGTGACAGCAGCCAGTGAATCCCGGACTGTGGTTCCTGAAATTTGCCCAGAGGAAGGACCACCCTGGTCAGAATTAAAAGCAGACCTAGGTAAAATCAATTCCCTGGACAGGGATAGGGGGGACCTTAGGTAGTTCAGACATCACCGAAACCTTTGCAGGAATTTAATCCGCACAAGGAGACTCAGGACCTAAAAAAAACCTGAAAAGAACAAAACTTTGCCCCCTTTCTAGGTACTCCCAAAAGAAACATTTTGCAGGTCTCCTTGACTCTCACAAAAGAAGAAGTGCACAGGGCTGGAAACCAGCAGAGATGTCCCCCCACCCCAATAATGGGTGTGGACAGACGTTCATGATGAAGGGGTCTTGTCTGCAGGTCTGGAGAAGCTAGGTCTAGGCTTACCAGACAAAGGTTGCTTGGAACCTCCTGGGGAAGATCCATTTCCCTTATTCTCTGTCCCAGAAGCACGAAAGAATTATGGGCTGAGAAGGAGGGCCCCCGTCTGCGACGAGGCTCCTTTCCTTCTCTTTCCTTGACTGTGGCAGGAAGGTATTCTTCCCCCCCCCCCCTCCCCGGTGATACCCTTAATGATGTCATCCAGGGTAGCCCCAAACAGGCAATCGCCTTGGAAAGGGCAGATCAACAAGAGCTTTCTTAGAGGCTTGGTCTGCGTACCAATTGAAGCCACAGCATGCACCTAATAACTACCGCTGAAAACAAAGTTTGGACAGCACAGGAGCTGTATCCAAAGCTACATCTCAAATAAACTGCAGTCCACCAACTGGCCTGCTAAATCAACATAAGCAGTGGGGACCATCTCACTTCCCCAGGCCCTACCGCAAAAGCTTGGCCCATTAAGTTAGGGCAGGGGTGGGGAACCTTTTTGGCTGAGAGAGCCATGAACACCACATATTTTCAAATGTAATTCTGTGAGAGCCATACACTATATTTCAGGAATCGGGAACCATTAATATTCATATTCATGGGTAAAACAGTTACTAGTGTATTGGTAATCTGAAGAACTACACGTCCCAAGGCAGCGAGATAAACTAGATGCTGAAACATCCTGTTATGTTGCAGATCTCTGACAATTTTGTCTTCTTTAGTGTCTTCAGAACTTGTTGAAGGACTTCAATTTTCAATTTTAGAAAGTGCTGAAGCCAAAGATGGCCCAAATGTACAAGAAGTGTCAGAAGCTTTGGCATGCTGGATCTTTTATGGCTCGTTTCCACTGAGCGGTACGGTTCGGTACACCTTGCGTTTCCACTGCCAATAGTACCCTTTCATGATAGGCGTGGTGTAGCAGGAAAGCTGTGATAGACAATTCTCGGTCAACCAAAGTTCTGCAGAGTGTAGCTCCACCCTGTTGGTACGGTACTAATGTACCCCAACGAAAGGGTCCCAAAAAAGTGGTACGGTACGGTTCAGAATTAGGGTACCATTCACAATGGAAACGGCAAAAATAGCGTACCGTACCGAACCGCTCAGTGGAAACAAGCCATAAAAGATCCAGCATGCCAAAGCTTCTGACACTTCTTGTACATTTGGGCCATCTTTGGCTTCAGCACTTTCTAAAAACACGAAGTCCTTCAACAAGTTCTGTGCAGAGGCATGCTGAAACATCGTGGCCATGATGCAACTTGTAGTTCCTCAGCAGCTGCTTCTACTCCCTGACCTCCTGCTCACATCCTCCTGGTTGTTATTTCAGCAGCATATCATCTGTGAAAAAGTTTTAGCTTTGCTGGAGGACAGGAATGTCAAAAACTGCCACAGGGTGTCATGGGAAAGCCTGCAGGAGCTTGGCAAGGAAGGTGCATTTTATTACCTTGTAGACCACGGTCATTGTGTTCCTTCCTTCTGCCAGTGACTCCCTGCATGTCCCCCTCACCTTAGAGTCTGTTCTGTTGTCAACAGGGAGGAAGGGAAGGCGGGAGCTATCTGCCGGCACACACTCACTGTTAACAGGACTCGGAGGAAGAACGTTGATCCGGAGCTGCTGAGCAGCAGGCGGCAGCTGAAAAGGCTGCATGCTGAGCCGGCAGCTATGTGAGCGCGGGCTGGTGATGGTCACTGCGAGGGCGGGACTCTGCTCCAAACCGCCACCTACGCATGCGCCACCCACGTTACACTACTGGACATGCAGAGGCCAGCCCCCTCCATGTTCGCCCAATCACAGGGCGCCCGACGGCAAACCTGAGCAGGAAGATCAATGTCGGCTGGATCGCAGGGAGAGATATTAGCGCGGCTCACGTCCGGACACGCCCCCCCCCCCCTTTATTAAAGATTTGTCTATTTGTCTGCGAGACAGATGCAGCCATCAAAAGAGCCACAGGTTCCCGACCCCGGAGTTAGGGTCTAAGACACCAGGGCTGAGGTAAAGATTGGCCGCAATATCGAACCAGCCATAGTAAACATGCTGCGTGCCACAGCCTCCGCTTTCCTATCAGCCGGGTCCTTAAAGGACGGGGATTCCTCTACTGGGATCATGGTTGCTTTATTCTACCTGAAAACAGGAGGGTCCACCACTACTGAACTAGTCCACCTTTTTAAAAGTGATCCCCAAAAGGGTAACGTACAAAACGTTTGGGGACCACAAACACAAAGGGTAATTTTAGTTGTTCCCATTCCTTACAGAAAAACCTGTCAAAATAAGGCACATAAGGACACACCTTTGGAGTACGAGGTGACTTATGCGTATCAAACCACACAGCCAAATCCTCCATTTTTAAAGTCTCATGCACTGCAGTGATAAGTGCATCTACCAGCGCTTTTTCATTCGCTGCTGCGACCATGGAGGAATCATCTTTACTATCGGATGAATCTGGGGGTGTGATATTAACCCCCCCCCCCACAGTGGCATAAGGCTACAAATCAGAAAAGACAGACTGAGCAGGGAACACTTCCTCCTGGGCCTTTGCCCACAGGCCACTTCCACCCAGGACATCGAGTTCCGGTTCACACTAGTACGACTTGTCAGGCGACTTGGTCAGCCTGACAAGTCGTGCACCGTCGCGGTCCATTGTGTGGTACAGGAACAGTTCTAATAGGAGTGACACAAGTCGCTCCGACTTAGAAAAAGGGTCCTGTACTACTTCGGGGCGACCTGGAGCGACTTGCATAGACATTCATTTTATGAAGCCCGTGCAAGCCGTGCCGAAGTCGCGGTGCACACGACTTCACAGGTCGCCCCCTAAGTTGGATCGCCATAGTGTGAACCGACACTAAGGCTGCAGGACCGCCATCAGTGAAACCATGGAAAGCTGGGGTTTTGAGGGACCTGCCACCTCCATGAGGGGGTCAGTGGTTGAGATGTGACCCTGAGGCTCCATTAGGAAAGAAGACCTTGCAGTACAAAAATGATCTTTTGGCACCACTAAAGGATCCCCTCAAGGCTCAGGGTACCCATCAACAGAGAGAGGGATAACAGGGACCCCCAAGGACTCACCCTACCAACTGGAAGAGCGCAGAGAATTCGGACCCAGCGTCATCATGGGCGCCATCCCTGTTCATATGTCCCAGCACAGGAAGAGGAAACTAAGGGAGGAAGAGGGGGAGCTTCGGCATCCCCATGAGGCTTCGGTCATATCCAGCGTCTACCGGACTAAGGGAAAATGGCCCCCGTGTCATCGGGCTACACAAACATAGCCACCAACAGCCAGACTAAGGGAAAATGGCCAACATCAGCTACAGACACTGAAGCATGCTGCCAGGATCTTTCCTGCGCCCTCTGCAATGCTGCACCCTCTGAAAGGGGACCCCCCCTGAAGGTAGGACACACGTTTAAGGGAGACTCCGCACACTCTGTGGATCTAGACTATCAAAGCCAGTCACCCAGCCTGGCAGTTGATTGTAGATCTCCTGAGAGAAAAAACAAAAGATGTAAGCATGGAGAAAAAAAAAAAAAACGAATTGCTAGGACCAGAGATCCCATCCGGCAGCCTAGGTCATTACTCCTGACTAGACAGATTAAAACGGATTACCTAGAGCAGAGGGGGTTTATACCAGCTGAGAATGGCCCATGGACGTAGCTAGGGATGCACCGATCAGATATTGGGATCGGATATCGGCGCCGATATGGCCATTTTAGATGGATCGGGGGATCGGTAACATTGACCGATCCGGTTTTTGCTGAGTAACGGCTCAGCCATCCCTTACTGGGTGCAGTAGTAGTATGGGATGGGAGCCGCTACTTCCTGTATAGGTCCGGCTCACAGGCGGAGTGATATCAGATGCACTCCGCCTGTGAATGGAGGAGCCGTACACAGGAAGAAGCGGCTTTGCTCTGTACTGCAGCCGATTGCTTTGTGTGTAGCTCCGGATCGGTATCGGCGATTTCACAACGCCAGATATCGGTATCGGGTCCAAAAAAGTCGGATCGGTGCATCCCTAGACGTTGCCAGGTGTTTTTTGTTCTGCCTAGTCCTACTCCTGGAGGAGACAATATAACGCAGTAGTTGCAACTTATGGCGCTCTGTGTCCTGTTGATGAAACGAGAAATATTTTTCTTTCAGAATTGTCGCTCTTTTTTTTGTTTATAGCGCAAAAAAACAAAAAAAAAAAAAAAAAACGCAGAGGTGATCAAAAACCACCAAAAGAAAAGTTTATTTGTAGGGAAAAAAGGACATCAATTGTATTTGTGTACAGCGTCACAGGACCGCGCAATTGTCAGTTAAAGTATCGCGTTGCAAAAAATGGCCTGGTCAGGAAGGAGGTAAAAAAAAAAAAAATAAATAAAATAAACTTTCTGGTCCAGAAGTAGTTAAACAGATTGCAAATCATCACTGCAAAGCATTTTTTATGTATTCTACTCCCCATCTTCCCCACAGGCAGGTCCTCGGCCTTAATAACCGGTGCGGTATTTGGCAGCCATGTGTTATGGACTGACTGCTGCAGTGAAGATCCAAATCCCCCTCCCACTAAGTACTGCAGAAAAGTTCCGTAGCAAGGTCTCCTCCTAATGTATCGCATCATACCCAGCGCAGCAAATTTCACCGCTCCAAGCCGGACTCTACTCTTAATATTAATGATTTAAAGGATGCCATTTCCTATAATGCAAGTGTTGCTGACTGCAATATAACCATTATGTTCTGGGCAGAGGACAGAACCGACAAATACATCAAACTGGTCTCACAGAACGTCTGGCAAAAAAAAATAAAAATAAGCGTATATTGATTAGTTTGCATCTACAGGATATATTTATGGAACCTTTTTTTTTTTTTTACTATTACTAGCGGTGATCAGCGATTTTTAGTGGGACTGACACTGCGGCGGACAAATCAGACTCCTGACACTTTTTGGGGACCAGTGACACCAATACAGTGATCAGTGCTTAAAAAAAAAAAAAAAATGCACTGTCACTGTACTACTAGACACTGACAGGGAAGGGGTTAATATCAGGGGCAATCAAAGGGTTAAATGTGCTCCTAAGTAATGCTTTCTAACTGGGGGGGGGGGGGGGGGGATGGTCTGACTGGGGGACCCACTTCCTGATTGGCCAGGAGGAGGATCCGTGTGACCATAGCGAATATTCATTCGCTAATGTCACACAATTGGGTGGGCTCAGGGCGCAGTGCTCTGCCCCCCCGAGCCCACCCTTTTTTGAAGCCTATTAAAGCCTCTGCCTCTAATCACGTGCTTCAAAAAAAAAAAAAAACCCATTGGAATCCCCGAAATCAGAACAACTAAAACCACATGTATAATGTTCCTTCCTTTCATTCCTTTAGAATAGGGAACCCAAATGCAAAAGATAGATGTCATTATTGTCTTGCTGGGAAATCTCCTGTTGGAGGGTCTGAATCAGTGGCAGGCCGTCCATTGGGGGTGCAGGGGCGCCACCCCTCCAATCCATGCATCCGGCCCCTTAATCTACATTAAGGGCACCGGGCGCATGGATAGGGGGGGGGGGGAGGCGACGCCCCTGCGCCCCCCAATGGACGGGCCGCCACCGGTTTAGACCCTTCAACAGGAGATTTCCCAGCAAAAGTTGGTGTCACCACCCCTCTCTTAAGACAATAATGGCATCTATCTTCTGCAGTTTTCTGCTACATATTTTTGGTAAAAATCGCAATAAGCGTATTTCGATTAGTTTGCGCAAAAGTTATTGCGTCTACTAACTACGAGAAATATTTATGTAATTTTTATTGCTTTTTTTTTTTTTTTTTTAATTAGTAATGCCGGCGATCTGCGATTTTTTGCAACATTGCGGCGGACAGTTCGGAACACTGACATTTTTGACACTTTTTGGGGGACCAGTGACATTACTACAGTAATCAGTGCTAAAAATATGCACTGTTACTGTAATAATGACACTGGCAGGGAAGGGGTTAACCCAGGGGCGAGCAAAGGGTTAAATGTGTACCTAGGGGCGTGATTCTTACTGTGGGGCGTGGCTTCTAAAATGACCATAGAGACCTGTGATCCTATATAGAAGGATCACAGGTGCTCTGTGATCATTCCAGGGCAAAGAACGGTCAGCTGTGTTTACAACAGCTGACCGTCCAAGCTCTCTCATTGGGGAACGATCGCGAGTGTCAGGCGGAGTCGCCCGCCTGCTGCACCAGCTTCTCCGCTGACGAGCGGGGGCAGGAGCGCGCCGCTCGCTCGCCCCCTAGCCTCCTGCTCGCATGTGCCGTACATGTACAGCGATTTGCCTGGGAGCGGCTGACTCATAAAGCAGTTAAATTGACATTATGTCTCCCAGTGTCAGTTTACCAGTAATCGCTATGTACAGCGAATAAGGCTTTAACTGGCATTGAGGAAAAGAACTGTAGTTGTGGAAACCTTCCATTTAACGGAGACTGCATACCACTTGCCTGCTCTCCCGAACGGCGGCCGCTCTGAGCGGCTACCGCTGGAGAGAATGCTGGTCCGTATCTATGGCAGTGCGATGCGAATTCCACCGTGCAAATGTATATCAATCAGCCGGGGCCCCGGTATTCACTGGCAAAGATAGGTTTGTGATGTGTAATTATTATCGTTTTGATAAATATCTGCCCTTTAGCTGGAATAATGGCTGGTAGCCTTTTATTATGCTTGATCCGCATGATTGAAATACTGCTGCTATTTCCTTTTGCAGATATAGTCTCATTTACTGGAACAATAGCATAATCACTATCAAATATGGTTTTTATGAACTACCGTATATTACATAGGATTATATAGGATTTACTCTAACAGGTTATGACGGGAGTGCATGCGTATGTATTGGCGGGGCCGCGTTCACGAGAATCCACGCTAGTTCCATTGTATAAGTGTTTGGCAGTTTCGCTTTCACTTGGGAACTCTTGCACGCGGTCAAGTTTGTGCATTAGCATACACTCCCCCTTTTTATTGTACTTTTGAAAGTATACATGTCTGATTAGTTGTGTTGCATCTGATTTTTCACGGACGTACTGCAAACACATTAAGAGCTGGTTCACACTACCACTACCAGAAAGTCGCCCCGTGACTTGAAGAGACGGAAGAGACTTGGAAGAGACTTGGAAGAGACTTGGAAGAGACTTGGAAGAGACTTGGAAGAGACAGGCGACTTTGTCTGTGGGGAATGCCTGGCTAATCTCTTTCTTCTTTCTGGAAAGTCTAATAACAAGTCGGCAACTCCCATTGAAGTATATGGGACAGTCGGATCACAGGTCGCTTCAAAGTAGTACAGGACCCTTTTCTGAAGTCGGAGCGACTTCAGTAGTACCAATTAAGACGGCACTGATTGATTAACATTGCTTTTGTTATGTCAAGCGACCTGGGGCAACACAAGTTGCCTCACAAGTCGCGCTAGTGTGAATGGGAAAATTGGTCGTCTGGAGAGACAGACGATAAAAATTTTGGGGTTTGTCCCTCGTTGAAAATGTCGGCATCGGCTGCTGAAAAGTTGTGTACACACTAGCCGAAAATCGTACGATTTTACATCGGATGGGAATTTTCGGCAGATTTTCTACTAGTGTGTACCCCAATTTAGAGTGTTGCAAGGCTAGACCTGCAACACTGCGCAAGGGGGGGGGGGGGGGGATTCTATCTGCTGCATTCCCAGTGCCATACAAGAACCTCATCATCCCACCAACACATAAAATTCAATTTTTTTTTTTTTTTTGCAGGTCATATCTGTACGCAATTGAAGCATTGACATTTTTATAGCAGAACATTTCGTAAACCATGCAAATAAAGAGTAGAGCACATGCCAAGACCACACAATACAGTTTGCCACCTGACACCCTTCAAGAGAAAAACTGCAGTATAAAAATGTTCAAAGATCAGCTGAAAAGCAATGAAAAGCAATGGAGCTAAAAAATAAAATAGAACACGCTTTATAGTAGACAAAATGAAAAGCAAAGAGTGATCACTGCAACACACCAAATACCTGAATTCGAATTTTACGAAGGGTGAACATGGTGGAACACAGACAATTGACACCCTTAAAAAACAGAATAAATAATTATTGCAAAGAAATCTAGATAAAAATAGCCGTCGTCACACACACCACCTCCAATACGGTTCTCTAAAGGGACCCCCCCCCCCCCCACTTAGGTTCTGGCACAATGCCAATATCCAAATTACTTCACATTTTCCAAATTAATTAGCATTCTCCATCACTGAAGTGCTTTTGTTCCCCCCAGGAAATAGAATGAACGTGAATTTTGCTGAAGGTCGCTCTTTAATTCTTACAAAGTCATTTAACGTTCAGTCCTCAGCCATAGACCCAAATCACACAGGCCTTAGCCAGCTAAGTCTAGTTTGCACAGCAAGCATGTACCAACCCTTAAAGCATATATATTAGAAAAAAAAATCATATTTAGTACATATCAGTGAGGGTTTTTAAAGGGATGGAGAATTGTGCATGTATTGTAGAGATGTACTGCATCTTAAAAAGTAGGGATGCACCGATCCAACTTTTTTGGAGCCGATACCGATATCTGGCGTTGTGAAATCGCCGATACCGGAACCGATCCGGAGCTACACACAAAGCAAACGGCTGCAGTACAGAGCAAAGCCGCAGCTTCATGTTTACGGCTCCTCCATTCACAGGCGGAGTGCATCTGATATCACTCCGCCTGTGAGCCGGACCTATACAGGAAGTAGCGGCTCCCATCCCATACTACTACGGCACCTAGTAAGGGATGGCTGAGCCGTTACTCAGCAAAAACTGGATCGGCCCGTGGGACGGCTAAATTTTACCGATCTCCGATCTGACTATTTTCTCCAGATTGGGGCCGATTTCCGATCCGAATATCGGATCGGTGCATTCCTACTAAAAAGGGGAACACTAGACTTGTTTTTAGATATAGGCGAGTAGAAGTTGTAAGCTTGATGTGAATAACCTGAATATTTGCTCATTCGATATGCATACTCAATTCGCAGCATTGTGGTACTGCACTGTAGTTGTGGCTACTTCTCCAAACTTGCAAAGGACGTCTTCCAGAACAGCAAAAAAAAAAAGCCTCATGCAACCCTTCTCTTAAGTAGTTGTAAAAATTATATGTCCAATTCGCCTAACAGGAGAGTGTGACTGGCTCTCAATGGAGCCAGTTCACAGAGCTCCAGGGCGGCGGCGGTCCGCATTCAAAAAAGGTCCTGTGCTTCCTTGGTCTGATTCAGGTACGAATTTAGGCAAAAATTCGGAACCGATTTGCACCTGAACCAGTGAACAGGAACGCACCGGACCTCAGGCACGGACCTGTGGCCGCATATGTGAACCCGGCCCTAAAGGTTCTCCACTGTACACCCCCTCCAATTTCAATCTCAAAATACAGGCACATCTTAGAAAATTAGAATTTCCTGGTAGAGAGCTGTGCTGACTTTGGACTTGATAAAACACAGTGAACCAACACCAGCAGATGACATGGCTCCCCAAATCATCACTGAATGTGGAAACTTCACACTGGACCTCAAGCAACTTGGATTTTGTGCTTCTCCACTCTTCCTCCAGACTCTGGGACCTTCATTTTCAATTGAAATGCAAAATTTTCTACAGTCCATGAGGATTTGGGGAGTCATGTCATCTGCTGATGTTGGTCCACTGTAGCGCAGCCCTCTACCAGGAAATTCTAGAGAAATTCATGCTTCCCTCTGCTGACCAGCTTTATGGAGATGCTGATTCCATTTTCCAGCAGGACTTGGCACCGCCCACACTGCCAAAAGTGCCAATACCTGGTTAAGAGCCGGTCCACACTGCCGCGACTTCTCAGGCGACTTGTCAGCCTGACAAGTCGCGCTCCCTCGCGGTCCATTGACCGCTACAGGACCCGTTCTAATAGGAGCGACACAAGTGGCTCCGACTTAGAAAAAGGGTCCTGTACTACTTCGGGGCGACCTCGGAGCGACTTGCATAGACTTCCATTATGTGAAGACCCTGCAAGACGCTCCGAAGTCGTGGTGCATGGTAATGCACAAGTCGCCCCCGAAGTCGTGCAGAGTCATGTCGCCTCAGTGTGAACCGACTCTTAATGATCATGGTATCACTGTACTTGATTGGCCAGCAAACTCACCTGACCTAAACCCCATAGAGAATCTGTGGGATAAGAGGAAGAGGACAACCCAGACCCAACAATGCAGATGAGCTGAAGGCCGCTATCAAAGAAATCTGGGCTTCCATAACACCTCAGCAGTGCCAAAGGCTGATCACCTCCATGCCACGCCGCATTGATGCAGTAATTCATGCAAAAGGAGCCCCGACCAAGTATTGAGTATATACTATACTGTACATGGACATACTTTTCACCAAGAATGACAAACAATAGGAATTTTGGCTGCCGATGACCCCTGTAAAGCTTTGTTTTTGTAGAAAAATGATCAGATAGATAGAAATTCTGCAAAATGCACCATGCTCACTTCTGATCAATGGATACAATAGTTCCCACACCTCTACATGGCTGGCTGGTACAGTTGGTGGTGCACACGTTTGTCTTCTAGCAGACCACCCATTACCAGGCAGAGCTCATCCTCAGCACCAATGCCATGGCATCTACGGAATACATAAAGCCTCTCTTTTCTGACAATCTTGGTAACCATCAATGAATACGTTGTATGGGGATGAACTGTACATATTAGATGAGAACAGTAGACATCTCATACTGAGTGGAAGTACAAGCCCAGCTGCCTTTACCATAGAAAACAGGGTATGTCTGGAATCTATAGAATGCTCTCCATTGTGACTAGTTTAACCCCTTCATTCAGGGATGGCTAAAAAAAAAAAAACTGGAAGCCCACTGGTTTCTAGGGAGAGCTGCACTCTCTAGTCTTCGTAATGCCTCGTACACACGCAACGATTATCGGCCGACCGATCGTCCGACTTTTGTCCAGAGTGGTGTTTTGTTGTGTGGAATGTGCCTAGACTGCACATGAATTTTCTCGGCCAACAAAAATCTACTTCAGAAGTGATGTCATGTGCTGGTTTACTTTCCGTGTGTTTTTTCTTCTCTGAGCATGCCCAGTCTTGCCATCAGATTTTTGTCTGCCGAAATCTGTGCTGACTGACGGAAAATCAGCCGTTGTGTTGACGGCCAACAAAAATTTTATAGCCTGCACACCAGATTTTTTTCGGCCGAAAATTCAGAGTCGGTTGTCGGAAGCATCATACTAAAGCCTCGTACACACGCACCGATTGTTGGCCGACCGATCGGCCGTCTTTTGTCCAGTGTTGTGTTGGTTGAAATGTGCTCTAGACTTGCACTGGACTTTTGTTGGCCAACAAAAACCAACTTCAGAAGTGATGTCATGTGCTGGTTTACTTTCCGTGTGTTTTTTTTCTTCTCTGAGCATGCCCAGTCTTGCTCATCAGATTTTTGTCTGCCGAAATCTGTACTGACGGCCAACAAAAATTTTATAGCATGCACACCAGATTTTTTTTGGCCGAAAAGTCGGAGTCGGTTGTCGGAAGCATCATACTAACAAGCCAACAATCGGCTGATCGGACGTTGGCCGAAAATTCCCGGCCAATAATCTATGCGTGTGTACGAGGCATTAGGGTCCTTTCACACGGGCTTTCCGATCAGGTCCACCTGTCAGTTTTTCAGGTGGACATGATCGGATGCTCCATGCACCCCTATGGAGCAGCAGATGTCAGCGGTGACATCTCCACTGACACCCGCTGCTATCCGATCTGTGAAATCCAGACAGATGGAAATCCTATTTTCCATCCGTCTGAAGCATTAGATCGGATAGGATTGGATGAAAACGGACAGGCGGTCTGTTTTCATCCGATCTCCCATAGAGGACAGCGAGGATCTGACAGGTCCATCTCAGCACAGTGAGCGGAGACGGAGCTGTCATCCGCCTGCTCAGCGGGAATCGGTGTATCGATCCCCGCTGATCAAAACAGAGTCCGCCGGACAGAAAGCCCATGTGAATGGACCCTAACTCGACCCTGTTGTGTCTTTTTTCAGCGATGTATTAAAAGACGAAAAAATAAAACCCACACGAAAAAAAACTAATTCAAGCAGATCAAGCCTTCAACAATTTATTGTAGTAGCACAAAGGCTCTCAGGTGGCCCTAGGACACTAGGTGAAAGTCATCCAATCTGAGAATTTACAGTCGACTGGGAAATGAATGTATGCTGGTGGGCAGTATGTGAACTACGTAGACATTTGCAGCCTTGAAGATTTGAAAGCGGAACGTTATCCATACTAAAGCCTCGTACACACGCAACGAATTTCCGCCGACCGATCGTCCGTCTTTTGTCCAGAGTGGTGTTTTGGTGGTTGGAATGTGCCTAGACTGCACACAAATTTTCCCGCACGACAAAATTCTACTTCAGAAGTGATGTCATGTGTTTGATTGCTTTCTATGTGTTCTTTCATCTCTGAGCATGCCTAGTCTTGCTCATAAGATTTTTCCCCATCGAAATCTGTACTAATGAGACGAAAATTGGACGTGTATTTTCTAGCCTGCACACCAGGATTTTTTGGGCCGAAAAGTCAGAGTCGGTTGTCGGAAGCACCATACTAACAAGCCGAAAATTGGCAGACCGGTCGGACGAAACTTCCTCGGCCAAATTTCCACTCGTGTGTACGGGCCTTTACGTGATAAAGGATGTTCTTTAGCAAGGAACATGTATTTCACATTAATAATTATGCTTCCAAAATTAAGGCGTACTCTAAATTCCCTCCAGCATTGCTCATGTTTCTTATTGCTAGAGGCTGCCATTTTGCTGAAGCCCAGACCCCATGAACAGTAGCAAATCATCAGCGGAACTAAACCTATTACTTTAACGGTTTCATAAAAAAGATACATTCCTGGAATGCCAGGCTTGCTAACTGTCACATTTGCTTGGAACCTCAACAAAATGGTCAAACCATCAAATGTCTGGTGTACTGACTGATCACACAGCAGCATGGCAGCTGAAGACCAAACAATGGCATCTTCCTTGGCTGTAAAGGATAGGAAGCTTTAATTCCACTTTAAGACTGTCAGCAGATCGGCCTCTACAAACTCAGCAGTGCCTAAAAATGGACAGCAACTGAGCATGTGCAGAACAGGGCGAGACAATGTATTACTGGATATTAAACAGTATAGGCACTCATTTTTAATGTTTTACATCGCTATACCTGCAAAATGGGCCAGCCTGAAGTCAACTAGCAGGACTTTGTTTCCTGGATGAAAAAAAAAAGGCCTGTGCCAACGCTGTCTGCTCAGTGGCCAAAATGAGTTATGGTTTACAATGGCTCCACAAACCTACAGAACTTCCAACCACCATCTAGACTAGGGATGCACCGATCCGACTTTTTTGGTGCCGATCCCGATATTTTGCTTTGTGAAATTGCCGATCCCGAGTCAGATCCAGAAGTACCAAACCATAACAAAATAATACTTCTGGATCGGTAACGATATGGGCAGATACCCTATAACAATTGTGCATTTAAGAGGTTAAACTTCCCTCCTCCAGCAGATGGAATGAAAAGATACATTGTAATCATTGTGTTTACTTAACTGGGAGACTGAGAGCCCATTCACACTAGCGCGACTTGTGAGGCAACTTGTGTTGCCCCAGGTAGCTTGACATAACAAAAGCAATGTTAATCAATCCGTGCCGTCTTAATTGGCACTACTGAAGTTGCTCCGACTTCAGAAAAGGGTCCTGTACTACTTTGAGGCGGCCTGTGATCCGACTGTCCCATATACTTCAATGGGAGTTGCCTGCTTATCTTAATTGACACGACTTGTTATCAGACTTTCCAGGAAGAAGAAAGAGATTAGCCAGGCATTCCCCACAGACAAAGTCGCCTGTCTCTTCAAAGTAGTGCACAAGTTTCTTCCAAGTCTCTAAACAAGTCTCTAAACAAGTCTCTAAACAAGTCTCTAAACAAGTCTCTAAACAAGTCTCTAAACAAGTCTCTAAACAAGTCTCTAAACAAGTCTCTAAACAAGTCTCTAAACAAGTCTCTAAACAAGTCTCTAAACAAGTCTCTAAACAAGTCACGGGGCGACTTTCTGGTAGTGGTAGTGTGAACCAGCACTGACAGGCATTTGCAGGAGGCTCTTTTTTTTTTTTTCCTTCTTTGACAGCTGTTCTCTGCTCCCTCACAGCTATGTAAAGAGCAAAATCGGATCGGCCCATGGATCTGTTAATTTTACCGATACCCAATCCAGCTATTATGACCATGTCGGCGCCGATATCCGATCCGAATATCGGATCAGTGCATCCCTAATCTAGACCAGGGGTCTCAAACTGATGGCCCTCCAGCTGTTGCCGAACTACATTTCTCATGAGGCATTGCAAGGCTGACAGTTACAAGCATGACTCCCATAAGCATGATGGGACTTGTAGTTCCCCAACAGCTGGAGGGTCACCAGTTTGAGACCCCTGATCTAGACCCAATCTAGCCTGTTAAATAAACTTTTGAGAACTTTTGAGAGAAACTTTTGAGAAAGTTTGAGAACTAGGAACACGTACAAGCGTACATTCCTAGTTCTCTAGTGCAAAGTTAATGAATCTTCTCATGGAGTGGGTCTCAACGTTAAGAAAGGTTGAACTCTGGTTAGCTTATAAACATATATGGTAAAATTGCATTGCAACAGTTGCAAACGGGGTGGGGCACCGACTCACCAAGTAGTATGTGACCGTAGAGGCAAAGGGCAATACTGAAAATTCTGTGGATTATTATCCAACCGCTCTTCCAGGTTGGGTGTGGTCAAGGTCGGAATCCACTTTCCAACATCAACTATGCATACAACACATACATGGTGGAGATTTCAGCTCTAGCAAATTATTTTTCTCATAATGATGTCAATAGAACATTTGCCAAAAACGTTTGTGAGCAATCCTCAGATTTAACCACTTGCCGACCAGTTACGTTGACTGTACTGCGGCAAAGTGTCGATTCCATCCAGCGATGTAGTCGCTGGACTCCTCCCCCTGTAGGCAGCGCTCGCGCGCCGCTGGAGGCGCGCTCAAGCTGTTTTCAGTCACAGCAGGAGTCGGGCCAGGGGAGAAGCGACGGCGATCGCCGCTGCTCTTCCCCGATCGTCGGGGAATCGAGTTTGAAGATCCGCCCGCTTGCGTAAACAGAGCGGGCGGATCTCCTAAGTGACAGATTGCAGGGTTCAGCATAGCTGAACGTGCGATCTGTCCCTGTGTCACTCAGTCACCTCCCCCCACACACGTCAGTAAGCACCAGGCATACATTAACCCCTCCCTCTCCAATAAAATTAACCCCTTCCCTGCCAGTGTCATTTTTACAGTAACAGTGCATATTTATAGCACTGATTACTGTAGTAATGTCACTGGTACCCCCAAAAGTGTCACAAATGTCAGTCAAGGGTCCGATCTGTCCGCCGCAATACCGCAAAAAAAAAATTGCAGATCGCCGCCATTACTCGTTTAAAAAAAACACCAAAAATGACAAAAATCTTTCCCTTAGTTAGTAAACGCAATAACTTTTGCGCAAACCAATCAAAATACGCTTATTGTGATTTTTTTTTTACCAAACATAGGTAGCAGAAAACAAATTGGCCAAAAATTTAAAAAAAAATTTAGATTTTTCCATTTTATTTGGGGGGAAATTTCATATAAAATGTAAAAAATAGTTATTTTTTCAAAATAAACGCTATTTTTTTGTTTAGAGCGCAAAAAGTAAAAATCGCACAGGTGATCAAATACCACCAAAAGAAAGCTCTGTTTGTGGGAAAAAAAGGACGTAAAATTTAGTTTGGGTACGGCGTCGCACGACTGCGCAATTGTCAGTTAAAGTGGCACCGCGCCGAATCGCAAAAAGTGGCCCAGACGTAAGACAGCAAAATTCTCCGGTGGTAAAGTGGTTAAACAATCACGACAATTCTTAATGACAGCAAACTATAATGTACAAAGGGCAGTAAGCCAATCCGACCAATCTTTAATGTTCTGAAGAAAATGTGAAATATGGCTGGAAGTATTTTGCTTCACTTTAAGCGACCTTGGGACTTCAAATGATGGACCTTCCAAGCATGCACCACCCAACGTTCTATCAACAAATCTGCTAACATTGGGCAAACTTGTCAAGTCTAACCTATGGAGAAAGCAAACGAGAAGGAGCCAGATTAACCCTGGGGGGGACCCATAAATACCATACTCAGCCAATTCATCCTCCAAAAACCCTCAGCCTAGGGTGCCTGCTGGTATTACGGAAGGAGTAAGGACACTGCTGTCCAATCTAACAATAAGCAGCCAGACTGGTCAAGCATTATCTTTGTCTGCAGTCACCTTATCATTGTTCTTTGCCCTGCCCTAACAAACAACTGAAGCTCCCAAGCTGGCCAAAAGACTTTAGAGCCGCTAAACAGTGCGGATGGAGGCATCTCCCTTGCTTGGCTATTGAATTCTGACAGCCAGTGCCTGACTGGGAAATTGTCAACCAGCTCCTTCCATCTTCAGATTGCAGTTTGTTGAGCGACTAGGTTGCTCCTGGATCAATTTTCAGCCAATTCACCAGGAAAACAGCCAAACTTTGATCCATGTTTTTGGAATGAAGAATTGGGTGTAGTCCAGTTTAATTCCATTGATGGCCACGCAAATACGGCACTGACCTTGTATACCTTTGACCATCAGAAAAACCGACTATTAACCACTTGCCGACCGCTCACTGGAGCTCTACTGCGGCAAAGTGGTTAGTTCCCATCCAACGACGTAGACCTACGTCGCTGGACTCCTCCCCTTGTGGGCGGCGCACGCGCGCCGCCGGGGGCGAGCTCCCGCTGTATTCAGTCACAGCGGGAGTCGGGCCAGGGGAGGAGCAGCGGTGATCACCGCCGCTCTTCCCCGATCGTCGGGGGAATAGAGTTTGGAGATCCGCCCACTTGTGTAAACAAAGCGGGCGGATCTCCTAAGTGACAGGCAGTGACAGATTGCAGGGTTCAGCACATGCGATCTGTCCCTGTGTCACTCAGTCACCTCCCCCCACACACGTTAGTAAGCACCAGGCATACATTAACCCCTCCCTCTCCAATAAAATTAACCCCTTCCCTGCCAATGTAATTTTTACAGTAACAGTGCATATTTATAGCACTGATTACTGCAGTAATGTCACTGGTACCCCCAAAAGTGTCAAAAATGTCAGTCAAGGGTCCGATCTGTCCGCTGCAATGTCGCAGTCCCGCAAAAAAAAAAAAAAAATTGCAGATCGCCGCCATTACTCGTTAAAAAACACCAAAAATGACAGAAATCTTTCCCTTAGTTCGTAAACGCAATAACTTTTGCGCAAACCAATCAAAATACGCTTACCGTGATTTTTTTTTACAGCAGAAAACAAACTGTCCAAAAATTTAAAAAATTTTGATTTTTACATTTTTTTTGGGGGGGGGGGGGGGGGGAATTTCATATAAAAAATACCCCCAAAAGAAAGCTCTGTTTGTGGGGAAAAAATTACGTCAATTTCGTTTGGGTACGGCGTCGCACAACTGCGCAATTGTCAGTTAAAGTCGCACAGCACCGAATCGCAAAAAGTGACCTGGACGCAAGACCGCAAAATCCTCCGGTGGTAAAGTGGTTAAAATATACATTTTGGGCAGCACCGTACATTTGCATATCTCAGTGGAAAAGAAAAAAAAAAAAGAAGGTCTGAAAAATGCGGCAACCTATTAGATCTCCACGATGGTCATTATCAAAAAAGATGAAATATGATTGGTTGCAAGAAGTACCTCCATCATCCTCTGACTGGCTGAAGGGAACTTTACTAAAGCTGGGTATGCAGTAGTAGAATTTTGTTCAACAATTTTTATAGGAAGAACATTTTATTGTTTTTCGAATCATTCCTGTGGCCCAATCAATGTTCGTTTTCGACTGCCGTGACCCGAAAATTTGAAGAAGGAGCAGGCTGGAAAAGTTCTCGAATGTACAAATCTTGTGGCTTTCCTTCGGTAAAGTCCATTCTTTCCAAAATCGAATGTTTAAAACAAATAAAATCTTGAACTACTTTTGAATGTTCTGCAATTTTTTTTTAAACAAATTTTCGTAAAAATTCTTATACAAATATTAAGAATTTTTTTGTTCAACAATTCTACTAGTGCACACCCAGCTTGAGGCTGGAGCAGACGGAATCTGGGGCAGCCAATCAGCTTCTAGCTTTCATGTTTTAAAGCTCAACCGAGCCAGGTGAAGCTAGAAGCCAATTGGTCACCATTATTCGGTCTGCTCCAGATTTTATGAATGTTCCCCACCACCCTTGGGTTAGATGTTCTTCATGCAGAACAGAGTAGCTTCTGCTGGTGCAAAGAATACCCCCCCCCCCCCCCAAATAAAAATATACCTATGGATAGGCGGTTTATTGTTGATCGTATTCCGCTCAGCAGTGTACAGGATGGGTGGTGGGTGCGGGGAGCACGTCCTTGTCACTGAAGCCAGCCCAGCTCATATTTTCCTCAATGACATTCCTGCAGCTAACGCCCTACAACACCCACAGCCCAGCACAACATGACATTCCAGATCCATCCCTACAATGCAACCGCCCCCTCCCGTCTAAACCTAAACCAGCAGGCAAAGCGTTAACCCTCCACCATCAGGAGCCTTGGTAACCAGATTAATAATGCATGCTCAGCTGGCGGAGAGATACTGGATAAAAATAGAGAGTGTATGGACAATGCAGATCCACCATCACATGCATTGTCTGCGAATCATTTCCACCCAATGGGCTATTGTTACATTAAAGATACAATAAATAATACAGGGCAGGATCAACATTATACCTAGAAACACAAACAGGCCAATGCAAGGAAATGCAACACAAGGTGTGAGCGACCAATTAGAAGCAAGGATTTGTAGCAGATCACTGGGATGGATCAGGGTAGGGATACTATGTAGCAGATCACTGGAGTGGATCAGTGCAGGGATACTTTGCAGCAGATCATTGGAGTGGATCAGTGCAAGGATACTATGTAATAGATCAATGGGATGGATCAGTGCAGGGATACTATGTAGCAGATCACTGGAGTGGATCAGTGCAGGGATACTTTGCAGCAGATCACTGGAGTGGATCAGTGCAGGGATACTATGTAATAGATCACTGGAATGGATCAGTGCAGGGAAACTATGTAATAGATCACTGGAATGGATCAGTGCAGGGATACTATGTAGCAGATCACAGGAATGGATCAGTGCAGGGATACTATGTAGCAGATCACTGGAGTGGATCAGTGCAGGGACGCTATGCAGCAGATCACCGGAGTGGATCAGTGCAGGGACGCTATGCAGCAGATCACCGGAGTGGATCAGTGCAGGGACGCTATGCAGCAGATCACCGGAGTGGATCAGTGCAGGGACGCTATGCAGCAGATCACCGGAGTGGATCAGTGCAGGGACGCTATGCAGCAGATCACCGGAGTGGATCAGTGCAGGGATACTTTGCAGCAGATCACTGGAGTGGATCAGTGCAGGGATACTTTGCAGCAGATCACTGGAGTGGATCAGTGCAGGGATACTATGTAGCAGATCACTGCAGGGATACTATGTAGCAGATCACTGCAGGGATACTATGTAGCAGATCACTGCAGGGATACTATGTAGCAGATCACTGGAGTGGATCAGTGCAGGGATGCTATGCAGCAGATCACTGCAGGGATACTATGTAGCAGATCACTGGAGTGGATCAGTGCAGGGATACTATGTAGCAGATCACTGGAGTGGATCAGGGCAGGGATGCTATGCAGCAGATCACTGGAGTGGATCAGGGCAGGGATGCTATGCAGCAGATCACAGGAATGGATCACTGCAGGGATACTATGCAGCAGATCACTGGAGTGGATCAGTGCAGGGATACTATGTAATAGATCACAGGAATGGATCAGTGCAGTGATACTGTGTAACAGATCACTGGAATGGATCAGGAAATGGATACATTGTAATAGATCCCAGGAATGGATCGGGGAATGGATACATTGTAATAGATCCCAGGAATGGATACTTTGTAACAGATCACTGGAATGGATCAGTGCAGGGATACTTTGTAACAGATCACTGGAATGGATCAGGAAATGGATACTTTGTAACAGATCACTGGAATGGATCAGGGAATGGATACATTGTAATAGATCACTGGAATGGATACTTTGTAACAGATCACTGGAATGGATCAGGAAATGGATACATTGTAATAGATCACTGGAATGGATACTTTGTAACAGATCACTGGAATGGATCAGGAAATGGATACATTGTAATAGATCACTGGAATGGATACTTTGTAACAGATCACTGGAATGGATCAGGAAATGGATACATTGTAATAGATCACTGGAATGGATACTTTGTAACAGATCACTGGAATGGATCAGGAAATGGATACTTTGTAACATTACAATCAGCCCAGTGCAGTTCTATTACACAATTAGGTAGGGAGGTCTTGCAATGTAAGCATTAGAAGGCCCCTCCCATTCATTATCACAGGGGGGAGGGGGGGGTCCTGTCATTACAAGGAATGCATGCAGCACAGGAGGTGGGGGGAAGGGGGGTGCAGGCAGTGGGGTGCGGCCTCACCGGCTCTGGGGTTTGCTCGGTAGTCTCCAGCTTCCTCGCTCGGGATCTCCGGATCTTCGTCTGTGAGCGCTGCGCGCGGCTCGCCCTTCTTGTACCCGGGGACGGCTGAGTGACGTCACCCTCCGCAGCTTCTCCGGAAAAGCACGAAGAGGAGGCCGAGGGAGGCGGACACGCCCACCGCCACCCGACTGCGGCTCCAGCACGAAGCGGGAGGGGCCGAGGGTTTCCGGAAATTGCCGAGCACAGGAAGGATGAAAGTGCTGGATTTTGAGGCTGATGGCTGTGTGTGGGGTGTGTATAGAGCAGGCCTCAGAGCTAGACAACTGTCAGACCATGACCCTTCCCCTAATACCCAAATTAAAACTTGAGCTAAACACATTGCAGGGGCAGCAGAAGAAAAAGGTGTGCAGCCCTGTTTATAGCGGGCCCATTTGTATCGCCGCCATCCCAATCAGTGCGACAACGACTTTGCAGCACCGCGCCGATTCCCAAAAGCAGTTTCTGCACTACTTTTGGTGACTTCGGGGGGCGGATCCAATAGACATCTGTGCATGAACCCGCGCCAATGTCTGTCAAATCACCCCCCCCTCCGAAGTCGCACTGACATGGCGGCGGCTAGCAGGGCCGGCCCTACCATGGGTCCCAGGCGGCACTTAGAGAGGGGCGGCCCCCGGCTGCCTCTTCTCTTCTAAGCCTATCGAAAAAAAAAAAAAGGTCCGCGGCTGGCCGACATGCACACTGCGCATGCACCGCCGCTCGGCAAAGCCCGTAAATGTTCGGCTATTTCCGGGAATAGCCGAACATGTATTAGCTTTCCCGGGCGGCGCATGCGCAGTGTGCATGTCAGGCCGGCCACGGACGTGTGGCGCCATTTTTAAATTCTAAAGCGCCCTTTAGGAACAGGTAAGTGAGACTGCACATTACCTGTCATGATGCGGGGCTGTAGGCATACTACAGAAGATGCAGTGCTGCGGGCATGGTACATGCCCACAGCACTGCATCTCCTGTAGTATGCCCACAGCCCCGCATTCTCTTGTACCATATCCTTCTCCTGTACCATGCCCACACAGCCCTGCATTCTCCTGTACCATATCCTTCTCCTGTACCATGCCCACACAGCCCTGCATTCTCATACACCATGCCCACACAGCCCTGCATTCTCCTGTACCATATCCTTCTCCTGTACCATGCCCACACAGCCCTGCATTCTCCTGTACCATATCCTTCTCCTGTACCATGCCCACACAGCCCTGCATTCTCATACACCATGCCCACACAGCCCTGCATTCTCCTGTACCATATCCTTCTCCTGTACCATGCCCACACAGCCCTGCATTCTCCTGTACCATGCCCACAGCCCTGCATTCTCCTGTACCATATCCTTCTCCTGTACCATGCCCACACAGCCCTGCATTCTCATACACCATGCCCACACAGCCCTGCATTCTCCTGTACCATATCCTTCTCCTGTACCATGCCCACACAGCCCTGCATTCTCCTGTACCATGCCCACAGCCCTGCATTCTCCTGTACCATATCCTTCTCCTGTACCATGCCCACACAGCCCTGCATTCTCATACACCATGCCCACACAGCCCTGCATTCTCCTGTACCATATCCTTCTCCTGTACCATGCCCACACAGCCCTGCATTCTCCTGTACCATGCCCGCAGCACTGCATTCTCCTGTACCATATCCTTCTCCTGTACCATGCCCACACAGCCCTGCATTCTCATACACCATGCCCACACAGCCCTGCATTCTCCTGTACCATATCCTTCTCCTGTACCATGCCCACACAGCCCTGCATTCTCCTGTACCATGCCCGCAGCACTGCATTCTCCTGTACCATGCCCGCAGACCCGCATTCTCCCTTACCATGCCCGCAGCACTGCATTTTCCTGTACAATGCCTACAGCCCTGCATTCTCCTGTACCATGCCCGCAGCCCTGCAGGGCACTGTGACACTATAGACAGTAGAAAGCCTGGTGGGCTCATCTGCCCAGTGTCTACTGCTCTGTCCTGCTCTTGCTGTCACTCCGTACACACCCACACTCCTCTGACTGCTTTCATAGTCCTATAGAATGTGGGGGCATCTTTGAGGGGGGGGGGCAGCATTTCATTCTCGGACCCAGGCAGCACAATGTCTTGGGCAAGCCCTGGGAGTTCCATTATACAGCAGACGCATAGCAGTTCCCTTATACAGCAGACCCATAGCAGTTCCCTTATACAGCAGACGCATAGGAGTTCCCTTATACAGCAGACGCATAGGAGTTCCGTTATACAGCAAATTAATAGGAGTTCCGTCATACAGCAGACGCATAGGAGTTCCGTCATACAGCAGACGCATAGGAGTTCCCTTATACAGCAGACGCATAGGAGTTCCCTTATACAGCAGACGCATAGGAGTTCCCTTATACAGCAGACGCATAGGAGTTCCGTTATACAGCAGACGCATAGGAGTTCCGTTATACAGCAAATTAATAGGAGTTCCGTCATACAGCAGACGCATAGGAGTTCCGTCATACAGCAGACGCATAGGAGTTCCGTCATACAGCAGACGCATAGGAGTTCCGTCATACAGCAGATGCATAGGAGTTCCCTTATACAGCAGATACATAGGAGTGTCAGTATATGGCTAGGTTCACGCCTGTGCGGTTTAACTTTTAAATTGCGCCTGTACTCCCACCCACTACCCTTTTGCAGCATAGGGGTGTGCCAGATGTGCCAGGGCACACCCTAATCACTATGTGCAATGCCCCCCCCCCCAGTCTCGTTGGCTTCCCTACTCTCCTTTCCTATCCCCCAAGTTGCTGCGGGGGATGGGCCAGGTGTGCCCGGGCCCACCCTAATCACTATTTGCAAGGCGATTCCCCCAACTGCTAGCTAACTGTGCAGAGGGGTGTGGCCTAACGGGAGGAAGACAGAGATCCGTGTTCCTGCTGAGTAGGAACACAAGATCTTCATCTTCCTCTCCTACAGAATGGCGATCTGCCTTGTGAACATAGACAGACCCCCGTTCTGCCTCTCCTGCGAACAATCAGGGGATTCCCGACGAACATTGCGTCTGCTGGACACGCCGATTGGCTTCCTCTGTGTCCAATCGGGTTACCAGTGGGCCGTGCGCCCCAGAAATCATGAACAGGTTACGTGATTTTGTGCAGGAGGGTGACTCTGCCGCAGTATATCTTTGTGGGGTGGTCTATAAGTGGTAAAAGAGTACCTACACTTTGGTGGGGAAGAAAAATAAAAAGGGGGGGGGGAAGCAGAGGACACTGCTATGGGGAAGAAGTGGGTGCAAGGGGACAGTGGACACTATTGTGGGGGGAGGGGATGGCAGATGACACTGCTATGTGTGGGGGGGGGGGGGGCAAAGGATTACACTTTTGGGATATGGGGGGGGAGGGCAGTGGACACTACCCTGTGTGGGGGGGGGGTGGAATAAGGGACAATACCGTGTAGGGGAGACAGAGGGGCAGAAAACATGACAGTGGGTGAGCAGAGTACATTATTGTACATGGGGGGGGAGATGTGAAAGGGGGCAGAGTATACTGCTGGGGGGGGGGGGCACTACTGTGACACACTATGGGTTTTCATGCAGTCTCTTCTTTGGGGTCTTTATATATATATATATATATATATATATTTTTTAAGAAAAGGTTTGCGCCACTGCCCCCTCCCCCAAATCCCTGTAAAAAGAGCTGGGGCGTGGCTTTTCAATGCTGTGTAGGTCTATGGATGCACACAGCCTGGCTTGGGAACACTTTCATGTGAGTGCCCCCTCAGCACGTGGTTTGCCAAGGGACACTTGGAACAGGAAGGATTGGACAGAGTCAGCAGGGGACCACCAAAGAGGTAAGGGAAGACTTTGTGTAAGATCATTGCACAAAGCAGGTAAGTATAACCTCTATTTAAATAAAAAAAATAGCCTTTAGAATCACTTTGAAGCAAAATATTGTTATGCAACAGGGTGCCCTCTGTTACCACTTGAGTACCAGTCTAATACCTTTTCAATACCAGGCCATACAACAGTTATTAACCATGGTTTTATTTATTTAGTTTAATATATAAAAAACTGGAAAAAAGGAACAAATCATATTGAAAAGAAAAAAAACCCTGAATATTGCACTGAATTGCATCTCTCTCTCATCGAAGGAGTCTAGCATCAAGTCAATTCAACTCCTAAGATATTGATCTAGTTAGTTAAGCAGGAGAGGGGGGTTGATAATCAGTTTTAGCTGCTTCGGTGTTCATGATATTAATAACAGGGGCACTAGATGGGCAACAATGAGACGACCTCCAAAAAACAGAATGGTTTTACAGGTGGAGGCCACTAAAACATTTTTTCCCTACTCATCTTTTCTGATTGTTTCACTAGATTTGCATCTGGCTAGGGTCAGTGTCACTACTGATAGAATGAGGCAATATCTGGACTCTATAAAGCAGGGGTATTGAATTAAAATTCAAGGAGGTCCGGTCACTAAAATTTTCTTTGGGCCAAGGTCCAAATCTCAAGTCTGTGCCCATCACAGTACTCCTTTACATCAGGTGTCCCCATCACAGTGCCACCTTACGTCAGGCATTTCCGTCACAGTGCCCCCTTACATTAGGTGTCCCCATCACAGTGCTTCTTTACATCGGGTGTCCCTATAACAGTGCGACCTTACATCAGGCATTCCCGTCAGAGTGCCCCCTTAACATAAAATATGCCAATCAGTGTGACTTATTTTATGTTATGGGTCACGCTGATGGGCAGTTTTTATGTTACGGACACTCTGATCGGCAGAACAAAATATGCCCATCGTGACCCTTAACATAAAATGTGCCCATGGAGGGATGCACAGACCTCTACAGGCTAGACAATGGCAACCTAACCACCATTAGGTATCGGGATGAAATCCTTGGACCCATTGTCAGACCCTACGCTGGTGCAGTGGGTCCTGGGTTCCTCCTGGTGCACGACAATGCCCGGCCTCATGTGGCGAGAGTATGCAGCCAGTTCCTGGAGGATGAAGAAATTTATACCACTGAATGGCCCCCACGCTCGCCTGGCCTAAATCCAATAGAACACCTCTGGGATATTATGTTTTGGTCCATCCATCACTGCCAGGTTGCCCCTCAGTCTTGTTCAGTAGCGCAGTGATGCCCTGGTCCAGATCTAGGAGGAAATACCCCAGGCCACCATCTGTTGTCTCATTAGGGTACCCCAAGTTGTTAAGTATGCATACAAGCACATGGGGGCCAAACTACTGAGTACCATTTTGAGTTGCTGCAATGAAATTTCAGCAAAATGGACTAACCTGCTGCATCATTTTTTAACTTTGATTTTCGGGTCATCTTTGAATTAAGCCCTCTGTAGGGTGATAAATTTCAATTCCATCAAACGATGTGGCTTACTTTCCTTCTCAACACATTACCCAGTACATATCTGCACAATATTTTTCTCCATCGAGATCTGAGGTGTTTTCAAAGTGTTCCTTTCATTTTTTATTTATTTTTTGAGCAGAATATATAGTATATATAAAAATATTAATTGGGAACCTTAATAACCACAACATACAGGGGTATACAATATACTATTGACAAACAATTACACACTAGTGATCAACCGATATCGGTTTTTCGTTGCCGATACCAATATTTTGGCCATTGCATATCGGTATCGGCCGATATTTTTGTACATTTAAAAACATTTTTATTTTGATCACGTGACAGGTACTCTTGTGGAGGGATCTGGGGGTCTAAAATACCCCAAACCCCTCCTCTGCACTTAAAAGCATTCAAAACGCCAAGTTTGGCTGTTTTGAATGCTGTCATTTTTTTGAATCTGGCGCTGAGTACCCGGAAGTGGTGTCATGACATCACTTCATTGCTTATATCTTTAATTTGTACATATGTGAGTGGCATATTCAATAACATTTGTAAACGGAATTATGCAATGTGACATTTTATCCTTACATGAGCAATATTTGGCATATCGGCCAGTTCTGGGGCCGATACAGCTATATCGGCAAAAGTCAATATCGGCCCTCGATATATCGGCCTTGCCGATAATTGGTCGATTCCTTAATACACACACTCATCATAGGTTGAACTGGATGGACTGGTGATTCTAAGAAATTTTCTATCAAAAAAAATAAATAAAAAATAATACGGATTTTAAGTGTTCCTTTAATTTTTTTGAGCAGTGTGTGTGTTTATATATTATATATATATATATATATATATATATATATATATAATCTATCTCTCTCTATCTCTCTATAGCATAGATACATACACATATATACATACATATTATACCCTCATCAGCTGGAAAAGCCACCAATCATAAGGATTTGGAAGAAAGAATGAGCAGGAGGCAGACAAGCTCTTACAACTGCTATGAGGTGTCCAAGAGAGTGTCCTGTGATTTAAAGTTCCCGAGAAGCTTGAGAAGACTGATATCACAGGCTGTTTAATATGGTAAAATGTCAGGATTCAAATGTCATAAAATCTGTAGTGGATATTGTGACCATTTTTTGTAATCATCCCTAACCCAGTGTCGATCATTACCATTTGGGCATGTTGTAGCCAACTGAATAATCAGACATACAGTACCAATTACTTCTACTGAGCCGAAATCTTTGGGAGAGAAAAAAGTTTATATACTAGAGAAGACCATTATAATGCACCAAAAATGTGCAAGCAGCTGTGTTTTTTGGTTTTTAAAAATGCACCTTAAAAACTCACCCACTTACATGTCTTAGTGTTTTCTTTTTACGTTTTTATGCCCTGTAATGTTATGAATCTGAAATCTTTCCTCAGTAGCAACTAATCGCAGGGATTGGTTGACGCCTAGGTACGCTACAGCCAGAATACAACTCCCGCTACCCCTTGGGCTGCCTACATGGGCTGGTATTGGGAATGGCAAAGGAGAGGCAGGAAATGATACAAGTTTTTCAATAGCTGGCAGGCAGAGATTGACCAATGTAAGGAACACGGTGTTGACGATGAAGCTTAAGAGTAGACTTTTTCAAACGTATGCATTTTCCTCTGCATTTTTTTTTCCTTGCGATTCCAGTCCATGTTTAGCTATAGAACAGTTTTCAGTTTCACACTGGTGCTGAAGTGCATTCTGCAGTGTTCTCCCAATCTGTTGCATGTAGCGGTTTGGTGCACTTTGCATACAGTTCAATAGTGGGCAAAAAAGTTGGTGTTTGACAACAATTTTTGCATTATATATATATATATATATATATATATATATATATATATATATATATATATATATATATATATATATATATATATATATATATATACACATACATATACATACATACACACACACTAAAAAGACTTTGAATGTAGTGGGTTTTTTTATTGAACACATTTATTTAAAAATATATACATTTTGAACAAATACATTAAAAAACCCAAGAATAAAAAAAAAAAAAAATGTGCATATTCCCATAATATTTTACCGAATAATCCTGCAAGCAACGCACTTTCTGTCCTAGGGCAACAGCGCTCACTCATTGTACTGCATCTATAAGGAGTCGTGTAACCATCCTAGGACAGAAGTGTGTTAGGGCTTTCAATTATAGACCAAAAGGGAGTGAATTGGAAAAGTTCTTTGGGGGGGGGGGGGGGTTTACAAAAACTTTACATTTTACAATTGGGAATTTGAATACACTGCAGCTTCTGTTCTTTCAAAGTACTTTCAGAATGAAGAACGTGGATATCCCTTTGGAAGAGGTATTGTCTTTCGTTTTAAGATATTCTGTTAATAAATGAAACAAACACGTAAGTAAATTAGCCATTCAGAAGTTATCCACAAAACTAGACAACATGACTTACTTCCAAGAAGGAATTTAGTCGGACCACCGCCCCCATTTGCCCCTCCGCAGTTATCTTCTGGATTCTGTAGGTGAAAAAAAAAAAGAAAGGTATCCAAATTAATTCTAATAAAAAATAGGATTTTTGTACTCCCCACTAGATCCTATTCTCAGAGTTCACTGATTGACACCGGAGTCCTGTGCAAGCGGATTACCCACTGGTACAAAAACACTAGACGTCAGTCCTGGGTATAGCCCCTCCCATGACCAGAATACTTCAGTTTACCAAAAGCAATAATAAACCTTGCGCTCGAAAAAGACAAGACTGCTGCACTTTTTGATAATCCTGAATACAGGATTAAGGAACTAAAGTGAAAAATGAAAAAGATTGCGCTGTCTGATGCTTTTAGACCACCCAAAAGCAATGTGTACTATTTAATAGTGAAATGGTGTATATAAGACAATAACATGTAATACAAATGTATCAACCTACAAATCACAAAATGTCCATATGTGAAAAAAATTGGATTTTTGACTTACAGTATAATCCATTTCTCTGATGTTCATTGACGGACACAGCTCTTTATCTTCTTGACCGTTGGGTTATGATGCCCCCCCCTACAGGAGTAGGACACTAGGCAGGAAAAATCTTGACTACACCTATGGGCAGTCCCAAGGGGGTATTACTCCCACTCTCCGCTAGAGGCATTCAGTTTTGTTACAAGCAGTGTCAGAAGAAAATTAACTCCACAGAGGGGTGGGTGCTGTGCCCGTCAATAAACATAAGAGAAATGGGTCTTACGGTAAGTCAAAAAACTGGATTTTTGTAAGAACTTACCGTAAAATCCTTTTCTCTGACATTCGACAGACGCAGCTCCTTATTTTCATGACTCATAGGGTTATGCTCCTCCTTCTAGGAATAAAAAAAATGTAACCACGCCTATGGGGGCTGTCCCTGCAGGCATAACCCCCTCAGACTCTGCTATCATCAAATAGTTTAGTTGCAAGCTGTGTTTAGTGCTGCGTCTGACGAACTTCAGAGAAAATAATTTTACAGTAAGTTCTTACAAAAATCCAGTTTTCTCTATCATTCAGCAACAGGCCCAGCTCCTTATCTTCATGACTCATAGGGATGTCCTAAAGCAGTATAATCATGAGGGGTGGGAAACAAAACGCAGAAACAAAACGTTAAGTCCCCAATGGCTAAACTTAGCCAACCAGGCAACATGGAGCTCAACCAGGAACAAATGGAGCTCACCCACAAAAATTGAACCCTCAAAAGAGAAACTAAATAGAGTTCTCTTTTAAACTGCAGCCTGCAAAACCTTGCAACCAAAAGAAGCATCCGAGGATGCCAACACATCTACCTTGTAGAATTTTGTGAACGTATGCACAGACGACCAAGTTGCCGCCTTGCAAACTTGTAGCACCGACGCCTAATGGTAAAAAGCCCAAGAGGAGCTCAGTGCTCTCGTAGAAGTAGAATTAGTCTTCAGTGGGAAAGGAGAAACCTGACCCCTCAGTGAATAGGCCTGTACCACCGTCTGCCTAATCCATCTGAAAAAGGTTGCAACTGACGCAGCCAATCCCTTACAAGGTCCACCAGTAAGGACAAAAAGAGCATCTGATTTTCTATAGGACTCAGTGGTCTCTAAATAAACCCTGATCGCCAGAACCACATCCAAAGAATGCAAGGCATACTCCTTAGGATGCTGAGGTTTAAGGCAAAGTGAAGGCAACACAATGTATTCATTTAGATGAAAATCAGAAACCACCTTAGGAAGGAACGACTGACTAGGTTGAAGTACAACCTTATCCTTGTGTACCACCAGATAAGGTGAGCGGCAAGACAACGCCTCCAATTCAGATACCCTGCGGGCAAAAGTCACCGCCACCAAGAAGGCAACCTTCTGAGACCAAGAAAGCAGCGAAGTCTCCCGAATTTTTTCAAAAGGAGGCTTTTGAAGAAGAACAGATAACATCAGATTTAGATCCCACAGAGGTAAGGGGGGGGGGGGGGGGGATCGCCTCGGAGGAGCCATATGGCGCACTCCACGGATAAAAGTCCGGATTAGGACATGCATGGCTAACAGGCGTTGGCAATATATAGCCAAAGCCCAAACTTGGCCTTTGATAGTACCCAAAGCCAACCGCTGTTATACCCCTTTCTGCAAAAAGGCCAGAACCCTAGCAATAAAAAACAAGCAAGGGTGCACCTTCAGCTATTCACACCATGAAATGTACAATTTCCACGTACGATGGTAGATTTTCTAGCCTTCAAGAGTGTGGGAATCACAGAGACAGAAAGACCGCCATCTCTCAAACCTGACTTTCAACTGCCATGCCGATAAAGCCAGCGACTATAAAGCAGGATGGAAGATCGGACCTTGAGACAGCAGATCTTCCCTAAGAGGAAGTCCCCAAGGGGTATCAGTGACCAGCCTTATCAGGTCTGCGTACCAAGACCAGCGAGGCCAGTCTGGAGCCACCAGAATGACCAGAATGTTTTCCACCTCTATCCTGCGCAGAAGCTGCGGAAGGAATTTCAATGGAGGAAATGCATAAATCAGCCAAGGAGCCACCAGTAAGTCTGTGGCGTCAGCCAGAGGATTTCGAGACCTGGCCACGAATCTCTGCACCTTCTTGTTGATGCAAGAGGAAAACAGATTGACCTTAGGAGTCCCCCACCGGACACCCAGGAGGTCAAAAACCTTTGGGTGTAGGGATCACTCCCCTTGATCCAACACCTGACGACTCAGGTAATCCGCCTGCCAGTTTTCCACACCTGGAGTATGTACAGCAGGGAGGGCCGGAACAAAGCTTTCCACACAGGCCAGAATCTCAGCCACCTCCTTGGCCGCCAAGACACTCTTGGTGCCCCCCCTGGTAAAGTCTCATGCACTGCAGTGATAAGTGCGTCTACCAGCGCTTTTTCATTCGCCTCTGCGACCATGGAGGAATCATCCTCACTTTCAGATGGATCAGAGGGTGTGATATTAAATCCCCTGGACGGGCCGGGTCCATGGCAGCATCAGGCTCCGAATCAGATGAGACAGCCTGAGCAGGGGAAGGCGGGGGGATGCTTCCTTCTGGGCCTTTGCCCATGTGCCACTTCCACCCGGGACACTAAGGATTGCAGGACCGCCGTCAGTGCAACCATGGGAAGCTGGGGTTCTGAGGGACCTGCCACCTCCATGATGGGGTAAGTGAGGGAGATGTGACCCTGTGGCTCCATAAGGAAAGGAAGTTCTTGCAGTACAAAAACAATCTTATGGCACCTCTTAAAGGATCCCCTTAAGGCTCAGGGTACCTATCAGCAGAGAGAAAAAAACAGGGACCCCCCAAAGACTCACCCTACTGACCGGAGGAGCACCGAGAATTCGAGCATCATCATGGACGCTATTCCTGTTCATATGTCCCGGGCACAGGAAGAGGACACTAAGGAGGATGAGAAAGGAGGAGGAGGGTCGGTATCCCTATGAGGCTTCAGTTGTCTCCAGCATCTCCCAGACTAAGGGAAAATGGCCCCCGTGACATCATCCGGAGACACAAACATGGTTGCCAAACGGAGACCAGCCAGACTATGGGAAAATGGCCCCCATGACATCATCCGACTACACAAACATGGCCGCCAACCAGAAACCAGCCACACTAAGGGAAAATGCCCACCGTCAGCTAAAAACACTGAAGCATGCTGCCAGGATCTTTCCTGCACCCTCTGCAATGCTACACCCTCTGCAAGGTGAGCCCCCCTGAAGGTAGGACACATGTTTACGGGAGACTCTGCTGTGCACTCTGCACCGGGTCCTGCACTGGGACCCCCCCCCTGTACTATTATCCACATTGCAAACAGCAGGGCATGCACCTAGGGGCCTCCTACCCTGGGAATCCCTTTAGACTACCAGGGCAGGACACACACTATCCCAGGATCCTTGAAGAGTGGGGATTAGTGGGGGAGACCCCAGGGGTCTCTGCTGCATTCTCCACCCTGGGACTCCCACCAGACTATAGGTCCAGACAGGGGGGAATGGGAGTGGGGGAGGCCCAGCTCAGTGAGATTTAAGGATGGGAGGAAGGAACCTGCAGGCAGGTCCAACTGCCTCTGGAGGTTACCTGCGTCCACCCTAAAGAAAACCACCAAAAGGGGAGAGGGGGGACTGTACTTACCCTTCCATGGTGCGGATAATGGTCCAGACAGAACTCCTCGCCACCAAAATAGGGGAGCTGTCGGCTAAGGGACCACTGCGACTCAGACCCAAACCTGTATGCAACCCTGCGAGACGTTAACTCGCTGGGCCAGCCTCTGTCCGTGAGGCTATGTCGCGACCAAAATAGTGCGTAGCTGCGGTTTGCACGTGCTCGCTGGCTGGGAGGACCACTGGATCTAGATTGTCAAGCCTGTCGCCCAGCCTGGCAGTTGATTGTAGATCTCCCAAAAGGAAAAGAAAGATGTAAGGAAGGAGAAAATTGCTAGCACCAGAGATCCCAGCCGGGAGCCTAGGTCCTTACTCCTGACTAGACAAATTAAAACTGATTACCTAGAGCAGAGAGGGAGGTTAAAAACCAGCTGAGGATGGCCCATCAACGTAGCCAGGTGTTTTTGCGGCCGATCTAGCGCTTAGCTGCGGTCTGCACACACTCACAGGCTGGGGGGGTTGGGAACCAGTGGATCTAGATTATCAAAGCCAGTCGCCCAGCCTGGAAGTTGATTGTAGATCTCCCGAGAGAAAAAACAAATTGCTAGGACCAGAGATCCCAGCCGGGAGCCAAGGTCGTTACTTCTGACTAGTCAGATTTAAAACAGATTACCTAGAGCGGGGGGGGGGGGGGGGGTTTATACCAAGCTGAAAATGGCCCATGGGCGTAGCCAGGTGTTTTTTGTTCTGCCTAGTCCTACTCCTGGAGGCGGCAATATAACGCACTAGTTAGGATTTATGGAGCGCTGTATCCGTCATGCACGAAAGAGAAAGTAGATTTTTACACGTAGGAGCAGTGTCAGAATAGGCTTGGGAGGGAGGTGGTTAAAAAAAAAAATGCAGAAAATGTACGTTGCAGCAGGTAGCGTGGGAGAAAAGTTGGGAGTAGAAAGTTTTTAAAGTCTCTTCTACAAAAAAACTGCGCTTAGTAGCACATTTATTTTTCAGGCTATAGTTCCATTTTAAAGTCGGCCTAAAGCCAAATTTGCTAAAGGAGATAAGAGGAGTTCCTTAAAATTAATTTCCCAACACACACACACCTACCTAGGGAAAAATTCTTCTTTAAGTAACAGAATTAATTTCCAAAACTGGTCTTGATATTGTTGCATTAAGGCATTCCCGCACACCTGCAGACAGACAGAGAGCAGAACAAGTAAAAAAAAAAAAAAAAAACATAAAAACTTAGAAGTCCTCTTGCCCTCAACATCCAATCCTATGTTAGTTTTCAGTTTATAACCATCCCTAGCAAAAGTTACAGCTGTAATCAATTGATTGCCATGTATCCTTATTTGCCATAAAGAACTAATGGATCTGTGCCCAGTCCAGTAGAAAATTAGGGTACAGCATCAAGCCTCAACATTATATAAATATTTTAATTGCTTAAAGCCTATCCCTGGGGAACAAAAATGTTCCCTTAAGATGGTGCTGCCCCCGCACTGCAAAGGCTTAATGCTCATTTCTGTCTGGTGACTCCAAAAATCAGATTTACCCCATCGCATGGTCCTCCTTCCAGGCACTCTTTTCTACTCCCTTATGCTCCGGCGGTGGACTGTTCCTAGACTTCCTTATGTCCACGGCATGGCTATGGGCTCTGCATTAGTCTTGATGATATCAAAAGATCTGCGACCTCCAGAGCATAGGGAGAAAGAGGCTGCAGGGACCGGACTTACAACATGCTAAGGAGCATGCGGGAACGCTAAGGAGCATGCGGGAACGCTAAGGAGCATGCGGGAACGCTAGGGAGCATGCGGGAACGCTAGGGAGCATGCGGGAACGCTAGGGCGCACGCGGGAACGCTAGGGCGCACGCGGGAACGCTAGGGCGCACGCGGGAACGCTAGGGAGCACGCGGGAACGCTAGGGAGCACGCGGGAACGCTAGGGAGCACTAGGGAGCACGCGGGAACGCTAGGGAGCACGCGGGAACGCTAGGGAGCACGCGGGAACACTAGGGAGCACGCGGGAACACTAGGGAGCACGCGGGAACACTAGGGAGCACGCGGGAACAATAAGGAGCACGCGGGAACAATAAGGAGCACGCGGGAACACTAAGGAGCACGCGGGAACAATAAGGAGCACGCGGGAACACTAAGGAGCACGCGGGAACACTAAGGAGCACGCGGGAACAATAAGGAGCACGCGGGAACAATAAGGAGCACGCGGGAACAATAAGGAGCACGCGGGAACAATAAGGAGCACGCGGGAACGGAGGAGAAGTACTTTTTGCAGACCCCTAGAGCTAAAACTGCAATGAAGCCTTTTTGTTTTCCCAAGAGTCTAGCTTTGAAAAATAAGCATTACAATGTACAAAAAGTTGGACAGTATCAACCACATGTACCAATGACGTGTTTTTTTTTTTTTTTTTTTCTTTGGTATGATCAATGCACACAAAATCTTGCAATAAAGCTTTCTTTACTAATTACTGAGCGCCAGACAGCTAGAAAAAGATACATAACAGCAAAGCTCCATGTAAATAGTTCACAGCAGTATGAAACACACATACATTTACTAATTTACCAACCAAATAATTTAGAATTCTTTACAGGCTTGTGATCTGCATATGGTTTTTAAGCTGCATTTCCTGAATACTCTCTTGCTTGTTCGGCACTTCAGCTTGCAAGGTTATATCACTCTTTCTAGCCTTCTCAATAGAGGTTAATGTTAAACCAGAAGTAGGCGACTAGGAGTGGTTTGTGGATCACAAGAATAGCTGGCCCTAGTTACATATTTTTTGGCATGAAAAACCGTAAAATTAGATCAACTATGAATTTAGCCTCTTGGCTAGAGTTCTAATTTATTGCAATTACAGTGCATTCGGAAAGTATTCACAGCGCTTTTTCCACATTTTGTTATGTTACAGCCTTATTCCAAAATGGTTTAAATAAATTATTTTATTCAAAATTCTACAAATAATAGCCTATAATGACAACATGAAAGAAATTTGTTTGAAATTTTTGCAAATTAAAAATACAAAATAACATGTACAGTACATACACAGATACAGTATTCACAGCCTTTGCTCAAAACTCTTCTGAAGCCCCTTTGGCACCAATTACAGCCTCAGGTCTTTTTGAGTATGATGCTACAAGTTTGGCACATCTATTTTTGGGCAGTTTCTCCCATTCTTCTTTGCAGGACCTCTCAGGTTGGATGGGCAGCGTCGGTGCATGGCTATTTTTAGATCTCTCCAGAGATGTTCTATCGGATTCAAGTCTGGGCAACTCAAGGACATTCACAGAGTTGTTCCGTAGTCCCTTCTTTGTTATCTTGGCTGTGTGCTTGGGGTCGTTGTCCTGTTGGAAAATGGTCAAGAGAGCTCTGGTGCAGGTTTTCATCAAGGATGTCTCCGTACATTGCAGCATTCATCTTTCCCTCGATCCTGACTAGTCTCCCAGTTCCTGCCCCTGAAAAACTTCCCCACAGCATGATTCTACCACCACCATGCTTCACTGTAGGGATGGTATTAGCCAGGTGATGAGTGGTGCCCCGATTTCCTCCAGACATGACGCTTGCCATTCAGGCCAAAGAGTTAAAAATTTTTGTTTGATCAGACCAGAGAATTTTGTTTCTCATGGTCTGAGAGTCCTTCAGGTGCCTTCTGGCAAACTCCAGGCGGGCTGTCATGTGCCTTTTATTGAGGAGTGGCTACCGTCTAGCCACTCTACCATACATGCCTGATTGGTGGAGTGCTGCAGAGATGGTTGTTCTTCTGGAAGGTTCTCCTCTCCCCACAATGAAACACTGGAACTCTGTCAGAGTGACTATCGGGTTCTTGGCCACCTCCCTGACTAAGGCCGTTGTCCCCCGATAGCTCAGTTTGGCTGGGCTGCCCGCTCTAGGAAGTGTCCTGGTGGTTCCAAAGGTCTTCCATTTACAGATGATGGAGGCCACTGTGCTCATTGGGACCTTCAAATGCTGCAGAAATGTTTCTGTACCCTTCCTCATATCTGTGCCTCCATACAATCCTGTCTCAGAGGTCTACAGACAATTCCTTGGAGTCATGGCTTGGTTTGTGCTCTGACATGCACGGTCAACTGTGGAACCTTAAATAGACAGGTATGTGCCTTTCCAAATCATGTCTACTCAACTGAGTTTACCACAGGTGGACCCCAATCAAGTTGTAGAAACATCTCAAGGATGATCAGAGGAAACAGGATGCACTTGAGCTCAGTTGAGTGTCAAGGCAAAGGTTGTGAAAACTTTTGTACATGAGATTTTTATTTATTTTTTTTAAATAAAATTTGCAAAGCTTTTACACTTCTTTCACATTGTCATTATGGGGTATGGTATGTAGAATTTTGAGGAAAAATGAATTTAATTCATTTTGGAATAAGGCTGTAACATAAAATGTGGAAAAAGTGAAGCGCTGTGAATATTTTACGGATGCACTGTATGTGTTTATTAAATACTCTGAAAATAGTGCTTAGACTAGAAGACAGGGCCCAGTGAAGCTTTGGAGCTGTGTTAACGGCGAGTGAAAAAAGCACGCTGCGCTTTGAAATTGGCCCAACGGCGGAGGAAAAAAAAGGGGGCCGAACTTCCGATGGACAGCGCCGCGGTGATGTCCTCTGGCAGTGGGAAAGGGTACCTGCCAAAAACAGGTATCCCCTGAAAGGTGCCAAATGGGGCACCGGAGGGGGGGTGGTAGGAAGCAGATCAGCGGAGTTCCACTTTTAAGTGGAACTCCGCTTTAACTTTTTTTTTTTTTTACCAATGGTCAGGAAATGCACAAACACTAAAAAAAAAAAGTAGTTACCTCTAAGAAGTCATATAGAAGAGTAGCTGTGAGATCTTCTATTGGTTCAAGGTTTAACATTTGTGCCAGCCAACGCCAACCATAATTTATCCCATGAGGATGATGCTGCAAATCAACAGATAAGAAAGTTACTCATAGATCAGTCAAGGTGGTTCATCAGCAAGTACTCAAGTTGAAAAAAAACAAAAAACAGATAAAATACAAAAAGAAAGATTATGTAATCCAGTTCAAGTAACATAGCATAAAGCCCCGTACACACGCACAGATTGTCGGCCGAACGATCGGCCGTCTTTTGTCCGGTGCTGTTGTGTAGGTTGAAAAGTGCTAAAGACTGCACACAAATTTTGTCGGCCAACAACAAACGACTGCAGAAGTGATGTCATGTGATGGTTAACTTTGTGTGTTTTTTCTTCTCTGAGCATGCCCAGTCTTGCTCATCTGCTGTTTGTCGGCCGGATTTTGTACTGACTGAGGAACAATCGGCTGTTCTGGTGTTGGCCAACAAAAATTTTAAAGCATGCACATCAGATTCAGTTCGGCCGAAAAGTCGCAGTCGGTTGTCGGAAGCATCATACTAACAAGCCAACAATCGGCCAATCGGACGGTGGCCGAATATTTACGGCCGACAATCGCTACGTGTGTACGGGCCTTTACCCGAACCAAGTAGGTCACTTTTGATACAGACAGTGCCCTAATCCTATGCCCTCATAAGTATGCAGAAAAAAAAAAACTTAAATAAAAAAATACACAGTTACGCTCAAAGGTTAACACACCCTGGCAGAATTTACGATTTCTTGGCCATTTTTCCGAGAATATAAATAACAAAAACTTTTTTCACTCATGGTTAGTGTTTGGCTGAAGCCATTTATTATCAAATCAACTGTGTTAACTCTCTAATAATAATAATAATAATAATAATAATAATAATAATAATAATAACAACAGAAACTACCCAAATGACCCTGATCAAAAGTTTACATACCCTGGTGATTTTGGCCTAACAAGCACACAAGTTGAATGGCTATTAAAAGTAACCATCCTCACCTGTGATCTGTTTGCTTGTAATGAGTGTGTGTGTATAAAAGGTCACTGAGTTTCTGGACTCCTGACAGACCCTTGCATCTTTCATCAAGTGCTGCACTGACGTTTCTGGATTCTGAGTCATGGGGAAAGCAAAAAGAATTGTCAAAGGATCTGTGGGAAAAGGTGGTGGAACTGTATAAAACAGGAAAGGGATATAAAAAGATATCCAATGAATTGAGAATGCCAATCAGCAGTGTTCAAACTCTAATCAAGAAGTGGAAAACGAGGAGTTCTTTTGAAACCAAAACAAGGTCAATTAGACCAATTAAAATTTCAGCCTCAACTGCCAAAATTGTTTGGGATGCAAAGAAAAACCCGCAAAAAACTCCAGGGGAAATACAGGACTCTCTGAAAACATGTGGTGCGGCTGTTTCAAGATGCACAATAAGGAGGCACTTGAAGAAAGATGGGCTGCATGGTCGAGTCGCCAGAAGAAAGCCATTACTACGCAAATGCCACAAAGTATCTCACTTACAATACGCCAAACAGCACAGAGAAAAGCCTCAAACCTTCTGCCACAAAGTCATTTGGAGTGAGGAGACCCAAAATTCAGCTTTTTGGCCACAACCATAAACGCTACGTTTGGAGAGGAGTCAACAAGGCCTATGAGGAAAGGTATGCAAAAAAGATCCCAGTCAAAAAACTGGTTGGTGGGGGTAGTCCATCGACTCACCCCTAAAAGAGGGGTGTGGGGAACCTATGGGAGTAGAACCATCAAAAACAAAATGGAATGGGAGTAACCATTCACAAGATAAGGCGATACCCACGCGGTACACCATTCCTACTGTGAAACACGGAGGTGGATCGCTGATGTTTTGGGGATGTGTGAACTACAAAGGCACAGGAAATTTGGTCAGAATTGATGGCAGTATGTGGTTATCAAAAAATACTGGAGGAAAATTTGCATTCATCAGCCCGGAAGCTACGCATGGGACGTACTTGGACATTCCAACATGACAATGATCCTAAACACAAGGCCAAGTTGACCTGTCATTGGCTACAGCAAAATAAAGTGAAGGTTTTGGAGTGGCCATCTCAGTCTCCTGACCTCAATATCATTGAGCCACTCTGGGGAGATCTCAAACATGCAGTTCATGCAAGACAGCCCAAGAATTTACAGGAACTGGAGGCTTTTTGCCAGGAAGAATGGGCAGCTTTACCATCTGAGAAGATAAAGAGCCTCATCCACAAATACCACAAAAGACTTCAAGCTGTCATTGATGGTAAAGGAGGCAATACACGGTATTGAGAACTGGGGTATGTAAACTTTGGATCAGGGTCATTTGGGTAGTTTCTATTGTCATCATGATTTAAAAAGAGTAAACACAGATCAGTGATAATAAATGGCTTCAGCCAAACACTGACCATGAGTGAAAAAAGATTTTGTGTTTATCGTTCATAATCTCTGAAAAATGGCCAAGAAATCATAAATTCTGCCAGGGTATGTAAACTTATGAGCACAACTGTATTTCTCATGTACCCACCCTTACTGCTCAACCAGCATTTACAGCTCCACCTCAGCACTTCCCTATTTATAGTCTGTTGCTCCACCAGCTTGTGCATTTTAATGCATGCATGCACTCCCTTAGGAGATGATGCAAGTCCTTGGCAGCTGCTGCCGAGAATGTACATTAGTCCTTATAGCAGCACTGATGGATGTGTGAGCTTGAATATTCTGGCCCATAGCCCGAGCAGCTTACTGGGCTGAAACTAAAGGCGTTAGGGAAAAGTGTGTGCGGGGGGGGAGCACCTGTAGGTATAAAAAAAAATTCTTTCACTGTCAAATCATCAGGCTGGGGAAGGCAGGTGACAATTCTTCATCTGCAACGGAGAATGGGGCTTTACCCTCCTAGATGTGCAGTGTAACAGTCTGTCAAGGGTGTATAAAATAAAAAAAAACAAGAATGTGCGATTTTTTTTTAACTACTAAACGAAACTGCACTGTACCAGTTTAACACTTGAAAATCCAGAAATGCCCCCTTCACCAATCAACATGGCTCCCTGAATAGCGGTGTTAACTGCATCACAGAGGGAGTGTCGGACCAAGCGATGTGTGGGAGCAGCACAAGGGATCTCCAGCATGCAGCTAGTACAGGGCAGTTGAAAACCGTAATAAAGCACGAACATACACAAATAAAATGCACACACAGAATCTCACAAAAGTGAGAACACCCCTCACATTTTTGTAAATATATTATATATTTTCATGTGACAACACTGAAGAAATGACACTTTGCTACAATGTAAAGTAGTCAGTGTACAGCTTGTATAACAGTGTAGATTTGCTGTCCCCTCAAAATAACTCAACACACAGCCATTAATGTCTAATATGTGTGGCTGCCATTATTTTTCATATTTTTCAGCACTGTAACCCTCTTGGGCATGGAGTTCACCAGAGCTTCACAGGTTGCCACTGGAGTCCTCTTCCACTCCTCCATGAGGACATCACGGAACTGGTAGATGTTAGAGACCTTGCGCTCCTCAACTTTCCTTTTTGAGGATGCCCCACAGATGCTCAATAGGGTTTAGGTCTGGAGACATGCTTGGCCAGTCCATTATCTCTACCCTCAGCTTCTTTAGCAAGGCATTGGTTGTCTTGGAGATATGTTTGGGGTCGTTATCAAGTTGGAATACTGGCCTGAGGCCCAGTCTCCAAAGGGAGGGGATCATGCTCTGCTTCAGTATGTCACAGTACATGTTGGCATTCATGGTTCCCTCAATGAACTGTAGCTTCCCAGTGCCGGCAGCACTCATGGAGCCCCTGATCAGGACACTCCCACCACCATGCTTGACTGTAGGCAAGACACACTTGTCTTTGTACTCCTCACCTGGTTGCCGCCACACACGCTTGACACCATCTGAACCAAATACGTTTATCTTGGTCCCATCAGACCACAGGACATGATTCTAGTAATCCATGTCCTTAGTCTGCTTGTCTTCAGCAAACTGTTTGCAGGCTTTCTTATGCATCATCTTTAGAAGAGGCTTCCTTCTCGGATGACAGCCATGCAGGCCAATTTAATGCAGTGCATGGTCGGAGCACTGACAGGCTTAGCCCCTTCCCCTTCAACCTTCCTCTGCAGCAACGCTGGCAGCACTCATACATCTTTTTCCCAAAGACAACCTCTGGCTATGATGCTGAACACGTGCACTCAACTTCTTTGGTTGACCATGGCGAGGCCTGTTCTGAGTGGAACCTGTCCTGTGAAACCGCTGTATGGTCTTGGCCATCGCGCTGCAGCTCAGTTTCAGGGTCTTGGCAATCTTCTTATAGCCTAGGCCATCTTCACGTAGAGCAACAATTCTTTTTTTCAGATCCTCAGAGAGTTCTTTGCCATGAGGTGCCATGTTGAACTTCCAGTGACCAGTATGAGAGAGTGAGAGCGATAACACCAAATTTAACACACCTGCTCCTCATTCATACCTGAGACCTCGTAACCCTAATGAGTCACATGACACCGGGGAGGGAAAATGGTTTAATGGGCCCAATATTGACTTTTTCACTTAGGGGTGTACTCACTTTTGTTCCAGTGGTTTAGACATTAATGGCTGTGTGTGGAGTTATTTTGAGGGGAGGTTATAACCCTACCTTACTCTATGCAAAAATTGGAAAATTAAAAAAAAAAAAAAGTTTTACCTATGGTTCTACTTTAAATCTTCCTGGAGTTAGGCTTTAAATTTCCTTTTGTTTACTGAATAGACTCCCTGGAATATTACAGTCCCAATGTTTTGTGGAAAACATTATCCAGTTTCAATATTTTTCACACATTCACAAGCATGTAGAGTGCAAAAAAATAAAAATAAGAAAAATCTCTATACATGTTCCAAGCTGGCCATTGGATCAGCACGACAGCCAGTGAACTAGCATTTTAAATAAGATTGTCCACAATACTAACTAGCCTTCATATTTCACTATATTCACTTTATACTTCACTACAAGACTCCTTAAAAAGAAACAACCCCCCCTCCCCCATACAAAAAACCCCAAAAAGACATTATTATTGCAACAGGTTACTTCATAAAATACATACCGCTTGTACCGTCCCGAAAGGATAGCGTATTTGTAGGATGGCAGCATACAAACGGATCATTCCCGACATTCGTTTCAAGAAGTGATCCTGTGGCTCAACCACAGAGCCATCTATAATATAACCCAATTCTCTATGGAGACAAAAAGGTGACAAGATATTAAATCTAAATCTACCCCCATCACCAATACAGAAAACCATTTCCTAGATCATTTGGGGCCTCCGGAAATACAAAACAATTTTTAAGTCAAGCACAGTTCATAATCAAGCATGAGACCTCTTATTAAATGAAGAGGGAAAAGCCATGAACTCAAGAAGGTTTTACTGCAACATTCCTAAGAGTCACAAGGAGTCTGATTGTTTACTAGTTTGCCCATACAGTATACCCATAGATCTGCATTCCCCTTAATTCTGGAGCTAATGCATTGAAGTATGTGACCTCAATTTTCACAAGGTTATTAAACAAGTAAGGACCTTGACTGTAAGGGGCACGCATCAAAAGGCTACATAAAAGTAGTCTTCTTTGGCCAAGGCCAGGCTGCTGATACTTTTAGGTATAATGTATGCAGAAAATATTAAGGGAGGACCTGTCTGTACTCTGAGAAGGATCGTGAAATCAGACTCTGTACTCCTGTTCACCCTGATATTATCTGGGCAATCTGAGCGGCCAATGAGCAGCTGATAAGTACAAAACAATTCTATTGAGCTCAGTCTTAATTAGGACTTTGATGCTGTATAACCAAAGTAAGGGGGGGGGGTGCCCAAAACCTGAAACTCCTTAGTTTTTTAAAGCGTAGTTCCGGCCTCAAAAAAATTTTTGGGATAAAAATACCCCCAGGACAGTCAGGGCTAGTGCATTTCAGCAATGGTAGCCTCTGATCTGTCCCATTTCACTTACCTTTTAGAAGAAATACTTACCTTGAAAATGTCTTGTCCAGAGTTGCCATCTCAGGTCTGGGCAGCTGAAGCCAGCGCGTCCTCTTCGGTGACATCGGAGTCCCAAAATGCCCTGCACCGGCCCCGCTCGTCACTTCCGGTGCAGGCGCGTCATCTCTGCACAGCTTCTGGGCATTCCCAGAAGCTGTTTAGCAGGGAATGACGCTCCTGCACCGGAAGTGACGAGCGGGGCCGGTGCAGGAGCATTGACTCATGGGAGCGATGACGTTCAGCTCCCAGGAGTCAATGCAAGCAGGAAGAGACGACGTGGGCTGCGGCCGCAGAGGGAGGAAGTGGAAGGAAGGTAAGTATATTGTCTTCAAAAACAAGGTAAGTAAAGCAAAAAAAAAAATCGTGATTCTTTTTCAGGTTACTTAGAGCAAGCGGATGTCAAATTTTAATTTTGAGGCTGGAACTCCACTTTAACCGGTTGCCGACCGCCGCAAGTACATATACTGCGTCGGTCAGCCCCGGCCAGGCAAAGTGACATATATATATATATACGTCACTAGCCTGTCACTTGTTTGTGAGCCAATAGCGGCGTGCGCGCCCGCCCCGGCTCGTTCCCTGGGAAGTCCATGCATGTGACCGGCGGACCCGATGTCCGCCGGTCACTCGCGATCGTCCGCCGTGAAGGGAGAAAGGCAGGCGGCTGATGTAAACAAGCCACCTGTCATTCTCCCCTGTGTAGGAATGGTGATCATACGGTTCTACTATGTAGGACCGTTGATCACTGTTCCTACACCAGTAGCCATGTCCAATCACGCCCCTAGGGACACACTTAACCCCTCCTTCCCCAATAAAGTTAACTCCTTCCCTGCCAGTGTCATTTTGCAGTAACAGTGCATATGTATAGCACTGATTACTGCAGTAATGTCACTGGTAACCCCAAAAGTGTCAAAAATGTCAGTCAAGGGTCCGATCTGTCTGCCGCAATGTCACAGTACCGAAAAAAAAAATAATCGCAGATCGCCGCCATTACGCGTTAAAAAAAAAACACCAAAAATGACAAAAATCTTTCCCTTAGTTAGTAAACGCAATAACTTTATAACTTTTGCGCAAACCAATCAAAATACACTTTTTGCGATTTTTTTTTACCAAACATATGTAGCAGAAAACAAATAGGCCAAAAATATAAAAAAAATTTGATTTTTACATTTTTTTGGGGGAATTTCATATAAAAAAATGTGAAAAATATTGTTATTTTTGCAAAATTGACGCTCTTTTTTTGTTTATAGCGCAAAAAGTAAAAATCGCATAGGTGATCAAATACCACCAAAAGAAAGCTCTGTTTGTGGGAAAAAAAAGGACGTCAAATTCTTTTAGGTACAGCGTCGCACGACCGCGTAATTGTCCGTTAAATTCACGTAGTGCCGAATCACAAAAAAGGCCCTGGTCAGGAAGGGGGTAAAATCTTCCGGGGCTTAAGTAGTTAACTGCATTCTGATAAGGCTTTACCAAATTCCTTTACAGACTACCAACATTAATATGGCACTTTTCTTACATTTTTTTTTCTTCTAGGACAACCCATGGGGGAGAAAGCTGTGTCATATGAGAACATCACCGGAACTAGTCAGCTTAATTAAACCGGTCACTTACAATACAGGATTGAGAAAGTGAGATCTAGCACCTCTTACACAACTACAGTGAAGAAGAACAAGGCATGCTAAGTGACAACACACTCATTGCTCCTTGTCTTTTGCATTTATATACACTTTTTTTTTAATATGTATATTTTATCATCTATTTTAATTGATATTACTCTCATAGTTGAGGAGGGAGAGGGAGATCTCTCCCCAATTGGGACACTGTAAAATCTACACAAAAGTTTTGCAAATGTCAAACTCTTATTGTATTCACAAAAGAAAACATATCAAATGTTTCCACTGGAAAAAAATGCCAAAATTATAGGGACCCCCCCCCCCACCCAAAAAAAAAAAAACCCCGGTAATTTTGAAGTTAATGGCAGCAACATGTCTCAAAACAAGTTGGGAAATGGAAACAAAAAGCTGGCAAAGTAAGTGGTACTAACAAGAAAGAGCTGGAAGCTGCAACGAATTAGGTTAATTGGCATCAGGTCAGGAAGGCCGCTTTCACACAGGCGATCCAATCCGATTGTCAGTTTTTCAGGCGTACCTGATCGGATGCTCCATCATCCCTATGGGGCAGCGGGTGTCAGTGGAGACATCTCCACTGACACCCACTGCTTTACGATTCCGATCCTGTCCATGAAATCCGGACAGAAGGAAACCCTATTTTCCATCCGTCTGGAGGATCGGATTGGATGAGAACGGACAGGCGGTCCGTTCTCACCCGATCTCCCCATAGAGAACAGCGGGGATCTGACACCTCCCTCTCCGCACACAGAGCGGAGACGGAGCTGTCATCCGCCTGCTCAGCGGGGATCGGCGGATCGATCTCCCGCTGAGCAGAACAGACTCCGTTGGGCGGTGCACCCGTGTGAAAGGGACCTAACATGATTGGGTATTTTAAAAAAAATAGAGCATCTTAGATAGTCAGTGTCTCAGAAGTAAAGATGGGCATAGATTCACCAATCTGTGAAAAGCTGCATCAAAAAATTGTTAGATTTGTTGAAGAAATTCAGAGTAACGTTCCTCAATGTAAAATTGAAAAGACTTTAAATCTATATCATCATCTACAGTAAATATCCTCAAACAATTGCCAGAATCTGGAGAAATCTCTTTGAGCAAAAGACAAGGCTGAAATGCATGCAATACTAGATGCCTGTGATCTTCTGGCCCTCAGACGGCACTGCATGACAGTGACATAACAGGCATGATGGACATCACTGCACCAGCTCAGGAATACTTCCAAAAATCCCTGTCTGTGACCACCATTCCCTGTGCCATCCAAAAATGCAATGTAAAGCTCCATCATATATAGAGGGCGCAATATCGGATCCAGAAACACTATCTTCTATGGAGCATGATCAGATAAAATGGTCTGTTGGAAACAAAAGTTGTACTGTGCAAAATAAAATAGTACAGTGCTGAATAGCAAATAATCGTGAAGGGGGTAAAAGCTTCCGGAGGTCAAATGGTTGATTGAACAGTTAAAAGCTGATTGGCTACCATGCATAGCTGCACCAGATTTTGCACTCTCCAGTTTTAGTGAATCAGTCCCCATATGTTTATCTAAGCATCTTTCAGAGTGTAAGCATTCTTCAGCTGGTTTCTCATTCCTAGCAGGTAACAGTTGTCTTGTGCACAGATAACTTGTGTATTAGGATTTTGCATTAAAAGGAGTTGTAAAGTCAGAAGGTGTTTTTATATTAATGCATAGAGTGCCCCCTCAGCCTCCCTAATATACTTACCTGAGCCCAATCTCTGTCTAGCGATGTCCACGAGTCCCTCGGCTGTCCGGGACTCTCTCTCCTGATTGGCTGAGACACAGCCGCTGCGCCATTGGCCACCGTGGCTGTCAAATCCAGGAGAGACACAGACACAGAGACAGAGAGAGAGAGACACAGAGAGACACAGACAGAGAGACACAGAGAGACACAGACACGGAGACAGAGAGACACAGAGAGACACAGACACAGAGACACAGACAGAGAGACACAGACACAGAGACACAGACACAGAGACACAGACAGAGAGACACAGACAGAGAGACACAGACAGAGAGACACAGACAGAGAGACACAGACAGAGAGACACAGACAGAGAGACACAGACAGAGAGACACAGACAGAGAGACACAGACAGAGAGACACAGACAGAGAGACACAGACAGAGAGACACAGACAGAGAGACACAGACAGAGAGACACAGAGAGACACAGACAGAGAGACACAGAGAGACACAGACAGAGAGACACAGAGAGACACAGACAGAGAGACACAGAGAGACACAGAGAGACACAGAGAGACACAGAGAGACACAGAGAGACACAGAGAGACACAGAGAGACACAGAGAGACACAGAGAGACACAGAGAGACACAGAGAGACACAGAGAGACACAGAGAGACACAGAGAGACACCGAGACACAGAGAGACACCGAGACACAGAGAGACACCGAGAGAGAGACACCGAGACACACCGAGAGAGAGACACCGAGACACAGAGAGACACCGAGACACAGAGAGACACCGAGACACAGAGAGACACCGAGACACAGAGAGACACCGAGACACAGAGAGACACCGAGACACAGAGAGACACCGAGACACAGAGAGACACCGAGACACAGAGAGACACCGAGACACAGAGAGACACCGAGACACAGAGAGACACCGAGACACAGAGAGACACCGAGACACAGAGAGACACCGAGACACAGAGAGACACCGAGACAGAGAGACACCGAGACAGAGAGACACCGAGACAGAGAGACACCGAGACAGAGAGACACCGAGACAGAGAGACACCGAGACAGAGAGACACCGAGACAGAGAGACACCGAGACAGAGAGACACCGAGACAGAGAGACACCGAGACAGAGAGACAGAGAGACACCGAGACAGAGAGACACCGAGACACAGAGACACAGAGACAGAGAGACACCGAGACACAGAGACCGAACGGCAGCTCCATGTCTGAATGGACACATGGAGCTTCAGCTTGGCTTAGGTGCCCCCATGGAAAGCTGCTTGCTGTGGTGGCACTCGACAGGAGGGAGGGGCTAAGAGCAGCAATTACCCGAGAAGAGGAGGATCGAGGATGCTCTGTGCAAAATCAACTACACAGAGGAGGAAAGTATAACATGTTTATTTGGAAGAAAAAAAAAATAAAGAAACTCTACAAATCACCTTAATGCTTACCTTTGGTAATCTGTAATAGAAGCACCTTTTTTATATGCTGGGTAAAAGGGCACAGAATAAGGGCACTTCTTGTACAGGTGAGCGAGGAAGAGCTCACCCACTTGGGGGTGTCTCTCCCATATTCCAGAAACCACCATCGCTAAAGGGAAAGCAGATTCATGATGGGAAGCTACTTCTTGTTCAGCTTGAGCCTGTGGACAATAAACAAAAAGCACATCTATAAAAGTCTGAAAACCCAAAACTACAATAGGAGTTCTGAAAAATACTCCGGAATACAATAAAAAGATATTGTGGGATACAAGCTCTAATGTCTAACAGAAGACTTACCACAAACCTCTCGGCCAGCTTGTAATTCACAAAGTCGGAAGCCAGAGCATGTATAGAGAGAGACACATGCTTATCTAGGGTCCTAATGTCCCCTCCTGTCAGAAGGGTGTTCAGTTTTTTAAAAACCTCCTGCACATTAGCTGTGGAAGGAAAAGACAAGATAATCATGGTCATTCTCAAAGAGATACGTTTAGGTGAATAAAGGCAAAGAAATGTTAAACATAGCAATGTGACCTATATAACGTATACGGGAACCCTCACCATGTAAAACAACCCATTTAGTTTAAAGGAGTTGTAAAGTCAGGTTTTTTATGTTCATGCATTATTTGCATATAGATAAAAAAACCTTCTGGGTGTAGCAGCCTCCCCATAGTTACCCGAGGTCCTTCTCTGTCAAGCGATGTCCACAAGCCCCTCGCCTCTCCTGGGACTCTCCCTCCTGATTGGCTCGGACACAGCCGCAGCACCATTTGGCTCCCGTGGCTGTCAAAGTTAGCCAATCAGGAGAGAGAGAGGGGGCGGGGCCGAAGGAAAGCTGCCTGTCTGAATGGACACACAGAGCTGCCCCCATAGCAAGCTGCTTGTTGTGGGGGCACTCGATTGGAGGAAGGGGCCAGGAGCAGCAACAAGGGACCCGAGAAGAGGAGGATCCGGGCTGCTCTCTGCAAAACCAACTGCACAGAGGAGATAAGTATAACATGTTGGTTATTAGTTAAAAAGAAAAAAAAAAAAAACACGACTTTACAATACCTTTAAAACAATACGAAAGGCTAAGACGGCTCCAGTCCCTATAGGGTATAGGCAAGACTCCCAACATGCCTGCAATAAGCCATGGAAACCCCTGCTCCAGGGTAGCATCATCAGAAACACCATACAAGAAAGACAATGTGATTAATTAAAGTGCAGGTCTAGATACACGTCCCCGGGGCCTGGACCCATCTATCCCTGATTTTGTTATACTTGGATGGACAACCATGGTGAGCATATATCAGCTTCTTAGAAAGGCAAAACATTTGTGTATAGATTTAAAAAAAAAAAAAATATATAGATTTCTTTTTTTTCCCTATTTCAGTGGCCTCCACCTGTAAAACCATTCCTTTTTTTAGAGTTCGTCTCATTGTTGGCCATCTACTGCACCTGGTAATTAACACCAAAGCAGCTGAAACTGATAACAACCCCCTCTGCTACTTAACTGACCAGATCAATATTTCAGGAGTTTAATTGACTTGATGCTATACTCTGATAAAAATGGATTTTTTGTAAGATCTTACCGTAAAATCCTTTTCTCTTAAGCTCATTGACAGACATAGTCTTCTTGATTCTCAAGAGCTGGGTTATGTTGTCTCCGCAGGAGCAGGACTAGGCAGAAAGACAAAACGTTCTGGCTCCACCCTAGGGGCAGTCCCTGAGGGTATATCCTCCCTCTCCCCGCTACAGGGAATCAGTTCTGTTCTAAAGCAGTAACAGAGAATTTAACCCAACCCAACTCAATGATAGAGGGGCGGGTACTACGTCTGTCAATGAGCTTAAGAGAAAAGGATTTTACGGTAAGATCTTACAAAAAATCCATTTTTCTCTATCGCTCATTGACAGACGTAGTCTTCTTGATTCTCAAGAGCTGGGACATCCAGAAGCAGTGCCACAAATGAGGGGTGGGATTGACAAAATCAAATCTGATCTAGAAGGCCCAACCGGTGCCAAACTAGAAGTTTTAAAGGCTCATTATAAACAAAGAATGAGACTAAAAGAAAAATTTTCCAACGGAAAAAACCCTCGAGGTAGACCACTGGTCTCCTCAAATTGCGGCCTGCAAAACCTTGCGGCCAAACGAGGCATCCGACGATGCCATTACATCAACTTTATAATGTTTAGTAAAGGTATGCACCGACGACCAGGTAGCCGCCTTGCACACCTGGACCACTGACGCCTGATGGCGAAAGGCCCATGACGCACTAAGTGCCCGAGTGGAGTGCGCCTTAACAGGGAACGGGGGCTCCCGACCCTTAATAGAATAAGCCTGTACTACCGTCTGTCTGATCCATCTGGAAATGGTCGCGGCAGATGCAGGCAACCCCTTTTTGGGTCCATCCGGGATCACAAAAAGTGAATCCGTCTTGCGAAACGAGTCTGTCGTTTTCAAGTATACCCTGATCGCCCGGACCACATCCAAGGAGTGTAAAGCAAACTCCCGAGGATGACTGGGCTTAGGACACAGGGAAGGTAACACAATTTCTTCATTCAGATGAAATTCTGAAACCACTTTTGGTAGGAAGGATGGATTCGGACGAAGAACCACCTTATCTCTATGAACCACCAGATATGGTGAACGACAAGATAATGCGGCCAGTTCTGACACCCTGCGTGCAGAAGTAATAGCCACCAAGAAGGCCACCTTCTGGGACAACGTAGGTAGAGGAATCTCCCTAATATCTTCAAAGGGAGGTTTCTGAAGAACCGACAACACTAAATTAAGATCCCAGGGGGGTAACGGCGCGTGCACTGGCGGAGCCAGATGTCGCACCCCCTGGATGAAATTCCGCACCAAGGAATGAGTAGCCAAAGGCTTCTGAAAGAAGATAGCTAATGCTGAGACCTGACCCTTGATAGTACTCAAGGCCAGTTTCTGCTCAACCCCTTGTTGCAGAAAAGCTAATATTCGACTAATCGAATAAGACCGAGGACGGAACCCCAAAGGTTCACACCATGCAATGTAGGACTTCCATGTGCGATGATAAATCTTTCTGGAAGTCGCTTTCCTTGCTTCAACTAGAGTAGGAATAACTGAAGCTGACAATCCCTTGTCCTTCAGCACCTGGGTCTCAATAGCCAGGCCGTTAAAGCCAGCGATCGTAAAGCAGGATGGAAGATCGGTCCCTGAGACAGTAGGTCCTCCCTGAGAGGAAGTCTCCACGGGACGTCCGCCACCAGTCTGACCACGTCGGCGTACCAAGCTCGACGAGGCCAGTCCGGAGCTACCAGAATTACTGGAATTCCTTCCTCCTCTATCCTGCGAAGAAGTCTTGGCAGTAACGCGAGAGGAGGGAAGGCATACATTAGCTGGTATTGCCCCCACGGGGCGATCAGTGCGTCTGCGGTTTCTGCTAGAGGATCGCGGGAGTGAGCCACGAATCTCTGAACTTTCCTGTTGAATCGTGATGCCAACAGATCCACATCCGGGGTGCCCCACCGTAGGCACAACTGGTTTGAAAACTTCTGGATGGAGGGACCATTCCCCCTGATCCAGAGTCTGACGGCTGAGATAATCTGCCTGCCAATTCTCCACCCCCGGAATGAACACCGCAGAGATTGCTGGAACAAATCGTTCCGCCCAGCGAAGAATGCAAGCCACTTCTTTGGCCGCTCGGACACTCTTGGTGCCCCCCTGGTGATTGACATAAGCCACGGCCGTGGCATTGTCCGACTGGATCCGAACCGGGCTGCCCTGGAGCTGCCCGGTCCAGTGAATCAGACAAAGTCTGATCGCTCTCAGTTCCAATACATTTATCGGTAACCTGGATTCTTCCGGGGACCAAAGTCCCTGGACAGATAACTGACCGAGAATTCCTCCCCATCCGGATAGACTGGCATCCGTGGTCACTATCGTCCAATATATTGGCAGAAATGACTTTCCCTGGCTGAGCATCGGAGACCGAAGCCACCAAACCAGAGACTCTCTGGTCTGTTTGCTCAATCGGATCCGATTGTCCAGGGATTCCGGATTCCGATTCCATCTGAGAAGAATCTCTTGCTGAAGAATTCGGGTATGGGACTGGGCAAATGGGACTGCTTCGAAGGAAGCCACCATCAACCCCAGAACCCTCATGCAAGTTCGAAGAGAAGACCAGCTGTTGGATAGTAACAACTGGACTGCTGATTGAATCTTTCCGAGTTTCCCTACCGGAAGAAAAACTCTTGTCCTGACTGTGTCTAGAATTAGACCCAGATATTCGAGCCTCTGGGTGGGAACCAGAAATGACTTTTGCTGGTTCACCAGCCACCCGAATTCCTGTAAAGAAATCATAGTAATTTCTATGTTTTGTAGCAAGGTCTGAGGAGACTCTGCATGAAGCAGAAGATCGTCTAGGTAACCAAGGATCGATATGCCTCTTTGGCGCAGAAGTGCCAACATTGGGGCCAACACCTTCGTGAAGACCCGCGGAGCCGTGGCGAGACCGAAAGGTAACGCCACAAACTGATAGTGGTTCTCTTCTACGGAAAAGCGTAGAAACCGCTGATGTCCTGCGAAAATGGGAATGTGAAGATAGGCGTCCTTGATGTCTATGGACGCTAGGACATCCCCTGGATGCAGGAAGGCTGCTACTGTGCGAATGGACTCCATTCTGAATCTTCTTATGTTGACAAAAGAATTGAGTGCTCTTAAGTCCAGAATTGGACGCACTTTGCCCTCTTTCCTGGGTATTGTAAATAGGTTTGAATAAAACCCTTGAAACCGTTCTGTCCAAGGAACGTGGACTACCACTCCTTGTTGTAGTAAATCTGTGACTGCTCTCCGCAGATCTTCTAAACGATCTGAGGATAGTCGGATATTGGAAGGGAAGAATCGCGCCGGTGGGAGAGATCGAAACTCGATCTTGTACCCTGACCTTATGACTTCGCAAACCCATTTGTCCGGGATTCTGGAAAGCCATGGATCCGGGAACCGGCGAAGACGTCCCCCCACCCCAGTTATGGGTGGGGGCGCACCTTCAGGCTTTGGATGGTTTATCTTCAGGTCTGGAGGGGGCGGGCTTTTGCTTGCCCGACCAACGACCCCTGACGCCTCCTGCAGGAGCTTTGGAGGACTTAGTTTTTTCACCCGCGGGACGAAAAAACCTCTTGTGAGCAGAAAAAGAAGGCCCTCGTCTTTGACGAGTTCCTCTACCTTTAAAATTTTGCGGTAAAAAGGTGCTCTTTCCACCCGTGAGATCCTTAATGATCTCATCTAAGTTGGCTCCAAATAGACGCTCTCCTGAAAAGGGGATATTAGCCAATGCTTTTTTGGAACCTTGGTCGGCTAACCAACCTTTTAGCCACAGTGTACGCCTGAGAACCACTGCTGAGACTGATGCTCGCGCCAATAATGGAGTGGCGTCTAAAGCCGCATCACACACAAACTGTAACCCCTGTATCATTTGTTCCAACAAATCTGATACCGCCTGAGGGACCTCTTCTAAGTCCCGGCGTAACCACTTGGTCCATTCAGTTACAGCCTGTGAAACCAGACCAATAGCTATTATAGGTCTGAAAGCTGATCCAATCAAGGAAAACATGGTGCGAGACATAGCTTCTATCTTGCGATCCACTGGATCTTTAAAAGACGGAGCGTCTTCTAAAGGAATAACCGTGTCTTTATTCAATCTAGCAATTGGTGAATCCACCACAGGTGGTTCTGTCCATTTCTTAATGAGGGTTTCCTCAAACGGATAGCGCCTGTCAATGCGTTTAGAAATAGTAAAAGTGCGTTTTGGCAGACGCCATTCTTCTTCGATTGGATTGCCAAAACATTTGGGCAATGGAAAAACCTTCGCCACTTTGATGCGTTTTTTAGTCCCAAAAGGGATTTCAGTTTCAGCTATTTCCGATGGAATACCCTGTAACCTTAAGGTTTCTTGAACAGATACAATGAGTGTGTTTACCAACGCTTCCTCTCGGGCTATGGCGGATGCCGAAACATCCTCCTCACTGTCTGAAGAGACAGTACACGAGACACCAATACCAGATGAAGTACCTGCAACTGCAGAAATAGGCTCAGAGTCTGAATCCGAGGTTTCAGATAATAAGGGGTTAGGCGGGGGTCGCTTTCTTGCGCCCTGTCCCTGACAAGCCACTTCCACCCGGGACACAAAAGTTTCCATAATAGCTGACAATGATTCAATTGTCAATGGGGTGCTGGAGGATCCCGCAGACCCCTCGAGGGGATCCGGAGGAGATACATGAGTGGCAGGGTCCATGTTAATTCAGGACACCTTTGCCAGCAAAACAAAAAAACTTTTTTTTTTTTTTTTTTGTGTGTCTCCCCCTAGCGCAATAGCGCCCCTCAGAGTACCTGCTTCTCGATCCCACAGAGAGAGAGAGAGGGACCCCCAAGGCTCACCAACCGATGCAGTGCAGTTTCCAACCAACTGCAGTCAGCGTCTGTCTTACACAGACTGGAAGGAGCTGTTTGCTTTTTCCCGGGTAGAAGGACGTGGCTCCGCCCCCTGTGTACGCCTTCCGGCGTTCCCAGCTCTCCACGAGGTAGCTGGGCTCACAAAACATGGCCGCCCCCATAGAAGAGACATAAGACTCCAAAAACATGGCGGCCGGCGTGACCTGAGGACATACATGCATTTGGTCTACGGCAAAATGGCGGTGGACCGCCGAAATCGTTTTCCCAGCACATCCACCTGCATCTCTGCTAAGAGGCGATATATGGATCTACAGGAGATACACTACACATAAGGTAGGATTATACCTCCTATGTCTGCTGTAATATTACAGTCTGCTGGGTAGAGTGTTAGCTCTTAAACCAAGTCCACTTCCCACAAACACATGCTGTATTACAAGGGGGACTTGTAAGTATCAGATATATACTGACCATATATGGAGGGGCCTATAATACATACTGCCTCATAACGAGGAAAAAAGGGAACGTTTACTCACCATACCGAACCGACAGGCACCCTCTCTTCACAATACCCTCTCCACCGGGGTGGGGGTTTGTGGACCACTCCGGACGCCTTGACTCTCTGGTTCCTGGCGTCCAAGCGAGACTTTTAACTCGCAAAGGTCAGTCCCTCCACTGGGACTCCGTCGCGGCCGACCCAGCGCGGAGCTCTGGTCTGCACGCGCTCGTAGGCAGAAACCGGGGTGACCACTGGATCTCAACATCCAGCCCGTCGCCCGGCCCCGCATACTTACTTGAATATGTCGCGGCCGACCAAGCGCGCGCTCGTAGGCCGGCTGGGGTGACCACAAGTATCGCCCAGTCCGGCATTTTTGCTTGAAGATCTCACAGGAAAAAACACTGGAGAAAACTACCTAAAAAATGTCTTTTTCTTAAAGAAAAAAAGTCTTGCCAGGACCAAAAGATCCCAGCAAGGAACTTAGGTCCTTACTCCTGACTAGACAGAAAAAAACTGATTCCCTGTAGCGGGGAGAGGGAGGATATACCCTCAGGGACTGCCCCTAGGGTGGAGCCAGAACGTTTTGTCTTTCTGCCTAGTCCTGCTCCTGCGGAGACAACATAACCCAGCTCTTGAGAATCAAGAAGACTACGTCTGTCAATGAGCGATAGAGAAAATAGGGTTCCTTTCAATTTTTTTAGCAGTGTAGTATTCTCACAGCCTTAAATACATTTAAATACATCCAGATAATAGATATAAATGATCCTTTTGGGGGACTGGAGATGGACAGAAAGATGAATAACAGTGTACTGGTTGAGGTGAAAGACAAACTACCTACAGCCAGTTCGACTGTTACCGACTTAAAGCCCCTTAAAGTAAACCTCTAGCTTACGGTCGTTACATAGTTAGGTTGAAAAAAGACACAAGTCCATCTGGTTCAACCAACAAAAAAAAAAAAACATATTGAAAACCCAACCATACAATCCCATATACACAATCCTATACCTTGCGCACCGATTGGCTGAGTCGGTGACCCGTTATGCTCTAAGATGCAACTCAATTCAAGACCTCTCATGATGTACTATGGAGTGCTTCAATTCAATTGAGATGGTTTCCTATGTACCAATATAGGTCACATTCCTAGGTCCAATGGGTTCGCCATGTGCAGTTGTCTATTCTATGTGTTTCTGTTCTACATACTGGTGAGCAGAGTTGTTCTAGTTATAAAAACTGTACCTTCCTTTTTTTTTGTGTGCATAAGGAAATCCCACATTGTTAGGTTAATACAAGAAATAAAAAAAAACACAACAACCACAACAACAACAACCACAACACACAACACACAACACATTTGGGCATATTCACTTTAACTCACTTAGATCCGAAGAAATCTGTCCGACTGGAGTTAAGACCGCCTTTTGCAGCTCAAATCTGGTTTTCTTGTCCTGCCAAAGGATATTAGATGCACAGAATGTGGTATCAAGTACATACTTCTTCAAAAAACACATTAAAGTGGTTGTAAAAAAATCCCTGGTTTTAGATTACATTATGTGCCCCAGCGTATGCGATTTATAAAAAAATATGTAGTTAAATACCTTACTTCAGAGCGCCGTTCACGTGATGGCCCGCCGCCATCTTTCCCGATCCAACAACTACAGCAGGAGGGTCTGAGAATCTCCTGCTGGTGTCAGCCGGGAGGAGGGGAGGAGAGCGGCGGGCGGTCGCGTGAGCACCGCTCTGAAATAAGGTATACAGCTACATATTTTTTTTTTTTTATAAAGAACTTACATTGGGACACATACTGTATTCTAAACACAGGGGATGATAGTAAAAAAACACTCATTTTAGCAGCAGGAGGGGAGGGGCGAGCACTAACACAGCTGACAGGCAGGGTGGGAGGGGGAGAAAGGACAGAGGAGAGACAGCAGATAATGGGGGCATGTAAACTGACCACGTTATCAGGGCTCAGCAGCCATGATAAACGTGGTCAGTTTACAAGGGGGAGGGCAGCACCAGGCAGGATCAGCCAGGTGTTTTAGGTGGTAGGAGGGGCCAAATTACACAGCACATGCTCTGTGCTGTACAACATGCTTTAAAGCAACAGGATCCTATAATATATATATATATATATATATATATATATATATTATAAGATGCTTGTAAAACACTGGTGAAGGGGAGGATTGCTTTAAAATGCAAATCCGTACACTGCAAAAACAACCTAAAATAAAAAGATAGCCAAAGTTTTATAATATTCTCCTCCTTTCTCCTACTGGTGATCCCTCTAGGGATGCACTTTAGAATTATTTGCTTTCCTGAATTATTATTATTATTATTATTATACAGAATTTATATAGCGCCAACAGTTTGCGCAGCGCTTTACAATGTGAGGGAAGACAATACAGTTACAATACAGTTCAATACAGGAGGAACAAGATGGGCCCTGCTCGCTAGAGCTTACAATCTAGAAGGGAGGGTAGCCACGCCATTCTACAAGGATCAAGCTAGTATGGCAGACGCCATCTTTCTTGTGCAAACTATAAATCCTAAGACAGCATTTAAAACATCCAATCTGGACACACCAATTTATTGCTCTCCTCTAGCTATCCTAAATCAGGCTTATGGACACCAGAAATAAAACATTAGTACCTTAGCATCTTTGCTGGTTACCAAGGGGATGATGGCGTTCAGACACTTTTCACATTGGTTTAGCATCTCTTTGTACTGCTTCAGTATGCGCTTATCCGTTGAACTCTGAAGTCCTAAAAAATTCAAATTAGATTTAATAAATAGTTTTCCAAGAGTCTTCCAGGACAGCACCTTGGAGAGATGGCTCCTCCCACTTGCCAACAGGAAATACCAATTCCACCAATCTTTAAAAAAAGGCTTCTCCCTACAGCTCCTCAGTTGTAGAAGAGAACCTCCGGCCCATGCTGGAACACAATCAAAATATGGTTAATAACAGCAAAAAACAGAAAAAAGGTGGGTTGCTGCTGTCCTGAAAGACTCTTGGAAAACAAGTTACGGTAAGTCTAACTTGAATTTTCCGTAAACGTCTTTCAGGACAGCACCTTGAGAGGATTAACACGACTAATTTAGGGAGGGACCACAGCCTGAAGGACCTTTCTGCCAAAAGCCTGATCTCCTGCTGACAGAAGGTCCAATCTGTAATGACGTACAAACCTTAGATAGCTTTACCACATAGCCGGCTTACAAATTTAATCTGGGGTGGCACCCACTTTTTCTGCCCACGTAATGGCAAGAGCTCTAGTAGAGAGTGTGCTCGGATCCCTGGCGGGGGGAGATAATTTCATCTGGGAGTAAGCCTCTAAAATAGCTGACCTAAGCCACCTAGCAATTGACCCCTTTGATGCCTGGTGGCCCTTTTTGTTACTTGAAAAAAAAAAAAAAGAACAAAAAGAGAATTTGAAGTCCTAAAGTCCCTTGTTACCTCTAGGTAGTGTAACAGGGTTCAGCTCACATCTAGATTGTGAAAAAGCCTTTCCCTTAGCCCCTGAAGGGTTAGGACAAAATGTCGGTAAGACAATATCTTGAGATCGGTTCTGAACTGACGCCACCTTTGGTAAAAAACTCGTAACAGTTTTCAGTATAATTCTATCAGGGTAGATAGGTAAAAACTGATTATTAACTGAAAGTGCGTGCAGTTCACTGATTCTTCTTGTGGATGTAACTGCAATAAGAAATATCGTCTTGAGGGAAAGATTACTTAAAGAAATAGACTCTAAAGGTTCAAAAGGCTACATAGTTACATAGTTAGTGAGGTTGAAAAAAAGACAACAGTCCACCCAGTTCAACCTATGATGTGTGTGTGTTTGCTGTTAACCGTACATTGTATACCCCTGTATGTTGTGGTCTTTAAAGGTGCCCATCTAATCGTTTTTTGAAACTATCGATGCTCCCTGCTGATACGACTGCTTGTGGAAGAGAATTCCACATCCTTACTGCTCTGACAGTGAAGAACCCCTAAGGCTCTTTTGTGAAGGCCTGTAGAACCACTGACAAATCCCATTTCGGGTAACTTTTTGCAGGTGCTGGGCTGGAACAAGTAAATGTCTTAAAAAACCTTGCGACCAAGGCTTCTGAAGCAACTGGTCTCTCCAGAAATACTCCTAAGTGTGCTTGCACCTTAGTACTAACTGCCAAACCTTTTTCTGCACCATTCTGCAGGAACTCCAACACTGATACAATATCTTCCAAGGTTTGATTCGTTGAATGACACCAAGTATTGTAGGTTTTCCAAACTTTAGCATAGATGGACCTAGTAATTTTCTTCCTACTAGAAAGCAAAGTGGTCACTAGAGGTTTTGAAAGTTCTTTATTTCTTAATAACTGTTCCTCAGATACCAGGCGGCGAGGTTTAGCTTGGACACATCCGGGTGACAAACTGGGCCTTGAATCAGCAAATCCCGTTGAAGAGGGAGCTGCAAAAATGGTTTGACTGCCAACTGTAGAATAGTTGAGAACCAAGCTCTCTTTGGCCAAAATGGGGCAATCCAAATCAGCGACGTTCTTTCTTTCAGAAAGCAGAAAGTTCCAAGGGTGCGCTAAGGCATCTATTCCCAGGGAACCGCCGTCTCTGTGGAAAGAAAAGAAATGAGGGAGCTTTGCATTTTCTCTTGACTCAAATAAGTCTACTTCTGGACGGCCTCAAGTCCTGGGAATAAATGCAAAGACTTCTGGATTCAGGCTCCAAGCTGCTTCCCGAATCTTCCGTCTGCTCAAAATGTCAGCCACCTTGTTTAACGTGCCTTTGAGATGGACTGCTGATAAGGAAGTTAAGTGACTTTCTGCCCACTCCAGGATTTCGGTCGACAGCAACTGAAGGGTTCTGCTTCTTGTGCCCCCATTTAAATAAGCCACCGCCTTGGCATTGTCTGATAAGATCTGCAAATGTGATCCCTGGAGGTTTGAAAAGAAGGCAGCCAAAGCGACTGCTTTTAACTCTCTCCAGTTTGAAGACTTCATTGCCTCAGCCTGGGACCAAACACCTTGTGCCACATTCTGATTCCAGTGGGCTCTCCATCCCCACATGCTGGCATCTGTTGTCACTCTTTCGACCGGGAAGGTTCATAGTAAGCAACTTGACAAAGTTGCTTGATTTCTTCACCACCAGAGGGTCCTTTTGACCTTGATGGGGATTTTTACTTTTGCTTCTAGAGTCTTTGGATTGTGATCCCAAACCCTCAGCAGGTAACTTTGGAGTGGCCTGAAATGGATTCTTGCCCATTAAATGGCTGGTATAGTCGAGGTTAGGGTTCCCAGAGCAGACATGACCCTTCTGACCGAGAACTCCTGATTTGACTGTAGCATAGCTACTACATTCTGGATCTTGTTTTTCTTTTCTTCTGGGAGGAAGATTCTCTGTTCTATTGAACTTATCTGGTAGCCCAGAAACTGTACCAGCTGAGCTGGAGAGAAGTTTGACTTTTGAAGATTTACAATCCAACCCAAGGTTTCTAAGTGACTGCGGGCCTTGATCAGGTCTTCTTGCAATGTTTCCCTGGAAGGAGCAAAGAAGAGGATGTCATCCAGATATGGGATCACTGAGACTCCCTGAAGGCGTAAGGGAGCCAGGCTTTCTGCCATTATCTTCGTAAAGATTCGAGGGGCAGATAAAAGGGTTTTGAGTTGGTTAACCCAGTACTCCAGGTTCCTGGATACACAAGTGACCACATACCCAGTTTGAGATTGCCCATGATGGATTGCCAAGCTTTTTTTAAGCTGCTGATCCATTGTTTTGTCCATGGGATCTTTTAGTATTCCCATGTCTTCAAATGCCAGGTCAGTTGATCTAGAAACTTGGGGAAAGCTGCATCAAGTTTGGGTACTTTATTCTAAAGTGCCTCTGGGTTCTCATCAAAAGGAAAACGCCTTTTATGAGCCTTAGGGAAAAAGGATTTTCTCTCCGGTTCTGCTCACTATTTTTTACTAGCTTCCGAGACGGTTGAATGCACTGTGCGACTTTTAGGCTCACGCAGACCTGCATACATTCTATCATGCAGGGATAATACCTTTTTCTCTTCTCCCATGCCTAAAAAACAAACAAACTGCCTTTAACAAACTAGCCACTTGTTCCAAAGACAGTTTATATCTTGATGGTGCGAAAGGATTGTATAGTAGCATCCAGCTCCTTCCTAACCAATGCGATTAAATAGCTGCATGTCGCAGAAGCTTCCTCTTTAACCTGGGAGTCCATGCATGTCTGACAAAGTGCTTTCTTCCAACCTTCAGGTAACTTCGCCTTGCATGATGGACATTTCCTTTTAATCAGGTCAGCACTCATAGCCTGCCATAAAGAAAGAAAAAAAAAAATGGGCGCCATCCTAATACTCTCAGGGTCACCCAGGTGCACACGAAGTATATGAAAAAATTCCATGTGCCCAGACAGGCCACCAGGGGGGGTGGGAAGGAAAGAGACCCCCACAATAAAAGGTAAGCACACAAACACCACACGTCCATAGCGGCATTTGCAGCATTCATTGATGGCTATCCCTCGCCGGATACCTCACTTCCGGCCGGGCGAGACACTACTCGTATCCACAAATGCGGCAGCAATCTTGAATAGACTGCCGAGTAAAAGAAAAAAGGAATCCACCGTCAGCTGCCGCCACCCAGGACCTGCACTTCATGGGCAGTACCGGCTCTCTCCAAGCACTGAAGGGGAAGAGAGAGCCCATACAGCACTAACATTCGTGCGAATGGGAGGAAGGGACTCTCCAAAGAAAAATTATAAGGTATGGTGGAGGCAGGGAGCCTGGTCTCAGGACAGTACCTTAAGAGCCCCTGACTCCCTACTTAGGTGTTCCTTGGCCGGAGGAAACAAAAACTGAGGAGCTGTGGGGAGAAGCCTCCTTTTAAAGGATTGGTGGAATTGGTGTTTCCTGTTGGCATGTGGGAGGAGCCATCTCTCAAGTTGCTGTCCTGAAAGACGTTTAGGGAAAGAGAAGTTCACACTTATAAAAACTATTTTTAATATTTTATTTTTCTCTTTTGACACAAAAATACTGTACATATTCATACTTACCTGCTCTGTGTAATGGTTTTGCACAGAGCAGCCCTGATCCTCCTCTTCTCAGATCCCCCGCTGGCGCTCCTGGCTCTTCCCCCCCGACCAGTGCCCCCAATAGCAAGCAAGCCACTTACTATGGGGCAATAAGTGCTCGCTCCTGAGCCTCGCATATGCGTCCATATGACACACAGAGCTGGGGCTCAGCCCTGCTTCTTTGCTCTCTTATCACTGGCTGCGATTGACAGCAGTTTGAGCCAATGGTTCCCGTTTCTGTGTCTCAGCCAATGAGGAGAGGGAGTCCCGGGGACAGCCAAAGCTTCTGTATACATCGCTGGATTGACAAGGGGCTCAGGTGAGGTTTAGGGGGGCTGAAGGGGGAGTTTCACCTTCATGCATATTATAGAAAAACCTTCAGCCTTTACACTACTTTAAAGGTTACGTCTAGTTAAACTTTTTTTTTTAATCAGCCCAAGGGACAGTACTTTCTATCAATGCAAAGTGTCACTTGTGCTGTTGGCTGATGTTTTACTTGAAATTCCTCTGAACCCCACTATCCCCGCAGCTGTAATCTTCTGGTACTGTGCGGGTTAATTGAGCCAAGGGATCTGTGACAGGCACTCAAAAGTGCTGATGCTGATTATGCCTGCCCTTTCTGCCCACCTCCTCCATTCAAAGAAGCCGTACTAAAGCTTTCATGAAGGAAAAGCCATCCACGAACAGAAGAGGTGGACCTTTCATTAATAGGTATACTCCATTCATAGGTGGCTTTTCCTTCATGGAAGCTGTAGTACCACTTCTAAGAGTGGAGGAGGTGGGCAGAAAGGAAGGGCATATTTGCACTCTTGAGGAGTGCCAGTAGACCGGTCCCTCTTCTCTATAAACCTCCTCCCTGGCACCAGAAGATTACTGAAGCGTGGGTTCAGGGGATTTCAACTAAGGTAGCAGCCATCAACACATGGGACACTTCTTATTGATAGTAAGTACCGTTCGGTGTGCTGATTTTTTAACTAAACCCCTAAAAAAAAAAAAAAAAAACTGCATGGAGTCCCCCCCAAAGTCCGTACCAGACCCTTATCCAAGCATGCAGCCCGGCAGGTAAGGAAAGGGGAGGGGACGAGCAAGCGCCCCCCCTAATCCTTGACCATACTAGGGCACACGCCCTTAATATAGGGAGGGGTGGGTGCTTGTTGATGGGGACAAGGGCCTCTTCCCGACAACCCTGGGCGGTGGTTGTAGGGGTCTGCAGGCAGGTGGCTTGTCGGAATCTGGAAGCCCCATTTAACAAGCCCCCCCCCCCCATCTGAATGAGTATGGGGGTACATTGTACCCTTACCCATTCACCTCAAAAAAGGCAGTATAGTGTAAACAATGACAAGAGACTGTTTTCCGAAGTCCTTTAATAATGGTCAGCAGCTATACTTTTTGTAGCTGCTGACTTAAATTTTCACTTAAGAGACGAGCTCCGCTTTAATGGCCATGTAATCCATTTTAAATTAAATCATTTTTTTTACTTTTTCTGCCTCCTTGCTTGTTCACCGTGAGCCCCAAAACCTTTATCCCCCCCCCCCTCTCACTCCCGTTTGAAATGAGCAGTGCATGGTAGTTGCAGTGATGTACAAATCTCATAGTCTTTAGTTCGTAGTCCATCTCTGGAACGAGAAAGAGGGTGGCTACATTCCTACATAGTGGGACAACAGCAGCAAAAAAAATAAAAATTTGAAGATTCTGAAAGAAACTGAGAGCAACAGAATTTGTTCTTTGAGTTAAGAGTACATACTTGAATAAAATGTATGCACTTTAAGTTTAGTATCACTTTAGGACCAACACAGGTACTTTCCTCACCACAAAGTGTCACTTCAGCAATCTTATCAACATGGGGTCTTTTTAGGCAAGGTCAGTGTTACTTTAAACCCCAACTCCAGGCAAAAAAATAGTTTTCCCATGCAGTAGGGCTGTGCCCGCACTGCACGGGTCAACTGCTCCTTTTTGTCTAGGGCAGGGCTTGGCAAATTTGTTTGAAATCTAGAAGCCAGCTATAAAAATTAGGAGCCAAGTTATTTTTCGCGCATGCCGATGGCCGACTTCTGTCGGACCGGCTGCCATACACACGGGTCCAATGGCAGCCAGTTTTTATTGAACCGGCTGATGCTGCCCGGCATTCGACCCGTGTGTACTTTGTTTACTTCTTCTGAGAGATAATAAAGGAACACTCCAACCACCATGACCACTTCAGTGATTTGAAGTGGTCATGGTGGTAGGAGTCAAAAAACACTGCACATGCTGGGATATTTACATTTATGTGTTGGGGGCTAGTTGCACCCCAGTTGCACATGTGACTTGCTGATGGTGGGAAATGCTGGCAGAGAATCACTGAGGGGCGCTGGAGGAAGCATACAGAGCCGATGCTCCCGTCTCTCTCCTGTCACAGGCAGAGTGCATTTGATATCACTCCGCCTGTGACAGGACGGAGCTGGAACTACGCAGGAAGCATCAACTCCATTCTGTCACAGCTGACAGACACCGTTCTTTCACCTGACATCCCAAGTCTCCAGCGAGGTGTGGGAGCTGCAGCCCAAATACGGGAGACTCCCACACCTCGTAGGAGACCTGGGATGCCTGGCGATAAGACCCCTCCGGCAGTGTAACCCAGGCGCCAGGCCGCTAATTCTAGTTGCAAATGCAACCTGGCGCCCAGGGTTTGTCGAGCCCTGGTCTAGGGAATTAAAAAACAGCAATGTACTTAACTAAAACTGCAATACTACCACCGTAAGCCCAGTCCCTGTGGCTCCTGTCCCCCATGGTCTAGCGGTCTTGTGTGGTGGACTGTTCCGGATGTCATAATGCCCACAGACCTGCTCTAGTTGCGAGGACATCAGGAACAGTATAGAATGCATGAAGGTAAAAAACCTTCACCCTTTATAATCACTAAGAGCTGGCTTCTTCCCTTCTTCCACATCTATTAGCTAGTTAGGTAGCCCATCATAAAGATAGGCCAGTAAGAATGATCAGGGGGTCAGGAGCAAGCTCTGACACAGAATTGTTGAAGCTCTGCCCAATCAAAACCAGCATCTCACCATCTCAGTTCCTGCACTTTATACTTGACAGCAGCTTTCAATTTTCGTAAAGTGACAAGGTCTCCAATGTAAATGTAAGATTGTAGCTTGTATTTACAATCTTTGTTTGTAAAGTTCCCAATTTTCCCCCATAACACGCAAGTTACATAAAGCCAATATTAGGGCATATGTATACTTGCAATCGTCCCAGGGAGGGCAGAAGCAATGGCTACTACACTTCTACAAGAAGATAGAAGAGAAAAACATTTGTTCTGGTCAAATGCTGGCTACTTCTAGAGCCTTCAGAATTATCTGGCAGAACCATCTGCCTGTATTTAAAAACATTTGGGCCGTTAGACCCTAAACGGTTATACATCTACTCCACCTTATGATGGAAACCATTTTAGACAGTTACAAATGTAAGGGCATAATCGGTCACCTTCTTTCGTGTCCTGTGTCTTCTCCTGAGTTGGACCAGAGGCTTGGGCCTTTGCTTGTTGCTGCTGCTGTTGAGCCTCTTTCTGCTTTTGTTTGGTGGCTTTTTCCTCAGCAGCTTTGTATCTCCCCTGTGCTGCTGCCACCTCCTTCTCCATGTCCCTGAGCAGGACCTTCAACTCTTGCACAGAACGCTCACCAAAAATGACATCATCCTGAGAAGGGAATTGGCCCTGTGGTGCAGAAAGAAATGGGACTAAATAAAAATGTAAGTAAAGGGGATGTGGGGTAGAGCATGGTCATAGCATAAAACAATAAGGCCAAAGGTTTGTAGACACCGGACCATCATGCTTACTATATGGACTATGTGTACAGCCCCCGACATGATAGTATAGGCATTTTTCAGTCAAGTGAGCTGTTAAAGCAATACCCTCTTCTGTCCTATCTGCTTCTACCTAAGCTCTTTAATGGAAAACAAGCTTTTGAAAGCATGGGGGGGGGAATGCTTCCTGCAGCGCTATTATATTCTGGCGGCTGGGGGGGGGGGGGTGAAGGGAGCCTTCCTGGTCGGCAGAAAACAAGGATTACTGCTAGCGGCTATGAAAAAAAAAAAAAAAAAAGAAAAAAAAAAAAAAGAGGCCACCTTTACAAATGTGTAAAAACACCATTTTGCCAGGGAACAATGTGCATTACCTCACTGCTGGAGCGAACAACGTTGGACAGATTTCCACATATCTGGTTCCCACGCTTGCTAAACAAAGACAAGTCTACGCGCAACGTCTCTTGGAGCTTCTGGTCGATTTCAATCTTCTGGATGAGCAGTAGAGCTTCCTGCTGAAGCGCACACAACCGGCGCATCCTTTCCCGACCTTCTTCTTGGCGGGTGCGCTCTAGCTCCTGCTGGCGCTGATGTTCCGCTTCACGTAACTTCAAAGTTAGAAGCTGTATGTGTACAATGGAAAGGTGTTAACATAGCGTGATTAATGGAATATTAGATGTCAGCTTCAGGGAAAAAAAAAAAAAAAAAGTTTGCATTACATTGAATGTTCAGCACAAATAATTTGTTTCGTAAACCCTGAATCTATTTTCCAGTAGGTTTAGCATCACACCTCACTGTAGACAGAATTCTTAAAGTAAATAATGCAAATAAATTATCGCTAATTTCAGATAATCTATTTTCGGTTATCAAAGGTTTTTGAGAACGCCTCCTGGAGGCGGACGAAACGCGTCACACTTCCGGCAAACGGCTACCACTAGACGTCACTTCCTGGATTCCGTGGAACGCGCCGGCTGCATTCCAGGAAGGAGTTGTTCAAGTGGATATTATATTGTTTACATGCCCAATATTTCTTACTGCTTGTGAGTACTTTTAACCATTTGAATTAAATAAACTTTTTACGGGCTTTACTATGTTAGTTCATTCCTTTTTTGAGTGACCTCAGAGTTTCCTGGTTGGAGAACTACAGGTCCAAACAGCTCTCAGGCTCATTTGACCCACTGGTTCTGGTGAGTGGATTCTCTTAGGGGGACCCGAGGCACCTTCCACTGTGTGTATTAGGTATCAGCACTTTATTGAGCACCAGTGCACCTAGTTAAGAGACTATCAATTTGAGTAATTTTGTGAATTGCTACACTGGACATCGATACTGTTTGCACCTATATTGATCACCTTATTTTGGCTCAGTTCCATTGTATTTAATAAAGTTTTGATTCAGCACTATTGCACTTTATACACTTCCGTATGATTGAATTCAGCACTACTGCACTTTATACACTTCCGTATGATTCAATTCAGCACTATTGCACTTTATACACTTCCGTATGATTCAATACAGCACTATTGCACTTTATACACTTCCGTATGATTCAATTCAGCACTATTGCACTTTATACACTTCCGTATGATTCAGTTCAGCACTATCGCACTTTATACACTTCAGTATGATTCTATTCAGCAATATTGCACTTTATAAACTTCCGTATGATTCTATTCAGCACTATTGCACTTTATACACTTCCGTATGATTCAATTCAGCACTATCACACTTTATACACTTCCGTATGATTCAATACAGCACTATCACACTTTATACACTTCCGTATGATTCAATTCAGCACTATTGCACTTTATACACTTCCGTATGATTCTATTCAGCTTTATGCACTTTATACACTTCCGTATGATTCAATTCAGCACTATCGCACTTTATAAACTTCCGTATGATTCTATTCAGCACTATTGCACTTTATACACTTCCGTATGATTCTATTCAGCACTATTGCACTTTATACACTTCCGTATGATTCAATTCAGCACTATCACACTTTATACACTTCCGTATGATTCAATACAGCACTATCACACTTTATACACTTCCGTATGATTCAATTCAGCACTATTGCACTTTATACACTTCCGTATGATTCTATTCAGCTTTATGCACTTTATACACTTCCGTATGATTCTATTCAGCACTATCGCACTTTATACACTTCCGTATGATTCTATCCAGCACTATCACACTTTATACACTTCCATATGATTCAATTCAGCACTATTGCACTTTATACACTTCCTTATGATTCAATTCAGCACTATTGCACTTTTTACACTTCCGTATGATTCAATTCAGCACTATTGCACTTTATACACTTCCTTATGATTCAATTCAGCACTATTGCACTTTATACACTTCCGTATGATTCAATTCAGCACTATTGCACTTTATACACTTCCGTATGATTCAATTCAGCACTATTGCACTTTATTGTTTATGTATTTATGTTATTCATATCTAAGTGTTCATATTTCACCGTCATTGCAAGCGCTGCTTTTTGGCATATTCATTACTCTGAGTTTTTTTAACTTTGTGGGCAGCAGCTGCAGTACACACAATTTGCCACTATTTTTTTATTTAAACACATTTAACTCCTAGCGAGGGTTATCATTTTTTATGATTCAAATAAGCTATTGTCTCACAGTTTCTTGCATCATTTGCACTTGCACTTTATACGGACTTTATATTTTGGATTTATATATTTTTGCCTTTTTGGCTTAAATGGATTTGAATTTTGCACATCACATTTGTTATACATTTATTATAATATTGATTCATTTGTTTAGGAGCTTATTTATCTGAAATTCGCACCGATTTATTAGCATTATTTATTTTCTAGTATGTGGTGACACTACAAATTGGCAGCTTTTTCCCTTTCTGATTATTCTCCATTATCATTTTCATTTACTTCACAGGTAGCACTTAGGCTCTTCATCTCTAGTATTCTTTAAGTGATTGTAAAGTCTTGTTTTTCCCCCTATTAAAATAAGCATGCTATACTTCCCTCCTTTGTGCAGTGGTTTTGCACAGGGCAGTCCTGATCCTCCTCTTCTGGGGTCCCTAGCCCCTCCCTCTTCTTGAGTGCCCCCACAGCAAGCAGCCTGCCAAAGCCAAACTGCAGCTCCTTGTGTCCTTCAGAAACGGAGCTGCCATTCGGCCCTGCCCCTCTCTCTCCCGATAGGCTGAGTTTGATTGACAGCAGTAAGAGACAATGGCGCTGCTGCTGTGTCTCAGCCAATCAGGTGAGAGAGTCCTGGATGGCTGAAGCACTTGTGGACATTGCTAGATAGAGAGGGGGCTCAGGTAAGTATTAGGGGGGCTGCTGCACACAGAAGGGTTCTTATCCTAATGCATAGAACGCATTAAGATAAAAAAAAACCTTCTGCCTTTACAACCACTTTATGAAAATTGTTTTTGTTGCAAACCTGGGAATTCTGCCAGTAACGGCATTTACTGTTGCAGGCAAACAATGCTAAGCCTTAGGACTGGTAGTAAGTTGACAACACTGCTAATAATTGCAAGACCGTGCCTTAGAGTCGTCATTCTGAAACAAGAACAAGAATTACGCTTATTGGCAGAATCTCCAAGTAAGAAACTTTGCAACATATTAACGTTAATGTAAAGCTACTTGATAACCATCAAAACTTTAAAGGAGTTATATGGTCACAGCATACACTTATATTTAATATCCTCATCATTGTTCTAACAAAACAGTTATGTTTGATAATCCAATATAAGCTTACATGGAAAATCTCCTTTCATGTTGTGAATTCTGCCTGTCTGCCTCTTTACACAACTTACTTGATTCCCTGCATGCTTTGCAGATTCTCCTCTAGTTCTGCTTTAAATATCTAAAGACTACATATCCCATGCTACCTTGCTTCCTGCAAGCAGTGATTGCTGTACAAAAAAAGTTGAGTTGCACGTGCTCAGTGTCATGTTCAGAGGTTGTCTTTGGGAAATAGACGTATGAGTGCTGCCAGCATTGCTGCAGAGGTTGAAGACCAGCGTGTCTTGCCTACAGTCAAGCATGGTGGTGGGAGTGTCATGGTCTGGAGCTGCATGAGTGCTACTGGTGAGCTACAGTTCATTGAGGAAACCATGAATGCCAACATGTACTGTGACATACTGAAGCAGAGAATGATCCTCTCTCTTCGGAGACTGGGCCACAGGGCAGAATTCCAACATGATAACGACCCCAAACACACCTCCAAGACAACCACTGCCTTGCTAAAGAAGCTGAGGGTAAAGGTGATGGACTGGCCAAGCATGTCTCCAGACCTAAACCCTATTGAGCATCTGTGGGGCATCCTCAAACGGAAGGTGGTGGAGCACAAGGTCTCCAACATCCACCAGCTCCGTGATATCGTCATGGAGGAGTGGAAGAGGACTCCAGTGGCAACCTGTGAAGCTCTGGTGAACTCCATGCCCAAGAGGGTTAAGGCAATGCTGGAAAATAATGGTGGCCACACAAAATATTGACACTTTGGGCCCAATTTGGACATCTTCACTTAGGGGTGTACTCACTTTTGTTGCCAGCGGTTTAGACATTAATGGCTGTGTTGAGTTATTTTGAGGGGACAGCAAATTTACACTGTTATACAAGCTGTACACTCACTACTTTACATTGTAGCAAAGTGTCATTTCTTCAGTGTTGTCACATGAAAAGATATTATAATAACATTTTTACAAAAACGTGAGGGGTGTACTCACTTTTGTGAGATACTGTATAGGGCAAAATTTATGAAGAAATTCGATTTTTTTCAATTTTGTATTTGATGTGTGAATTATTTTTTGAGGCAATGTGCTTTTTGAGGCGTGGATGGAGTCTCCAGAAGTGCTACTCGAAAAATAAAAATGTATCCTATTGTGCAACCAAAATAAGATATTCAGCCATCAATATAAAATATGCAACCATCAACATAAAAATCAGTTTTAAAATCAGGAAGTATGGAATTTGCATCGTCTGGATAGACTGCTTTGGTTAGCTGTGTGTGATCTGTCTTCTTCAAAGGCGATGTCCGAAGATCGGGAAGTGTTCCTCAGAGGCCGGGGCAGAACTTTTACTTTTTTCAATGCAGTTTTTTAGTAGGGTTCCCTTTTTATTATTACCAACCCAGGGGGGCAATTCAGTGATTTGGTTATTTCCCAATGGAGGCTATCTCTACTGATCATAAAACAAAGCGAGCTGGGTCCTGGAGGCCCTAAGCCATTTGGTGAGTGGCCCCTTTTTTCACAGGTGGAGGAGAACCACGTTCAAGCACCTTATATAAAGAAGATTACTGAGCACTTGTCACTTTTGGCGATTTGAAGATTTGGTCATTGGTATGGACTTTTAAAACTGATTTTTATATGGATGGTTGCATATCTTATATTGATGGTTGCATATCTTGGCTTGGTTGTACAATTGGATACATTATGATTTTCTAGATTAGCACGTAGCACTTTAGGAGACTACATAAATGCCACCATTGTACAGCTACTCAAAAAATAATTAATTTATCTAGGTTTGGTATTTACCAAAATTGACGGCTGATGTCTTCACGGACACTGAATTGGTTCATCACTAGAGGCGCCATTTCAATATATATATATATATATATATATATTTTCTAAATACCCATCTTGTTTTTACTGGATGTGTTTTATAGCAGAAAGTAAAAAATAGTTTTGTTTTTGATCAAATACCCCCAAAAGAAAGCTCTATTTATGAGAAAAAAGGACAAAGTTTCACATGCATGACAATGACACATGCATGCGCAATTGTCAGTTAAAATAACGCAGAGCCATTTCGCAAAATATAGCCTGGTCATGAAGGGGGGGTAAATCTTTCAGAGGTCAAGTGGTTAAAGTAGTGATCCAGCTGGGGAAATCAAAATTAAAAGTCAGCAGCTACAAATACTGTAGCTGCTGACTTTTAATATATAGACACTTATGGCGCTTTTCCACTGCATGGAACCGAACGGTTTGGCTCGCTTTTGTGCTTTTCCACTGCTGGTACCGCATGATACACTGTAGGAACGGTTCGGTACGGTACAGCGGCGCTTTTCCACTGCATGGAACCGAACGGTTCGGCTCGCTTTTGTGCTTTTCCACTGCTGGTACCGCATGATACGGTGTAGGAACGGTTCGGTACGGCGGTGCTTTTCCACTGCATGGAACCGAACGGTTCGGCTCGCTTTTGTGCTTTTCCACTGCTGGTACCGCACAGTATGGTGTAGGAACGTTCGGTACGGTGGCGCTTTTCCACTGCATGGAACCGAACTGTACGGCTCTCTAAAACAGTACCACCTCGATTGTGGTTCCAAGAGGTACCATACCCGGTACCATATCCCACAATCCTTTGCATGCAGTCACTACTAGCCACTGATTGGTTAGAGAATTGTTGTTAACCCACCCACTTAACTTTAGTACTACTTTAGTGGAAAAGCAAACCATACCGTACCGTACCGAACCGTTCCAACACTGTACCATGCGATACCAGCAGTGGAAAAGCAAACCGGGCCAAGCAGGGCCGAGTAGAGCCGAGCCAATACTTGCAGTGGAAAAGTGCCATTACCTGTCCAGGGAACCCGCAATGACAGCACCCTAGCCGATTTTCCCATCGGCTGCCAGGTGCAGCCGCAGCCATTTGTTGTGAGGGAAACTGGCAGTGAAGCCTTTCGGTTTCACAGCCGATTCCCTACTGCGCATGCGCGAAGCGTGCTGCGCTTTCTTATTTCCCTGGTGGCAGGGGAAGGAGTGAACCTCCGAGGGACAGCGGCGCAGTGCTGTCCCCCTGAAGTGGGCAAGGGTACCTGTCAAAGACAATCTGCCAAATGTGGGTACCGGAGGGGGGGGGGGGGGGGTTGGTAGCAGATCAGTGGGAGATCCAGTTTTGGGTGAACTCAGCTTTGAGGAGCAGCTCTACTGCAATACTGTCATTGCTAAATCTACAAATCCTTCACAACATCAGAAGGTAGGCAAGTCCTAATATTCAGCACCAGTCCCAGGCAAACCCTTCTGTATTTGAAGCACACCAGCATGTGACAATCTTTAATATCATCTGACCTTGGCCCTGTGGCGATGTTCCTCCTTTAATTTCTCTTGTCGTTCCAAGGCCTCCTTTGAGCTGGAAAAAAAAAAAAAAAAAAAAAAGACCAATACCATGAAGCAAACAAGTCATTACAAGGCGTTACATGAATGGAATAATTGTTCTGTCTTTTCTCACTCTCTCTCCAGCTGTTCCTCCAGTTCTTGTTTTTCTTGTCTCTTCTTCAATTCCAACATCTCTTCAAAACGTTTGAACTGTTCTGCGGCCTTTTCTGCGAGTGACCTGTTGTACCGATTAGCATAATCCAGGCGGGCGTTCAGTTCTTCCTGAAAACAGTAGAATAAAATAAAATCTCTAGCCACACTTTTCTTTTTTGATGAAGACTAGAGTGGGGGAAAGGGTTGAAGACTAGAGGGGGGGAAAGGGTTGAAGACTAGAGGGGGGAAAGGGTTGAAGACTAGAGGGGGGGAAAGGGTTGAAGACTAGAGGGGGGAAAGGGTTGAAGACTAGAGGGGGGAAAGGGTTGAAGACTAGAGGGGGGAAAGGGTTGAAGACTAGAGGGGGGGAAAGGGTTGAAGACTAGAGGGGGGAAAGGGTTGAAGACTAGAGGGGGGGAAAGGGTTGAAGACTAGAGTGGGGGAAAGGGTTGAAGACTAGAGGGGGGGGGAAAGGGTTGAAGACTAGAGGGGGGGGGAAAGGGTTGAAGACTAGAGTGGGGGAAAGGGTTGAAGACTAGAGTGGGGGAAAGGGTTGAAGACTAGAGTGGGGGAAAGGGTTGAAGACTAGAGTGGGGGAAAGGGTTGAAGACTAGAGTAGGGGAAAGGGTTGAAGACTAGAGGGGGGAAAGGGTTGAAGACTAGAGGGGGGAAAGGGTTGAAGACTAGAGGGGGGAAAGGGTTGAAGACTAGAGGGGGGAAAGGGTTGAAGACTAGAGGGGGGGAAAGGGTTGAAGACTAGAGGGGGGGAAAGGGTTGAAGACTAGAGGGGGGGGGGAAGGGTTGAAGACTAGAGGGGGGGAAAGGGTTGAAGACTAGAGGGGGGGGGAAAGGGTTGAAGACTAGAGGGGGGGAAAGGGTTGAAGACTAGAGGGGGGGGGAAAGGGTTGAAGAATAGAGGGGGGGGAAAGGGTTGAAGAATAGAGGGGGGGAAAGGGTTGAAGACTAGAGGGGGGGGAAAGGGTTGAAGACTAGAGGGGGGGAAGGGTTGAAGACTAGAGTAGGGGAAAGGGTTGAAGACTAGAGGGAGGAAAGGGTTGAAGACTAGAGTGGGGAAAGGGTTGAAGACTAGAGTGGGGGAAAGGGTTGAAGACTAGAGTGGGGGAAAGGGTTGAAGACTAGAGTGGGGGAAAGGGTTGAAGACTAGAGTGGGGGAAAGGGTTGAAGACTAGAGTGGGGGAAAGGGTTGAAGACTAGAGTGGGGGAAAGGGTTGAAGACTAGAGTGGGGGAAAGGGTTGAAGACTAGAGGGAGGAAAGGGTTGAAGACTAGAGTGGGGAAAGGGTTGAAGACTAGAGTGGGGAAAGGGTTGAAGACTAGAGTGGGGGAAAGGGTTGAAGACTAGAGTGGGGGAAAGGGTTGAAGACTAGAGTGGGGGAAAGGGTTGAAGACTAGAGTGGGGGAAAGGGTTGAAGACTAGAGTGGGGGAAAGGGTTGAAGACTAGAGTGGGGGAAAGGGTTGAAGACTAGAGTAGGGGAAAGGGTTGAAGACTAGAGTGGGGAAAGGGTTGAAGACTAGAGTGGGGAAAGGGTTGAAGACTAGAGTGGGGAAAGGGTTGAAGACTAGAGTGGGGAAAGGGTTGAAGACTAGAGTGGGGAAAGGGTTGAAGACTAGAGTGGGGAAAGGGTTGAAGACTAGAGGGGGGAAAGGGTTGAAGACTAGAGGGGGGAAAGGGTTGAAGACTAGAGGGAGGAAAGGGTTGAAGACTAGAGTGGGGAAAGGGTTGAAGACTAGAGTGGGGAAAGGGTTGAAGACTAGAGTGGGGGAAAGGGTTGAAGACTAGAGTGGGGAAAGGGTTGAAGACTAGGGGGGGGGGGGAAAGGGTTTCAACCACTTTCAAAGTTTTACTTTTTTTTTTTTTGCTGTCTGTTCCCAGTTAGGAAGAAGAAATCTCAGCAGAACTAAAGTCCACATTGGAAGATTCACCCTCAACCCCTTTATAACTACAAGACAAAAGAGAACTAAAACATTTTTTTTCATGTTGGTTATAAACCCAAACTATTTTTTTTTTCCCCACATGTGTGTCCAATTGGGGAGATTTCCATTCATTTCCTTAACCTCTTAAGGACCGCCTGCAGCAAACTGCGGCAGATTGCCCTCCTGCGCGAACTGACGTAGCTCTACATCGGTCTCACGTCTGCAGCTCGGCAGCGGGGACTCCGAGTAAAACGCAGTAAAAACGAAGAAAATAAAAAAAAAAAGTACATAAATCTATCCCATAGTTTGTAGATGCTATAACTACGCAAACTAATCAATATACACTTTTCTTTTACCAAAAAACATGTAGCAGAATACATATTGCCCTAAATTGATGAATACATGGGTTGAACTGGATGGACTTGTGTCTTTTTTCAACCTCACCAACTATGTAACTATGTAACTATGTAACATTTGATTTTTTACATTTTTTTTTTTTTATTGGGAATGTTTTATAGCAAAAAGAAAAAAAAAAAATATATATAAATATATATTTATTTTAGTGCAAAAATAGAAAACCGCAGAGGTGATCAAATACCACCAAAAGAAAGATCTATTTGTGGGAAAACTATAGATCAATTTCATTTGGGTACAGCGTCGCACGTCCGCGCAATTGTCAGTTAAAGCGGAGTTCCGGCCACAAAAACATTTTTTCAATGAACATACCCCCGGGACAGTCAGGGCTAGTACATTCCACAATGGCTAGCCTCTGATCTGTCCCGGTTCGCACTTACCTGCAAGAAGAAATACTCACTTATAAAATTTCTTCTCCAGCGTTGCCATCTCTGTTGTGGGCAGCTGAAGCCGGTGCGATCCTCTTCTGCATCCTCTTCCGCGTCTTCTTCTCCCAGAATGCGACGGCACTGGCCCCTCTCGTCACTTCCGGTGCGGCGTCGCATTCCTACACAGCTTATGGGCATGCCCAGAAGCTGTTTAGCAGAGAATGCGGTGTCGCACCGGAAGTGACGAGAGGGGCCGGTGCCGTCGCATTGATTCCTGGGAGCGATGACGTTCAGCTCCAAGGAATTATTGCAATCCGGAAGTGACGGCGCGGGCCGCGGCCACAGAGGGAGGAAGTGGAAAATAGGTGAGTATTTCTTTCTACAATTACAAGGTGAGTAAAAAAAAAAAAAAAAAATCCTAACTATCCAATTCCTTTTCAGGTGAAGAAGAGCAAGCGGGTGGCCACAAAATCGATTATGTTGATTTTGTGGCCGGAACTCCGCTTTAAAGTAACGCAGTGCCGTATCACAAAAAATGGCCTGGTCATAAGGGGGTAAAACCTTCCGGGGCTTAAAAAGTGGTTAAAGAGGGTTTCATAATTCCCAACAATCTACACTAACAGAAACCTCATACATAAACCACATAGATCAGGGGTTCTCAACCAGGGTTCCTCCTGAGGTTGCTGGGGGTTCCTTGAACAATGGGCAATTTCTGCCTCTCAGATAAGTTCCCAATGACACCATTGTTCCTTTTAGCTCTCTGTAAGGGGGTAAATCTTCCAAATGATGACAAGAGTAAGGAGCATTCTTCCCACTGACTGTCACACTAATGTGTCAGGAGTTGTAGATTTTTAATAAGTAGCAGGGGTTCCCCAATACTAGAAATTTATTTCAAGGTTCCTCAGTGTTGAAAAGGTTGACATAGAAACATACCCTAGACTTCATCTTCTGCTCCTCCTCAAACAAGTGAATCTTGGTTTCCACAGCCAACATTTTGACAGATGGCAACCTTAAAAAAGGTTCTACGTCTTTACAGGGTTCCAAAATGATCTGCTTTTCCTAGAAAATGGTTCAAGGATAACAAGTTATACACATGTATTGTCCACCATACATGAAATAAAACAAAAGCATTGACTTGGCTCACCTGCTTTTCGTCAGTTGCTACTGGGGAAAGGAATGGGGTGACCGGAGCTGCTGGTGCTAAAATTGAGGAGAGACCATCAGAAACATCCATGTACTCCTGACATTCAGAGCCGTGCATTAAGGTTTTATTTGGGATGATGTTCTCCAGCACCCAGCCAGCATATGTTGACAGCATGCAAGAGGACTGACCGAGCATATCCTAGAAAAGATAAAAAAAAAAAAAGAGAGTTTGGTGAATGTAGCTGTGTTAGTTGAGTATTGTACATTATATTTACCTGAAAAAGCTGGACTACAGTCAACCTTTAATGATACCTGTGGGTGCCCATCTCCCAGGGTATAGTATCGGTTAGGTCAAAGGTGTCAAACACAAGGCCCGCGGGCCGAATCAGGCCCTCCAGGCCATTTCATGTGGCCCTTACACCTCTCCTGCTGCATCTCGCTCATCTCTGCCCCCACCTTGTCTCAGCAGATGGCAGCAGAGAGGACAGAACTCCTCTGCCAGATCCTGTACTTCCCCCTGCAGCTGCAGAGAGGACCAACCCCCCCCCCCCCCCTCAAACTCAGCAGTTGGCAGCAGAGAGGATGCCACAACTCCTCCTACAGATCCTGCACCTCCTCCTCTCTGCCTCCACTGGTGTCAGCATTCAGCAGACTCTGGAAGCCAGACCCTGCAGTTGCTGCTTCACAGCTCGGCCTCCAGCTTCTTCCCAGCAGCAGCACATGGAAAAGGGGGATCACTGTGATGTAAGGGAGGGTGGGGGGCTCTTGTTTTCTGAGTGGTGGGCTACAGATAGAACTGGCCCTCCGAGGGTGACCATAATGGTGATGCGGCCCGCAATGAAATGGAGTTTGACACCCCTGGGTTAGGTGATCCCTTAGACAGGGTGTACAGCAGTGGAATACTTGAAACATTACCTTTTCCTTGCCAGGCCCTCTTCGCTGGATGTGCTACCTCTTCTTCGCTTGAATCACCAAGTACAATGCAGGACCATTAGCCCTTCATTGTAGGCAAGGATGTAGAGGGCCTAACCCATGTTTGGGGGCTGGAGTGGATCAGAAACAAGGCAAGTATTCCCCCATTTTCCAACCCCCTAAAATTACTGGGGCTGTAAAACAAGATTTTTGTAAGATCTTAATGTAAAATCTGTTACTCTGAAGTCCATTGACAGACGCAATGGTCCATCTTCATTAGCCATTGGGTTATGCTGCCCCCTGCAGGAGTAGTTCCAGGCAGGAAAAATGTAAATCTCCACGCCCACTGGGCTTTCCCCACAGGCATAACCCACACACCCTCTGCTCCAGCAAACCAGTTTAGTTGTAAGCAGTGAAGAAACAAAAAAAAAAAAAAAACATCCCAATATCAGAGGTGGCGGTTGCTGCGTCTGTCAATATCAACAGAATTTATAGTAAGATCTTACAAAAATCTTGTTTTCTCTACGTCCATTGACAGACGCAGCCTCCATCTTCATTAGCCATTGGGACGTCTCAAAGCAGTGTAGGTATGAGGGGTGGGAAGAACGCAACCAGATCGTAACGTAAACTCCAAAGGCTAAACTTAGCCAGCTGGGTAACATGAGCTCAACCAGGTGAAAAAAAACCCTAAGTCTCCATTCACACTACCGCGACTTGTCAGGCGACTTGTCAGCTTGACAAGTCGCGGTCCATGCAGTGCTACAGAACCCGTTCTAATAGGAGCGACACAAGTCGCTCCGACTTAGAAAAAGGGTCCTGTACTACTTTGGGGCGACCTCGGAGCGACTTGCATAGACATTCATTCAAGTCCGTGCAAGTCGCGGTGCACGCGACTTCACAGGTCGCCCCCGAAGTCGTGCCACTTCAGTGTGAATGCGGTCTAAGAGAAACAAAAACATTCTCTTATGAAAACACCAGCCTGCAAAACCTTGGGGTCCAAAGAGGCATCCGCAAATGCCAACAAATTCACCTTTTAGAATTTTTTAAAAGTGTGCACAGACGACCAAGTCGCTGCCTTACAAACTTGTATAACAGGCCTGATGGCGAAAAGCTCAAAAGGCACGCAGCGCTCCAGTAGAATGCGCCTTCACAGGGAAAGAAGGAACCTGACCCTTGAGTGAATAAGCCTGAACAACCGTCTGCCTAATCCATCTGGATATGGTCGTAGCAGACGCAGCCAAACCTTTATGGTCAGTCCATGAGAACAAAGAGAATCAGATTTTTTAAAAGACTCAGTAACCGTCAGATAAACCGGACCACATCCAAAGAGTGCAAGGCAAATTCCTTGGGATGCTTAGGATTAGGACATAAGGAAGGCAACACGATGTCTTCATTGAGATGAAAATCCGACACCACCTTAGGTCGGAGAACCACTTTATCTCTGTGGACCACCAAATAAGGCGATTGACAGGACAGCGCCGCCAACTCAGATACTCTGAGCAGAAGTAATAGCCAGCAGGAAGGCAACCTTCTGCGACAAAGAAAGCAGAGAAATCTCCATAATATTCTTAAAAGGAGGCTTTTGAAGAACAGACAAAAACCTGATTGAGATCCCACAGAGGCAACGGGGATCTCCTCAGAGGAGCCAGATGACACACCCCCTGAATAAAAGTGCGACTCAAGCTATTAGAAGCAAATGGACATTGGAAGTAAATAGCCAAGGCCGACACTTGGCCCTTAATAGTGCCCAAGGCCAATTGCTGCTCAACCCCTTTCTGTAAAAAGGCCAAAACCCTAGCTATAGAAAACAAGCAAGGATTTCACACCATGAAATGTACGATTTCCACGTACGATTATAGATCTTCCTGGACGTTGATTTCCTGGATTTCAAAAAGGTAGGGATCACCGAATCAGAGAGACCTCTATCCCTCAACACCTTTCTTTCAAAAGCCACGCCGTTAAACCCAGCGACCGTAAAGCAGGATGGAAGATTGGTTCCTGAGACAGCAGATCTTCCCGCAGGAGGAAGCCTCCATGGAGGATCTACGACCATTTCCACAAGGCCTGCGTACCAAGACCGCCGAAGCCAGTCTGGTCCTACCAGAACGCCTGGAATGCCACTCTGTGAAGAAACCTCGACTGGAGTACGAGCGGAAGGAAGTCATAAATCATATGATACTAGCTCCAAGGAGCCACCAGAGTATGTGCCATCGGCCAGAGGATCCAGAGATCTGGCCACAAAACGCTGGACTTTCCTGTTGAGGCGAGATGCGATCAGATCCACCTCCAGATTACCCCACTGGGCACACAGGAGATGAAGCACCTCCGGATAAAGTGAAAATTCCCCTTGATCCAGCACTCCTCAGGTAATCCGCTTGCCAATACTCCACACCCGGAATGTGGACTGCGGAAAGAGCTGGAACAAGAATCTTGGCCACCTCCTTGGCCCCCTTGATGATTGATGTAAGCCACAGCCTTGGCATTGTCTGACTGTATCCGAACCGGGGATCCGCGTAGCCGACTCGGCAGGTCGGCTCTCCCAGGCAAAGTCCCGTACATGTACGGCCCTCGCCTGGGAGGAGCTAGGGGGCGAGCGCGCGACGGCGGCGGTGCGCTCCCGCCCATCAGCGGGGGAAGCTAGTGTGTGTGACAGGCGGCTCCGATGGCCGCTGGCCACCCGTGATCTCCCCCCCGCTGACAGAGGATGGATGGCTGATGTAAACACAGCCGACCGTCCTTCTCCCTGAAGTGATCACAGAGACCATGTGATCCTGCTATATAGGATCGCATGTCTCTATGGTCATCTCACAAGCCCAACCCCCCCACAGTTAGAATCACTCCCCTAGGCTTACATTTAACCCCTTAATCACCAATAGTATTAACCCCTTTCCTGCCAATGGCATTATTACAGTAACAGTGCATAATTTTAGCACTGATTACTGTAGTAATGTCACTGGTCCCCCCAAAAGTGTCAAAAATGTCAGTTAGGGGTGGGATATGCCGCAGCGCCGCAAAAAAAAAAAAAAATAGCAGATCGTACAGCGTCGCACGACCGCGTAATTGTCCGTTAAAGTAACGCTGCGCCGAATCGCAAAATAGGGCCTGGTTATTAAGCAGCAAAATCTTCCTTCCGGTCTTAAAGTGGTTAATATTTGCAGTTTGGGGAGGGGGAGGGGGGTTTGGTAAAAGTCCCATAGCTAAGACTTTTTTTTTTTTTATCACCCCCACCCCAACTGCACCCTCTTTAGCTGCAGTTGCCAGGGATGTACAGGTCGCAGCAGGAGTTATATTGCCTTGCAATGGTTGGTGGGTGAAGCACCTGGCAACCCTGACCCATTCATGTGAGTGAGGCCGGTCTGCAACCTTGTGCAGTACAGCAAACAAGGGGTTCAATCAGGCAGCGTTGTGCCGCTTTCTCATCACCCGCTTTACCCTTGGACCCCACAGAAGCATGCAGTTGCATTATCTAATGGGATGCACTATTGGGGTTTTCCGCCTTCCTCTGGATCTCCTGCGGGTATAGGATTGTGTATATGGGATTGTATGGTTGGGTTTTCATTACTGCTTTTTTATTGGTTGAGCCACACGGACTTGTGTCTTTTTTTCAACCTAACTATATAGCAGTGATGGCGAACCTTGGCACCCCGGATGTTTTGGAACTACATTTCCCATGATTCTCAATTACACTGTAAAGTGCATGAGCATCATGGGTAATGTAGTTCCAAAACATCCGGGGTGCCAAGGTTCGCCATCACTGCTATATAGTATCTGACGGGATGACTATTGGTCATGGGTCTTGTAGGCGGAGCCCCAGCTGTGGAGGTCCCATCTCCACCAATACAGAAGAGAAGTAGAAATCTGGTACCTGGAGTTGTCACGATGACCAGGGGTAAGGGGGTAATCGCCCAATGGGGATACATGTTGCTTCAGATTGGAGTTTCCCCCTCACTACCTTAGATTTCTTCTCACTTCCTGTTGTGTCACCGAAGCAGGAAGTGAAGGGAAATCTGCTCAGTGGGACACAAATGATAGCCCTCTAGGCAGGGGTTGCACCCAGAAACTAAAGACACCAGATTGGAGCTTCTCCTCACTACCTTCGATTTCTTCTCATTTCCTGTTGTGTCACTGAAGCAGGAAGTGAAGGGAAATCTGCTCAGTGGGACACAAATGATAGCCCTCTAGGCAGGGGTTGCACCCAGAAACTAAAGACACCAGATTGGAGCTTCTCCTCACTACCTTCGATTTCTTCTCATTTCCTGTTGTGTCACTGAAGCAGGAAGTGAAGGGAAATCTGCTCAATGGGACACAAATGATAGCCTTCTAGGCGGGGGTTGAACCCAGAAACTAAAGACACCAGATTGGAGCTTCTCCTCCTCACTACCTTCGATTTCTTCTTATTTCCTGTTGTGTCACCAAAGCAGGAAGTGAAGGGAAATCTGCTGAGTGGGACACACATGATAGCCTTCTGGGGGGGGGGGGGGGGGGGGGTTGAACCCAGAAACTAAAGACACCAGATTGGAGCTTCCCCTCACTACCTTCGATTTCTTATTTCCTGTTGTGTCACCGAAGCAGGAAGTGAAGGGAAATCTGCTGAGTGGGACACACGTGATGGCCTTCTAGGGGTTGAACCCAGAAACTAAAAGACACCAGATTGGAGCTTCCCCTCACTACCTTCGATTTCTTCTTATTTCCTGTTGTGTCACCGAAGCAGGAAGTGAAGGGAAATCTGCTTAGGGGGACACAAATGATAGACAGGCAGGGGGGAGAGGGTGTGAAGCAGGCAGAGAAGTGCTCATGGCACGCTGACACTTGTAGTTCTCTCATGAATTGCTATCTAATGAACTTCGGAAGGTGCACTTAGCAGCCTCTCCTCACCTCCTCCTCCGGGGTAGATTGCTGGTTGTAGCGAAGCCTCCCCTTCGGAGAGTTCTTCAGGGCCTCCCAGGTGGCCCAGTCCCGGTGGGAGGACATGCTGGCGAGAATCGGCGGAACTCTCTACAGGGAATGTGTTCCGCCAGGTCTGCGAACGGAAGTGACGTTACATGGATGACCAAAAACACCTACTGCGCAAGACTGGCGTGGTAGCCAATACCATTGAGTGGAACGCATGTTGGAACGCACCGCGCATGCGCAGTAATAGTTTCGATGAAACGTCACTTGCGTTACAGTCTGACGGGTGGCGGCGCGCGTCAGTGCGTTGCTAGGAGATCCTTCGGTACCCAATAACATTGTACGCCGTTCTTCCGGCCAATCAGCGTGCCGCCTTGCGGGATTTGCGATTTAAATGTATCAATGAAAAAGCTGTGTGGGCGTGTCCCGGAAGAAGCTGGGTCTAGTGGGGTATACAGAGTGAGGAGGAGGAGGGGAGAAGATGGCGCCGCCTATGGTAAGAATACAGCAATAGTTCACAATGGCTTGTGACTGACATTTGCTGCATGTTTTCTATATTAGTTTGGGATTAATTTACTAATATTACAGAGTGTACAGTCAAGTACAGCTGTGCACGGGAGCCAATCAGCTTCCAGGATTTCTTTTTTTTGTTAAAGCTTAATTTATAAAGCTGAAGTTAGCAGCTGATTGGCTACCATGTACAGCTCTGCAGCTTTAGTCAATCAACCCTTTGTTTCCAGTTAGAAGTCACAGCTGCCTGAGGTATCATTGGTTTCAGCTATGCTAGGGGGGGGAGGGCATGCTGGCAGTTGTAGTGCCCTTGGAGAGGTTTTCCCTCCCCCCTCTGGGTTCTGCAAAGGAAAATAAATACACTGCTCAAAAAAAAAATAAAGGAACACTTTTTAATCTGAGTATAGCATGAAGTCAATTAAACTCATGGAATATTGATCTGGTCAGTTAAGTAGCGGAGGGGGTTGTTAATCAGTTTCAGCTGCTTTGGTGTTCAATACGTACCATGGCCCCCCAGGATGGCACATCAATACGTGCCATGGCCCCCCAGGATGGCACATCAATACGTGCCATGGCCCCCCAGGATGGCACATCAATACGTACCATGGTCCTCCAGGATGGCACATCAATACGTGCCATGGCCCTCTAGGATGGCACATCAATACGTGCCATGGCCCTCTAGGATGGCACACCAATACGTACCATGGCCCCCCAGGATGGCACATCAATACGTACCATGGTCCTCCAGGATGGCACATCAATACGTGCCATGGCCCTCTAGGATGGCACACCAATACGTACCATGGCCCCCCAGGATGGCACATCAATACGTACCATGGTCCTCCAGGATGGCACATCAATACGTGCCATGGCCCTCTAGGATGGCACACCAATACGTACCATGGCCCCCCAGGATGGCACATCAATACGTGCCATGGCCCTCTAGGATGGCACACCAATACGTACCATGGCCCCCCAGGATGGCACATCAATACGTACCATGGCCCTCTAGGATGGCACACCAATACGTACCATGGCCCCCCAGGATGGCACATCAATACGTACCATGGTCCTCCAGGATGGCACATCAATACGTGCCATGGCCCTCTAGGATGGCACACCAATACGTACCATGGCCCCCCAGGATGGCACATCAATACGTACCATGGTCCTCCAGGATGGCACATCAATACGTGCCATGGCCCCCCAGGATGGCACATCAATACGTACCATGGTCCTCCAGGATGGCACATCAATACGTGCCATGGCCCTCTAGGATGGCACACCAATACGTACCATGGCCCCCCAGGATGGCACATCAATACGTACCATGGTCCTCCAGGATGGCACATCAATACGTGCCATGGCCCCCCAGGATGGCACATCAATACGTACCATGGTCCTCCAGGATGGCACATCAATACGTGCCATGGCCCTCTAGGATGGCACACCAATACGTACCATGGCCCCCCAGGATGGCACATCAATACGTACCATGGTCCTCCAGGATGGCACATCAATACGTGCCATGGCCCCCCAGGATGGCACATCAATACGTACCATGGCCCCCCAGGATGGCACATCAATACGTGCCATGGCCCTCTAGGATGGCACATCAATACGTACCATGGTCCTCCAGGATGGCACATCAATACGTGCCATGGCCCCCCAGGATGGCACATCAATATGTGCCATGGCCAGAATGTTGCTGTGTGTCCCACCACAGTCACAAAAGCATGGAGGAGATTCCAGGAGACAGGTAGTTACTCTAAGAGAGCTGGACAGGGTGGTGGAAGGTCATTACCACTTAAGCCCCGGAAGATTTTACCCCCTTCCTGACCAGGGCCTATTTTGCGATTCGGCACTGCGTGACTTTAACGGACAATTGCGCGGTCGTGCGACGCTGTACCTAAACGAATTTGACATCCTTTTTTTCCCACAAACAGAGCTTTCTTTTGGTGGTATTTGATCACCTGTGTGATTTTTTGATCATGCGCTATAAACAAAAAAAGAGCGACAATTTTGCAAAAATAACAATATTTTTCACATTTTTTTTATATGAAATTCCCCCCCAAAAAAATTTAAAAATCAAAATTTTTCACCATTTTAGGCCAATTTGTTTTCTGCTATATATGTTTGGTAAAAAAAAAAAAAAAAAATCGCAAAAAGCGTATTTTGATTGGTTTGCACAAAAGTTATTGCGTTTACTAACTAAGGGAAAGATTTTTGTCATTTTTATTGTTTTTTTTTTTTAACGAGTAATGGCGGCGATCTGCGTTTTTTTTTTTTTTTTTGCGGGACTGCGACATTGCGGCGGACAGATCGGACCCTTGACTGGGGTGACAAAATGACATGTGGGTGAAAAAATAAATAAATAAATAAAAAAAAAAGAAAAAAGAAAAAATAATGACATGTGGGTGAAAAAATAAATAAAAAAAATAATGACATGTGGGTAATGTTCAAATGAACGTGAATCACATGCATGAATCATAAAGTCCAACAATCCAAAGTAGAAAAATCTGTGATGGTGTGATAGAAAATCAAGGTGCAGGGAAAACAGGTGTTATCAATATGATCGTTGTGAAATCCCTCCACCTGGCTGATTTCCTCCTTACCCGGCGGACGAGAGGTAAGTGCAATAAGTAATTTCCCAAAAACACTCTTCATGTGACAACAACCGTATACTGTGTGTACTGCGGCTTCGATCGGGGCTCCGATGACGTAACCCGGAGGCGGCGTCTATGACGTCACATCCGGGTTACTCTGCTGCTAAAGGCGGCACATTCAAAAAACGGCTGTGTTCAAAAATGCTGTTTTCGAGGTTTTGAATACATGGAAGTGCAGTGGAGGGGTTTGGGGTCTGTTAGACCCTCGATCCCTCCATGAAGAGTACCGGTCACTGCATATTGGTGTCACAAGGGATGTTTACATTGCTTGTGACAGCAATAAAAGTGATCAGATTTCTTTTTTTTTACAACGTGTTAAAGTTAAAAAAAAATAAATAGGAAAAAAAAAAAATTGTAGCTGTCGCCGTTAGCTCGCGCACGAAAGAAAACATATATGGAAGTCGCGCCGCAAATGAAATCGCTGTTCAAACCACACATGTGAGGTATCGCCGCGATCGCCAGAGCGTGGGCAATAATTAAAAATAAAGAGCTACACTCTAACTCTAAACTGGTAACCATTAATACATTTTTAAAGCGTCGCAGATTGAGATTTCTATTGACCGTAGTTTGTCGCCATCCCACGGGTGTGCGCAATTTTAAACTGTAAAATGTTGGGTATCTATTTACTCGGCGTGACATCATCTTTCACAATATACCAAAAAAAATGGGCTCTTTTTACTGTTTAGTTTTTTTTAAATGCAGTGAAATGTGATTTTTCGTAATTTTTAAAAAAAAATGGCGTTTTAAAGACCGCTGCGCAAATACCACGTGACAAAAAATATTGCAATGACCGCCATTTTATTCTCCAGAGTCTTTGCTAAAAAAAATATATATAATGTTTGGGGGTTCTAAGTAGGGATGCACCGATCCAACTTTTTTGGACCCGATACCGATATCTGGCATTATGAAATCGCCGATACCGGAACAGATCCGGAGCTACACACATACACAATATGCAAGCGGCTGCAATACAGAGCAAAGCCGCTGCTTCATGTGTGTGGCTCCTCCATTCACAGGCGGAGTGCATCTGATATCACTCCGCCTGTGAGCCGGACCTATACAGGAAGTAGCGGCTCCCATCCCATACTACTACTGCACCTAGTAAGGGATGGCTGAGCCGTTAATAAGCAAAAACCGGATCGGCCAGTGGATCGGTCAATGTTACCGATCCCCCAATCCAGCTATAATGGCCATATCATCGCCGATATCCGATCCGATATTCGGATCGGTGCATCCCTAGTTCTAAGTAATTTTCTAGCAAAAAAAAAAAAATACTGATTTTAACTTGTAAACAAAAAGTGTCAAAAATTGACACTGGTGGGTAAGTGGTTAAATTGGCAGTATGCTCCTCTCTTTGGCGCTTTGATTCTCCTTCTTTTCTGGTTGCTCCTTTTGGTTCTAATTTGTGTTGGAGAGTTATTGCGCAACATTTCAACTAGGGTGCCCAATTCCATCGTCTGGTGTGTGGTATCGGTAATTTTACCTGATCACACCCAGTGATGTCTGCTGTTTAATCAATTGTTGCTACAATATGTTAGATTGGTCTGGCAGTTACTTTAGGCAGCGTTCACATCACCACGCTTCTGCCCGCGATCCGGAAATAATTGCAAATCGCGGGACGCCTGTGCGTTTCCCCGTGATTTCCAATAGCACCCCAAACGCTGTGCGATGTTGCCGCGATTTCCGCCTGCCGAATCGTGGTAACATCGTGCAAACAGAATCGCGGGACGCATGACGCACAAAAGAAGCTCCTGTACCTTTTTGGGCGTCATGCATCCCGCGATTTTGTTTGCGCAATGTTACCGCGATTCGGCAGGCGAAAATCGCGGCAACATCGCACAGTGTTTGGGGTGCCCTTACAAATCAATGCCATCGCACAGGCGTCCCTCGATTTGCAATGATTCTGGATCGTGGGCGGAATCGCAGTGATTCTGCCGTGATCTGCTACACCCACATGTGAACGTAGCCTTCCTTTGATTCAGCAGGCGGAAATCGCGGCAACAACGCACAGCGTTTGGGGTACTATTGCAAATCACGGGCATCGCACAGGCGTCCCACGATTTGCAATGATTTCAGAATCGCGGTGATTCTCCCCGCGATCCGCTACGCCCACATGTGAACGTAGCCTTATAGTTGGTGTGCTGTATATAACATGTTGGCGAGGCCCATCGTCTGGTGTGTGAGATCGGTATTATTTTTTTTTTTTTAACTTGATCACACCCAGCGATGTCTGATGTTGAATTGTGGCTATAACGTGCTACATCGGTTTGACAGCTACATTTATAGGCTATGTGCAGCAATGTTGCCATTGAGATGATCCCTTAGCTCTGTGGATACTTTGTATCTGTCAGAGGTGCTTGTGGTTTTTTTTTTTCTTTTTTGACAGTTTATATACATATTATTATATTTTTATACATATATTTTTATACATATATATTATATTTTTATACATATATTTTTATACATATATATTATATTTTTATACATATATATTATATTTTTATACATATATTTATTTTTATACATATACATATATTTTTTATACATATATATTATATTTTTATACATATATTTTTATACATATATATTATATTTTTATACATATATTTATTTTTATACATATACATATATATTATATTTTTATACATATATATTATATTTTTGACAGTTTTATACATATTTAATTTATTATGTATTTGTCTTTGGAGATTAGTGATCTGGCTTTAGCTGGTGATTTATGTATTTTCCCCTATTTCTCTAGTCTGATTTACTGCCAGAGTGTCACTGTCCATTGGCAGGTCTTTTTGTCCGGTCGCTCGATTGGTGATTTTATATCTGATTTATTGAACAATCGGCCTGTTTGTAGCAGATTTCATTTGTTTTTGTTGGCTCTGGTTTATGTATTGCACATGTTATTTCATTCTTGTAACATTTTGGTGTATATATTGTTGTATTTTCTAAATCACACCTTTTGATGTTAAATATTTACACTTCCTAGATCCTTTTTCAACATATGTTTTTAGCCTGTCATATTTTTTTTTTTTTGTTATGTTGATTTGTAGCAATAATTTTTATGCACAAAATTTTTTTATTATATTGTGGCCTCTTTTCTCATGTGATAGTGATTTGGCACTGATCTGCTTGGGGTGTGGTATAGATCGGCACACACCTTAACCACTTAAGCCCCGGAAGATTTTACCCCCTTCCTGACCAGGGTTTTTTTTTGCGATTCGGCACTGCGTGACTTTAACGGACAATTGCGCGGTCGTGCGACGCTGTACCTAAACGAATTTGACGTCCTTTTTTCCCCACAAACAGAGCTTTCCTTTGGTGGTATTTGATCATCTGTGCGATTTTTTTTTTTTTTTGATCATGCGCTATAAACAAAAAAGAGCGTCAATTTTGAAAAAATAACAATATTTTTCACATTTTTTTTTTTATATGAAATTCCCCCCAAAAAAATGTAAAAATCAAAATTTTTTAACATTTTTGGCCAATTTGTTTTATGCTACATATGTTTGGTAAAAAAAATCGCAAAAAGCGTATTTTGATTGGTTTGCTTTGCGCAAAAGTTATTGCGTTTACTAACTAAGGGAAAGATTTTTGTCATTTTTGTTGTTGTTTTTTTTTTTTTTTTTAACGAGTAATGGTGGCGATCTGCGATTTTTTTTTTTTTTTTTTTTTTTTGCGGGACTGCGACATTGCAGCGGACAGATCTGACCCTTGACTGGCATTTTTGACACTTTTGGGGTTACCAGTGACATTACTACAGTAATCAGTGCTATACATATGCACTGTTACTGTAAAAATGACACTGGCAGTGAAGGGGTTAACTTTTGAGAGGGAGGGGTTAAGTGTGTCCCTAGGGGCGTGATTCTAACTGTGATTGGATGTGGCTACTGGTGTAAGAACAGAGATCAACGGTCCTACATAGCAGAACCGTTTGATCTCCATTCTTACACAGGGGAGAATGACAGGCGGCTGTGTTTACATTAGCCACCTGCCTTTCTTTCGGTGTAACAGAAGATCGCGAGTGACCGGCGGACATCGGGTCCGCTGGTCACACGCGCAGGGGGGGTCTGTGACCGAGCGGGAGCACGCCTCCGGCGGCGCGCGCTCGCTCCCTAGAGCCTCACAGGCTAGCGACGTAGTCCTACGTCGCTTTGCCTGTACGGGGCTGACTGCTGCCGTAAATAGTCGTGCGGTGGTCGGCAAGTGGTTAACCACTTTAGCCCCGGAAAAATGACCAGGCATCTTTTTTTTTTTAACTTGGCACTGCACGACTTTAACTGACAATTGCACAGTCATGCAATGCTGTACCCAAACAAAATTTACGTCTTTTTTTCCCACAAACAGAGCTTTCTTTTGGTGGTATTTGATCACCTGTGCGATTTTTTTATTTTTTGCGATATTAATAAAAAAAGAGCCAAAATTTTGCAAAAAATTGACATTTTCTACTTTGACAGTTAAAAAATATCCAATATATTCAATTTTTGTCATATATTTAGGCCAAAATGTATTTAGCTACATGTCTTTGACAAAAAAATTCTCAATGAGCGTATTTTTAACCGCTTTAAGACCGGAAGATTTTACCCCCTTCCTGACCAGGCTATATTTTGCGATTCGGCACTGCGTTACTTTAACAGACAATTGCGCGGTCGTGCAACGCTGTACCCAAATGAAATTTAACTCCTTTTTTCCCCCCACAAACAGAGCTTTCTTTTGGTGGTATTTGATCACCTCTGTGATTTTTAATTTTTGAAAAAAAGAGCGACAATTTTGAAAAAAAAAAAACAATATTTTTCACATTCTGCTATATAACATTCCCCCCCAAAAAAAGTAAAAATCAACATTTTTAACATTTTAGACCAATTTGTTTTCTGGTACATATTTTTGGTAATAACAAATTGCAGTAAGTGTATTTTGATTGGTTTGCGCAAAAGTTACTAACTACGGGAAAGATTTCTCTTTTTTTTTTTTTTTTTTTTTACTAGTAATGGAGGCAATCTGCGATTTTTAGCGGGACTGCGACATTGCGGCGGATAGATTGGACCCCTAACTGACATTTTTGACACTTTTGGGGGGACCACTGACATTACTACAGTAATCAATGCTAGAAATGTGCACTGTTACTGTAATAATGACACTGGCAGGGAAGGGGTTAACACTGTTGGTGATCAAGGGGTTAAATGTGAGCCTCATGCTTACTGACTTGTGTGGGGGGGAAGGGGTTCTGTGACACAGACAGAGATCGCAGGTTCAGCTATGCTGAATCCTGTGATCTGTCCCTGCCTGTCACAGAGAAGAGCCTCCTGCTTTTACACAAGCAGGCGGATCTTCTCACTCTTTCCCTGTCTAAACACAGTGGGAGCAATCCTCCGGTGGCCAAGGCAGGTCTACGTCGCTGGACCCAGGGCTGCCACTGTGCCGCAGTAGGTCCTAAAGTGGTTGAATAGACCTTTGCTTTGTATGTGTGTAGGTGGTGAACAAGCACGACTTTACTTGTGAAACGCATCTACCTTTTTGTATCCCGTACTGACTTTCCGTTGGTTTAACCGCTTCCCGACCGCCGCACGACTATTTACTGCGGCGGTCAGCCCCTCACAGGCAAAGCGATGTAGGTCTACGCTGCTAGCCTGTGAGGCTCTAAGGAGCGAGCGCGCCCAAAGGCACGCTCCCGCTCGGTCACAGACCCCCCCCCGCGCGTGTGCCCGGCGGACCCGATTGTCCGTTACACCGGGAGAAAGGCAGGCGGCTAATGTAAACACAGCCGCCTGTCATTCTCCCCTGTGTAAGAATGGAGATCATACGGTTCTGCTATGTAGGACCGTTGATCACTGTTCTTACACCTCAAGCCACATCCAATCACAGTTAGAATCACACCCCTAGGGACACACTTAACCCCTCCCTCTCAAAAAAAAGTTAACCCCTTCACTGCCAGTGTCATTTTTACAGTAACAGTGCATATGTATAGCACTGATTACTGTAGTAATGTCACTGGTAACCCCAAAAGTGTCAACAATGTCAGTCAAGGGTCCGATCTGTCCGCCGCAATGTCGCAGTCCCGCAAAAAAAAATTCGCAGATCGCCGCCATTACTCGTTAAAAAAAAAAAAAACAACAAAAATGACAAAAATCTTTCCCTTAGTTGGTAAACGCGATAACTTTTGGCAAACCAATCAAAATACACTTTTTTTTTTTTTTTTTTTTTTTTTTTTTTACTAAAACATATGTAGCATAAAACAAATTGGCCGAAAATGTTAAAAAATGTTTGATTTTTACAATTTTTTTTTTCATATAAAAAGTGAAAAATATTGTTATTTTTGCAAAATTGACGCTCTTTTTTTGTTTATAGCGCATGATCAAAAAATCGCACAGGTGATCAAATACCACCAAAAGAAAGCTCTGTTTGTGGGAAAAAAAGGACGCCAAATTAGTTTAGGTACAGCGTCGCACGACCGCGCAATTGTCCGTTAAATTCACGCAGTGCCGGTTAATGGCACTACAATGGTCCTTCAAATGCTTGCGGAAAAAAAATGTAATGGAAGGAAGGAGATTTGTTGAAGAAAGGTCTGATGGACTATTTGTGGACAGTTGTTTTATTGGTGATTACTGCAATGCTGCGAGTCCTTGTTTCAGAAGTTGCCTATTTCTATGCAGTGTTAAGCTGGATGCACATTATACTATGCAACTGTTGTTAGATTTCCTTTAGGCTCCGTTCACATCTTGGTGTCTCGGATTGCGGCGATTCTGACCGCGACCCCAATAATGGCAAATCACAGGATGCCCGTGCGATTCCCCCTTACTTCCAATTGCACCTCGATCGCGACTCTATTTTGCTGTGATTGTTGCTCAACGAATCGCGGTAAAATTGTGCAAACAGAATACTTCTTTTGAGTGGCAGGCGTCCTGTGATTTTGTTTGCGCTATTAATTGGGCGACAATCGCGGCAAAATCACGCAAACAGAATCGTGAGACCCCTGTTGCCCAAAAGAAGTACCAATACTTCTTTTGGGTGACAGGCGTCCTGCGATTCTGTTTGCATGATTAGTCAGGCAACAATCATGGCAAAATTGCGCAAACAAAATCGCGGGACGCCTGATGCCCAAAACAATTATTGGTACTTCTTTTGGGCAACAGGTATCCCGCTATCCCGTTTGCGTGATTAGTCAGGCGACAATCGTGGCAAAATTGCACCCAAATCGAGGCGCCATTGGAAGCGACGGGGATCGTATGGGCGTCCCGCGATTCTGTTTGGGCAATTAGTCGGGTGACAATCGCCGTAAAATAGTGCAAGCAGAATCGCGGGATGCCTGTTAACCAAAAGAAGTAGTAATACTTCTTCTGACGCGACAGACGTCCCGCGATTCTGTTTGCGTTATTAGTTGGGCGACAATCGTGACAAAATCACGCGCAGATCGAGGTGCCATTGGAAGTGATGGGCATCGCATGGGTGTCCCGCGATTCTGTTTGCGCGATTAGTCGGGCAAAAATTGTGGCAACATTGCGCAAAAAAAATCGCGAGATGCCTGTTGCCCAAAAGAAGTACCAATACTTCTTTTGGGAGACAGGCATCCTGCGATTCGGTTTTCGCGAGTAGTCGGGCGACAATTGTGGCAAAATCGCGCAATCGCGGGACACCTGTTGCCCAAAAGAAGTACCAATACTTATTTTGGGTGAGAGGCGCCCCGCGATTCTGTTTGCGCAATTAGTTGGGTGACAATTGCAGCAAAGTCGCACAAACAGAATCGCGGGTTGCCTGTTGCCTAAAAGAAGTACCGATACTTCTTTTGGGCAACAGGCATCCCTCAATTCTGTTTGTGCAATTTGTCGGGCAACAATCGTGTCAAAATTGTGCAAACAGAATCGCAGGATGCCTGTTGCCCTAAAACAATACAATTGTGGCAAAATCCCGCAAACAGAATTGTGAAACGCCTGTTGCCCAAAAGAAGTTCTGCGTCCTGCGATTCTGTTTGCGCGAGTAGTCGGGCGACAATTGTGGCAAAATCGCGCAATCGCGGGACACCTGTTGCCCAAAAGAAGTACCAATACTTCTTTTGGGCAACAGGCGCCCCGCAATTCTGTTTGCGCAATTAGTCGAGCGACAATTGCGGTAAAATCATGCAAACAGAATCGCGGGACGCCTGTTGCCCAAAAGAAATATTGGTACTTCTTTTGGGCAACAGGCGTCCCGCGATTCTGTTTGCGCCATTAGTTGGGCGACAATTGCGGAAAAATTGTGCAAACAGAATTGCGGGACGCCAGTCGTCTAAAAAAAATACCAATACTTCTTTTGGCACAGGCGTCCCGCGATTCTGTTTGTGCGATTTGTCCGGCAACAATCGCGGCAAAATTACGCAATCGCGGGATGCCTGTTTCCCAAAAGAAGTACCAATGATTCCTTTGGGCAACAGGCGTTCTGCGATTCAGTTTTGCGCAATTAGTCGGGCGACAAGTCGGGCGACAATTGCGGCAAAATCGCGCAAACAGAATTTCGGCGCGCCTTGGTACTTCTTTTGGGCAACAGGCGTCCTGCGATTGCGTGATTTTGCCACGATTGTTGCCCGACACTTCCAATGGCACCCCGATCTGCACATGATTTTGTCACGATTGTCGCCCGACTAATCGCACAAACAGAATCGCAAGGACGCCTGTTGCCCAAAAGATTTATTGGTACCTCTTTTGGGCAACGGGCGTCCCGCTATCCTGTTTGCGTGATTAGTCGGGCGACAATCGTGACAAAATCATGTGCAGATTGGGGTGCTATTGGAAGTGTCGGGCAACAATCGCGGCAAAATCACGCAATCACAAGACGCCTGTCGCGCAAAAAAAGGACCAATATTTATTTTGGGCAACAGGTGCCCCGCGATTCTGTTTGCGCCACTTTTGCCACGATTCTCGCCCGACTAGTCGCGCAAACAGAATCGTGGGGCACCTGTTGCCCAAAATAAATATTGGTCCTTTTTTTGCGCGACAGGCGTCTTGCGATTGCGTGATTTTGCCGTGATTGTTGCTTGACACTTCCAATGGCACCCCGATCTGTACGTGATTTTGCCACAATTGTCGCCCGATTAGTCGCACAAACAGAATCGCGGGGTGCATGTTGCCCAAAATAAATATTGGTACTTCTTTTGGGCAACAGGCGTCCTGCGATTGCGTGATTTTGCCGCGATTGTTGCTTGACACTTCCAATGGCACCCCGATCTGCACATGATTTTGTCATGATTGTCGCCCGACTAATTGCGCAAACAGGATAGCGGGATGCCCGTTGCCCAAAAGAAGTACCAATAATTCTTTTGGGCAACAGGCATCCTTGTGATTCTGTTTGTGCGATTAGTCGGGCGACAATCGTGACAAAATCACGTGCAGATCGGGGTGCCATTGGAAGTGACGGGGATCGCACGGGCACCCCGCAATTTGCCGTGATTCGGGATCGCAGGTAGAATCGTGGCGATCCTTCCACTGTGCACCGGGACGCCAAGATGTGAACGGAGCCTTAGATTTATCTTTGGTTATGTAGTAGAAGGTCCGGCCTGATTGCATAAAAATTGAAAGTGTTTTGATTTGACCTCTTTCAATACAGCTTTGGTAAATGTAAAGGAAAGTTGTAGAAGGAAATTGTATAGTGTGTAGCCAGCTTTACCAGTTTAGTAATATACAGAAAGCCTTTCTGATGCTCCTTCCTGCTATGCATGGGGTAATGTGTGGCTTCCAGCCAATCAGATCCGTAGCTGGCTTGGCTTTAGGTGCAGGCAGTTGTAGGAAGCATCAGTATCCATAGCAACAGCTTGCTGGGAGTCACCTGGGGCTCCATCCAAGCTTGGTTACTATAGAGGAGAGTAGACGACCAGCAGAACAGCAGACTCCTTCTCCTGGATTTACTCCATACATTATTAATCTGATATAATAAGGTATGAATGGACTGTCGTATCTATCAACGGATCTTCTCCTTCTGTACTGTCTGCACACCTCTATACATTTCTGCCTTTCCTTCTTTTACAACATGGAATGATTGTCAGCGGCTTCTTTCCACCGCTGTCTGCATTACTAGTTTACTGTGTTTTCTTTTTGTTGGTTTTTCATTTGTATTACCGTTTTTTTTTTTTTTTTTTCATTTTTATGTGTAGTTGTTTTTTAATTTGTATGTGCAGTTGCAACAGGACATGCATGGATGGATGATGGTCCACGTGGAAGTATAGGGTGTATCAACTAGGGATTGATTGATTATCGGTAAAGCCGATATATCAGGGGCCGATATGCACTTTCCCCGATATATTGGAATCGGCCCCGGAGGTTACCGATATTGCCGATATTTCAGGAAAGTGCTGTACTGGAGTGATGCCTGCAGCTAGAGGCATCACCCCGGTACCGGTGTCCATAGCCGCTCGGCTGTCATTACAAGGAGCAGGAGGGGTCCCCCCCCACTCCCACCATCTTCCGTGGCTCGCCCGGGTCTCCCGTCCCACCGGGAGACCCGGGCAACCAGCCTGCATGGCCGCCGAAGACCCAATCAAAGCCGCATTCGGCTCTGATCGGGTCTACATGCAAAAAAACGGAAGTGATGTCATGAGTGACATCACTTCCGGGTACTGGCGACAGATTAAAAAAAATGACAGCATTCAAAACAACCAAAAAGTGAGGTCATCATGACATCACTTCCTGGTAATTGGCACCAGATGCAAAAAAACGTACAGCATTCAAAACAGCCAAACTTGGCGTTTTGAATGCTTTTAAGTGCAGAGGAGGGGTTTGGGGTCTTTTAGACCTCCGGATCCCTCCACAAGGAGTACCTGTCAAGTGATAAACCACTTTAAGACCGGTAGAATTTGCCCCCTTAATGACCAGGCCCTATTTTGCGATTCGGCACTGCGTTCATTTAACGGACAATTGCGCGGTCGTGTGACTCTGTACCAAAATAAAATTGATGGTTTTTTCCCCCATAAATAGAGCTTTCTTTTGGTGGTATTTGATCACCTGTGTAATTTTTATTTTTGGCACTATAAACAAAAAAAGACCGACAATTTTGAAAAAAAAAAAAAAAAAAAACAATATGTCTCACATTCTGCTATAACATTACCAAAAAAAAGTAAAAAATTAACATTTTAGGGCAATTTGTTTTCTGCTACATATTTTTGGTAAAAAAAAATGCAATAAGCGTATTTTGATTGGTTTGCGCAAAAGTTATTGCGTCTACTAACTATGGGAAAGATTCATGTCATTTTTATTGTTTTTTTTTTTTACAAGTAATTGCGGCGAGCTGCGATTTTTAATTTTTTTTTGCGGGACTGCGACATTGCGGTGGACAGATCGGACCGCTAACTGACATTTTTGACACTTTTGGGGGTACCAGTGACATTACTACAGTAATCAGTGCTATAAATATGCACTGTTACTGTAATAATGACACTGGCAGGGAAAGGGTTAACCGTGTGGGTGATCAAGGGGTTAAATGTGAGCCTAGGGGCGATTTCTAACTGTGGGGGGGCGTGGCTTGTGAAATGACCATAGAGACCTGTGATCCTCTATAGAAGGATCACAGGAGCTCTGTGATCATTCCAGGGAGAAGGACGGTTGGCTGTGTTTACAACAGCTGACCGTCCAAGCTCTCTCATTGGGGAACGATTGCGGGTGTCAGGCGGCAATCAGAGCCTCCTGACACAGGCATCGGCTTCCCCGCTGACGAGCGGGAGCGCGCCGGCGGCGACGCGGTCTCGCCCCCTAGCCTCCTTGCTCGAGACTGATGTAGAGCTACGTCGGTTTGCCTAGGAGTCATAACTGTGGCAGGCGGTCGGAAAGCGGTTAAAATTTTTTTTTTTTAAATGTACAAAATTATCGGCCGATATCGATATTCAATGGGCAAAATATCGGTATCGGTAACAAAAAACGATGTCGGTCGATCACTAGTATCAACATAGGACAGATGCCTTATGGCTGCATATCTATCCTTGTATATCTTTGGACATACAAGTTGGCTTTTTTTTTTTTTTTTAATATCGGCATATATGCGGGAAGTATGGCTACTTTTAAAAGACTCTTGGACATGAATCTCAAGGATCAGAACATTCTGGGGTATGAGAAATGATTCACACCTGTACAGGTTGAACTGGATGGCACGCACTCCATTTTCAGGAGGAAAAAGTGCGTGTTATACGCCGATAAATACGGTATTTCAGGGTGGATTTGATTTAAATCACGATTTAAAATCACTAGAAAAAAGGCTTTTCAGATTTTCAGATGATGTGTATTGGCCATTAGTCCATAGGTCTCAATATTGAGTTGGCCTACACTCTACTGGGAAGGCTGGGAAATATTTGACCATTCTTCCAGAAGCGCATTTGTGAAGTCAGGCACTGATGTTGGGCGAGAAGGCCTGGCTCCCAGTCTCTGCTCTAATTCATGTTTTAGCGGGTTGAGGTCAGACCTCTGTGCAGGCTAATCAAGTTCCTCCACCCCAAACTCGCTCATCCATATTTTTATATGCCTTGCCTTGTGCACTGGTTTCATATAGTTGGTGGGGGCTGTTTTTCAGGGGTAGGGCTTGGCCCCTTAGTTCCAGTGAAGGGAACTCTTAAGGCGTCAGCATACCAAGATATTTTGGACAATTTCATGCTCCCAAATTTGTGGGAACATTTTGGGGATGGCCCCTTCCTGTTCCAACATGACTGCACACCAGTGCACAAAGTAAGGTCCATAAAGACATGTATGAGCGAGTTTGGGGTGGAGGAACTTGACTGGCCTGCACAGAGTCCTGACCTCAACCTGATAGAACACCTTTGGGATGAATTAGAGCGCAGACTGCGAGCCAGGCCTTCATGTCCACATCAGTGCCTGACCTTGTGACGGTGGCGGGTATCCGACCCCTGGCCTTCTCATCCACCTCGTGACCAAAGACCAAGCAATCTCACACCCTGCCGTCACTTGCGTAACAATGCCACTCTCAGCTGCACCCAGCACACAGATTGTCCAACTTGCGGGACCACAATCTAGATGCCAGCAGACTGAGAGCGATTGTCACCGGGCTAATTAAACAATTAACCCTTTCTCTGCCACCACCTCTACGTTATAATGAGCCTAGAGGACGCTCGTGATTTTACAAATATCAATTATGACTTTAGAATAACCGTCTGTAACACACACTGTCACCTCAGACAAGAATGTTTCAGATAGGTTAGCCTAAACAGTACAAATATCAATTATGACTTTAGAATAACCATCTGTAACACACAGTAGCGCCCTTTCAGGAGGCAGGTTCGTTTGGGTTAGTTTGGGTCAGTTTGCGTTTAAGAGCTTAGAGACAAAGTTAACACTTTTCAAAATAAGATTTAATTATAAGAAAGGTTTAAAATGGGTGCGAATAAAAATATTTACAGAAAAATGGGTTTCAAAGAAATAGAGACACAATACAGCAATTTAGAAGTATGAGACTAAAGAATGAAAATACTTGCATTAAAACGGTCCTGGTATTGCCTTAGCTGAACCGGTATGATTGGTTCCCCTTAAGCGATGTTATGGCCTCGATGGTAGGATGAGAACTTAGCTCTCTATCAGTTCCTGTCCTTTTCTCTGACCCTCCAGGGGGTGTCACCAGAAGTACTTAGCCAATAGGCTCTGAGTCTATAAACTGCTAAGGGACATCCTGGTTTGACAGATTAATAAAAGCGCTCATATCTTGAAATATGAAACGGTTACATGCTTGAAACCGATATTTTATGGTCCGGTTTTGAATGTCCTATCTTTAGACACTAAACATGGGTTATCTCGGAATAACCTCTGACCTGTAAGGCATCTGATCGCTAGCTTGTCTCCCCTAGGCATGAGGGTGTTCATGTTTGGTATTAATTTGATCGGTATTTTATGTGGCACCCAAATATCTACTTTCTAGAGACATATCTTGCTTGGGTATAAAGTTAGGTAGTTTTGTGCTTAACTGTGTCATTTTCGAATGACCTAGAAGCCATATTCTGTGTTCAGATTACCAATTAACTGTAGAGCACGAGGAGACGGCATGTCTGTGCGGTCAATATGCCTGTGTATATTAAAGGTGTGAAAAATGTCAGCTGTGCAGGAACCTGGCATTCAGTGACCCAGGGGGTCATTACACTGCCAAAAGGCTGGGGGGATGAGGCTGGTAAGAATGACCATTTTCAACACTGTCCACTAAGCTCGCAACACAAGATGGATGCTTGCGACAGCGTTTGAAAGAAATGGTGGCCTGACAAACTAGGGTGCCAACGCACGATACCATTACAGACCTCACAAATGTTCTTCTGGAAGAATGGTCAAACATTCCCATAGACCCACTCCTAAACCTTGTGGACAGCCTTCCTGTAAGAGTTGAAGCAGTTATAGCTGCAAAGGGTGGGCCAACTCAATATTGAACCCCATCGGACTAAGACTGGGATGCCATTAAAGTACATGTGCGTGTAAAGGTAGGTGTCCCAATACTTTACAATATGACAGGAACAAATATATTCCATACTCAGATCCACATGTTTTGCAGTTGGAGAAGAGAAGAATATGAAAGGAGTGTCTACACGTCATTGATTGATGCAGACGGTAGTTTGGGTGATTCCAAGTGTGCACAGAACATTTATACTTTTTGTATGTTTTGTTCCCATCAGAAAACCATGAAGACCCGTTCTCCGTCCCCCCCGCTGCATGTCCATGTGGATGAGAGTACCCCTGTACATGTCCATATTAAGAAGGGAACAAAGACTGCCTCCAAATTACAGGTGAGATTCTGTTATTTATAGTCTGTTCTAAAGAGAAAGCTCAATATAGATTTACTGCTCTCGAACTTTGAGTGGTAATCAGTGCTGGGACATGGTCATCTAGAGACAACCCCCCCCCCCCCCAAATCAAGATGGAAGAGCATTACTGTATGTGTCAGAAAAAAATCCCCCACTGAAACACTGAGCACTAATCTGCATGCTTGCCCCCGAAGCATAAACTACCCCTCCTTCCAGTACAAATCACCCCCCCCCCGAAATCCCCCCTCCTAGCACAAGTCTTCTACCCCTAAAATTCCTCCTCCTAGCATACATATTCTCAACGTTGAACCCCTCCCAGCACAGATCCTCTTCCCCCCTCCCAACACAAATCCCCCTAGATCACTAATCTTAGCACTCCCCACCCCTCCAATTCCCCATTCTAGAACAATACTTACCCCCCACCGCCCCCCAAATTCCCCCTTCCAACATAAGTTCCCTCCCCCCAATTGTGGTGCCCCCACCTCACAATATACCACACAGTGCCCAGCCCTCTGCTGCCCACCCCTTGTCTGGCACTGCCTGCAGCAGCTTCTATTCATCTTCCAGTCATCTAGCCCAACTAATAGAAAACCTCCATATACGTAATCCTCTACCCACATACAGAATTTTCTACCCACAACTGATCCAGAGGCAGGCAGAAAAACACAATAAGACATGATCCAGTTTGCTTCAATCAACGGGGGGGGGGAACAATTCCTTCCATATCCCTTAAAGGCTTTTTGAAAACAATTTACCGAGCTGGCCAGAATTAGTTCTTGGGGAAGACTATTCCACATTTTCACAGCTCTAAGACCCCATTCACACTAGCGCGACTTGTCAGGCGACTTGGCAAGTCGCGGTGGGTCGCCTGCCATTGATTAGCACAGGACCCGTTCTAATAGGAGCGACACAAGTCGCTCCGACTTAGAAAAAGGGTCCTGTACTACTTTGGGGCGACCTGGAGGCGACTTGCATTGACTTCAATTATATGAAGTCCGTGCATGTCACGCCGAGGTTGCAGTGCACGCTGTGCACGGCGACTTCACAGGTCGCCCCGGCAAGTCGTGTCGCCCCTGTGTGAATGGGCTCTTACTGTGAAGAAGACTTTCTGTATGGAGAGGTTAAATTTCTTTTCCTCCAGACATAAAGGGTGCCCCCTTGTGTTCTGTAATGACCTTATAATGCCTTCAGCTTCCAAATGCCAGGCGGTTGTGATCAGGCAAGGCTCTGACTCTTCCAGTTAGTGGGGTGTACACCCCACTACCACATCTTCCTATCACTCTGGTGGACTGCTTCAAAGACCAGTAGGAATGTGTGGGTAGTGGCTGATAAAGTTCAGCACTGTAAGGACATGCTAATGTTTTGCCCAATCACAACTGTCCAAACAGAGCGAGGCACTATGGAGCTTTTACCATGGGAGTACCAGCCACCACTGAAGAAAGGCAAGTAGCCAACAGATGACTCCGGCCTCCAGATTCCACTTTTCATCAGAAAAATCACTTCTTGTTGGAAAGTTCTTTTATTTTTGAACATTACGCAGTGAAAGCTCTCCTTGTTTCAGCTATACACCCCTTTTGTAAACATTTTGTAAGACTTCAATACTTACCTTTTAGAAATGTGTTTGAATTTGGTCTAACGAAGTCTTTGTTTTATGACGGATTAGAAAGGATCCAAAAGCAAAGGGAAAAGTGATCCCGGGAATCTTCGGCGGACTGTTAAAGTAAAGACTAGGGTCCCATGGATTCCTCCAGGGAAAACCTCTGTGCGGGATAGTGGATTCAAATGGGAGGTAAGTGGTCTTTCCACCCAGGAATTGTAAATGTATGTTGTTATTTAAAAGGATAAGTCCAGGTAAAACCTAATTTATGTAGCACTGCCCCCGTTAGAGCTGCTAGATATTCACTCTGCGGGTCCCCCAGGTTACCAGCACACGGCCATTAGCAAATGAAATTTCTTATTTCCTCTTGGCTCACACTTTAGTATTCGGTCCAGGGGTATTGGGTTGTTTTGTTGTTCATTTTATAATGGGGATAGGAGAAGGAAATAATGGGATGCTCCAATTAACTATTCACGGTATTGAGGACTTCTGTCTTCTCTACTTTGCTCTTAGATGTGGAACAGCCAGGCTGTCAATCCATCCTGCCACTTTGGATTGATAGGAATTAAGTCTCTTGGTTCCTTCAAGATGACTTGGTGGACAAACTTATCTTCAGGACACTCTCCCTAGTATCCTCTATCTCTCTGACACCCGTCCACTGACTATCCTTTGAGCAGGAGTGGCCCCCTTCAGGTCAGGCCCCTTGACACGAGTCCCTGTACTCACGATACTACAGCCACAGGGTCTCCAGTGTCTCCCCTCTCAGTCAGCTTCCCTGGATCTCTGGGTTCAGCTCCTGTCAGCCGCTACTCTGGTTCTCAGGACGACATCCAACGTCCACATGGCATCTCTACAGAGCAGGAGGCAGCCACCCCCTCCCTCCGGGACTCCGCTCTCCAATGAAAGACCCCGAGCACATGTGCTCCTGGCTTTTATACAATATCCCAGAATGCACCGAGACGACCTGCCCTCTGCCAATCCTCAGGACTGTATCAAAAGCCTATGCACCCATTCGTCAGGTTTCCTCCGTCTGTCCAATATGCCTCCCTATTGGACCAGTGTGAAACACTCTCCAGACTGAATGAGTTGCATCCTGAGCACAATGAGCAGACCTCACTAACAAATCCTGCTTTATCACTAGCACCTACCTAGGAGGGTGCTACACTTATGCTAAAGCTGCTCTCTGCCACATTCTAACTGTAATATATCTAACCCTGTATAGCAAAAATCGCTGTACTTACCTATTTTGCAGGCGATACGGTCTGGTCTCCAGCAGTGGAAGCTCTGAGCAGGAGAGGACTGACAACGGCTGTGAAATGAATGGGTAGTGACCTCCCCCATAGAGTTACTATGGGGCTTCCGTTGTCGGCTGCTTCTCCCGCTGATGCTGGGACCGGACCGGATCGGTTGCAAAATAGGTAAGTATAGCAATTTTTGCTATACAGGGTTAGATAGATTAGGTTTAGAATGTGGCAAAGAGCAGGTTAAGCGTTAGTTAGGTTTTGCTTGGACTTCTACTTTAACCACTTAACCACATCCCGCCCGCCCTATAGCAGGATGACGGCGGGATCGTGGTTGTATTATCCTGACCGGACGTCATATGACGGCGGTAGGATAATACAGCTCTGCGTTCCCCCCGGGGGCGATCGGTGATGCGAGGTGTCAGTCTGACTCCCTGCATCTCCGATCTCGGTAAAGAGCCTACTAATTGCCATCCCCGGCTCTTGAGGTAGGCTCTTTACCATGTGACCAGCCGTGTCCAATCACGGTTGGTCACATAGTAAATTGGAAGAGCTGTTGATCGGCTTTCCTCAGTTCGTGCCTGACAGGCATGAGTGAAGGAGCGCCAATCGGCGGCTCCCCTGACAGGGGAGGGGTCGGCACTGGTAATCAGATCATTGATTACCAGTGCAGACCCTCGGGGGGGGGGGGGGGTGCCACTAGAACCACCAGGGATGCCCACCCATGACCCCAGGGATGCCCACCTATGACCCCAGGGATGCCCACTATGGCCACCGGGGATGGCAATCAGGGCTCAGGGAGCCCCCCATTGCCCTCCCCATCAGTGCTGCCTGCCATTGCCCTCCCTATCAGTGCTGCCCACCAGTGCCGCCCACCAGTGCCCATTATTGCCCACCAGTGCCGCCTATCAGTGCCCATTAGTGCCCATCAGTGCCGCCCGTCAGTGCCGATCAGTGCCGCCTATCAGTGCCGCCTATCAGTGCCCACCAGTGCCGCCTATCAGTGCCCACCATTGCTGCATATCTGTGCTACCTATCAGTGCCACATATCAGTGCCGCCTATCAGTGTCACCCCATCAGTGCCTCCTCATCAGTGCCTGTCAGTGCAGTCTCATCAGTGCTCATCAGTGCAGGAAAAAACGTATTTATTTACAAAATTGTATAACATAAACAAAAAACATTTTTTTTTCCAAACTTTTCAGTCTTTTTTTATTTGTTTAGCAAAAAGGAAAAAACCCAGAGGTGATCAAATACCACCAAAAGAAAGCTCTATTTGTGGGGGGAAAATGACATAAATTTGGTGTAGGTACAGTGTTGCATGACCGCGCAATTGTCATTCAAATTGCAACAGCGCTAAAAGGGGAAAATTAGCCTGGGCAGGAAGGGGGAAAAGTGCCCGGTATTGAAGTGGTTAAGCCTCGGAGGATTTGGCTGCTCAAAGACCAGGGCCTATTTTGCGATTCGGCACTGCGTGACTTTAACAGACAATTGCGCGGTCGTGTGATGCTGTACCCAAATGAAATTGACGTCCTTTTTTTTCCCACAAGCAGAGCTTTCTTTTGGTGGTATTTGATCACCTGTGCGATTTTTTTTATTTTTTGCGCTATAAACAAAAAAATAGGGACAATTTTGAATAAATAACAATATTTTTCACATTTTTTTTATATGAAATTCCCCCCCCAAAAAATGTAAAAATCAAACTTTTTTAACATTTTAGGCCAATTTGTTTTCTGCTACATATTTTTGGTGAAAAAAATCGCAATAAGCGTATTTTGATTGGTTTGTGCAAAAGTTATTGCATTTACTAACAAAGGGAAAGATTTATGTCATTTATTGTTTTTTTTTTTTTGTTTTTTTTTTTAGCTAGTAATGGCAGTGATCAGCGATTTTTCTTTTTTTGCGGGACTGCGACATTGCGGCGGACAGATCGGACCCTTGACTGACGTTTTTGACACTTTTAGGGGTACCAGTGACATTACTACAGTAATCAGTGCTATACATATGCACTGTTACTGTAATAATGACACTGCCAGGGGGTTAACTTTATTGGTGATCAGTGGGTTAAATGTATCCCTAGGGGCGTGATTCTAACTGGGGGGGGGCGTGGCTTGTGATGTAACTACAGAGACATACGATCCTACATAGCAGGACCGTATGATCTCTGCAGTTACATCAGGGAGAATGACAGACGGCTTTGTTTACATCAGCCGCCTGCCTTTCTCCCTCTCCAACGGGAGATCACGAGTGACCGGCGGACATTGGAACCGCCGGTCACTCGCACGGGATGTTAGTGAACGAGCGGGGGTGGGAGCGCGCCCCCTAGAGGCTCGTAGGCTAGTGACGTACCTCTACGTCACTTTGCCCAGGAGGGGCTGACCGCCGCCGTACATATACTGACGGCGGTCGGCAAGTGGTTAATGTTGGGGACAGGGTGGATTTGATTTTATGCTAGTAAAATGGGTTGATTTACATCAACTCAATTTAAATCATAATTTTTAAACTGTCACTGACAGTGATGGTGAACCTTGGTACCCCAGATGTTTTGGAACTACATTTCCCATGATGCTCAACTACACTGCAATGTAGCTGAGCATCATGGGGAAATGTAGTTCCAAAACATTTGGGGTGCCAAGGTTCGCCATCACTGGTCTATGAGATAAACTCCTACAAGCAGCCTGAAAAGGTCAAACCAATTTATCTTATTTCCTGAGGGATATTGTTCATAAATATTAACGTCCTAAGTGAAAAAATCCCTTTATTCTTTTAACACAAACCACACAAAGAAGCCAGGATAACACAAAATGCTGAGTCCAGTGTGGTTGTACAGTGAGTCTGGTTAGTGCAGACCGGCCTGGGGTTCTCGGTCACCCTATGCCCCTAATAGACACAGGGTGACTTACACATAAGAGGGGCCGGGGGAGCTGGACAAGGAGTTTCCCGACCTCTCTAAGGTAATCTGGGTTCCACAAGCCCCCTGCCCAAAGTGACTCCCGTCACACCCTCCAGCCAGGAAAAAAGTGGGCTCAGTCTGACTTGCCTTAGCCTTCTAATGGCACTTTTCCGCTGCAAGTACCGGCTCGGCTCTACTCGGCCCGGTTTGCTTTTTCACTGCTGGTACCGCATGGTACGGTGTTGGAACGGTTCAGTGCGGTACGGTATGGTTTGCTTTTCCACTAAAGTAGTACTAAAGTTAAGTGTGTGGGATAACAACGGGGTGGGTGGGTTTCTCTGACCAATCAGTGGCTAGTAGTGACTGCATGCAAAGGATTGTGGGATATGGTACCAGGTATGGTACCTGTTGGAACCACAATCGAGTAGGTACTGTTTTTGAGAGCCGTACCGTTCGGTTCCATGCAGTGGAAAAGCGCCGCCGTACCGTACCGAACCGTTCCTACACCGTACCATGCGGTACCAGCAGTGGAAAAGCACAAAAGCAAGACGAACCGTTCGGTTCCATGCAGTGGAAAAGCGCCATAATGCACATTGTGAGAATTTCAGTATAGGAGAGGAGCTTGGAGTGAAAACTTTAACAATGATTATTATAATCCAAAACAATGTGAGTTCTTCAATTTTCTCTAATAGGGTTCCACCCATCGATTGGAGATAACGCCTCCAGATATGGAGAAGATGATGTCAGCATTACGCATGAGTGACCTCTCCACAGATGAGGAGGAGGTTTTACGCAGCAAGATCAACTCCTACGAAAAGAAGATCGACAGCTTGATGTGTGAAGTTGGGACACTGAAGACCGAGGTGAAGGGACTGGCTAGTTCTCTGTCTATCGTAGCAGTAATAAAACAAAGACGGGGAATAAACTGTTGTCTGTTTAACCAGGTGGAGCTGAAGAAGCGGGACCACTCTATTGAGAGATATGAAGCACAGCTGGAAGCCTCCAAGCGATTGCTTAACGCCAAGAATGAAGAACTCCATGAGGTATCGCAGGAACTGGCCGAGACAGAGAATGAAAACACTCGATTGAAGAGAAGCATTGATCGCATCAAGGATGAAACACATCTGAGTTTGTAGGTGTCTACATTGCTGGGAGTTCTTCAGTAGTAGACAAAGGCGCTCCATGTTGCTTTAAATTTTCCTCTGCTTGTGTTAGTCCCTCGTTTCCACTGAGTGGTACAGTTCGGTTCGGTACAGTTCAGTTTGGTTCGGTACAGTTCAGTACGGTTCGGTACAGTTCAGTACGGTTCGGTACAGTACACCTTGATCAGCCTTGCGTTTCCACCACCAACAGTACCTAAGCTGAACAGTACCTCAACAGTATTGCTCCACCCTGTTGGTACGGTACTAATGTGCTTGGTATCCCAACGAAAGGGTCCCAAAAAAGTGGTACGGTACGGTTCGGAATTAGGGTACCATTCACAGATTTTGACATTGGAAATGGAAAAATTGCGTCCGCACCGAACCGTTACCGCTCAGCAGAAACGAGGCATGATTGTACTTTGTTCTGGTAAAAGTGTTTTTGTGAGTAGAAAGTCTCACAGCACTTGAGTAGAGAAGGCACAATGCTGGGCTGAGGCTATCATATGCAGTATGGAGGAGCGCTGGTAACTGACATTTTGGTAGCAGTATTTGTGACTATTGGTTGCTGCATCCGACTCCCTTTCCTTTAGATCTGGTCACAGACAGGAATACGAAGACATCTATTCCTATACCACTGAATAAGCTTAAAGCCCAACTCTAGAAATGCAAAACACGTGTTGGATCCTATTCCACATCTAGTGCAGTGTGAACATAGCATATGGCTATTGAATCAGGATGGCTACACATTCTTTCCCAGAACTCCCTGATGTGGAGATATGGACTTGGCTCTGTATAGTCAAATCCTCCAGGAGGATAACACTGCTGAGCCATTATAGACTCCTTTACATAATTCCCTGTTAGGGTATGCACAGTGCCTTAAAGTATTCGTACCCCTTGAAATTTTCCACATTTTGTCATGTTACTATTAAAGCGGAGTTCCGGCCTCAAAATCGAAAAAATCGATTTTGGGCCATCCGCTTGCTGAGGGCCACCTTTTTTTGGTCACTTACCTTGATATTGAAGAAAATATTCTCCCCTTCCTTCCACTTCCTCCCTCTGTGGCTGCGGCCCGCGCCGTCTCTTCCGGCTTGCGATGACTCCTGGGAGCTGAACGTCATCGCTCCCAGGAGTCAATGCGCCTGCACCGGCCCCGCTCGTCAGTTCCGGTGCAGGCGCATCATTCCCTGCTAAACCGCTTCTGGGCATGCCCAGAAGCTGTGCAGGGATGTTGTGCCTGCACCGGAAGTGACGAGCGGGGCCGGTGCAGGCGCATTGTGGGACTCCGATTTCACCGAAGAGGCCACAGAAAAGGATTGCGCTGGCTTCAGCTGCCCACACCTGAGATGGCACGCGCTGGAGAAGAACTTTTCAAGGTAAGTATTTCTTCTAAAAGGTAAGTGCGACCCGGGACAATACAGAGACTATCCATTGTGGAATGTACTAGCCCTGACTGTCCCAGGGGTTTTTTATCTTAATTTGACCCCCGAGGCCGGAACTCCGCTTTAATGTATTTTATTGGGATTTTATGTGACAGACCAACACAAAGTAGCACATAATTGTGAAGTGATAGGAAAATGATAAATGGTTTTCAAAATTTTTTTTGCATTCAGCCCTCTTTACTCTGATACCCCCCAACTAAAATCTTGTGGAACCAATTGCCTTCATAAGTCACCTTAAGTAAATAGAGTCCACAGAACAACTATTAGTCGTGCACTCCACAAATCTGGCCTTTATGGAAGAGTGGCAAGAAGAAAGCCGTTGGTGAAAGAAAACCATAAGAAGTCCCGTTTTCAGTTTGCGAGAAGCCATGTGGGGTACACAGCAAACATGTGGAAGAAGGTGCTCTGGTCAGATGAGACCAACTGTAGAAACAGCCTACAGAAAGCTGGTCCTCTATTTTGGAATCACATTTCTACTGGCTGCAAGTATGGCTACAGAGTATTGTGCTTGGTTGTATCTGCAAGCTGTGGTCAAGTGGACAGTGACTGAGATGAGCTTATGGAGAAAAATGGCCACCCCATGCAGGCCACGCCTACTTGCCACAGCAAAGCCAGAAGTTACCATTTGCATGGATGTACCTTTAAAGTAGAACTTTACTCATAACAATTGATTTTAAAAAAAGGTTCTTTAAGAAGTAAAATACATTCCACATTAATATATATGCTACCAAAATGAGTTGTGCGCTGTAAATTGCCTCCAGCATTGCTCCTGTCTCTTCTTGCTGGAGGATGCCCTCTGAGCAGTGCAGAAAGATAGAGAATGACTAAGCATGTGCAGAGCAGGGTGGGACAACGTATTACTGGATTTAAAACAGTATGGGCACTTATTTTTAATGTTTTACATAGCTATACCCGCAAAAGGGGCCAGCCTGAAGTCATCTAGCAAAGACTAAAGTTCGACTTTAACCACTTGCCAACCACCCACAGTATATTTACTGTGGCGGTCAGCCCCTCACAGGCAAAGCGACGTAGGGGTACGTCGCTAGCCTGTGAGGTTCTAGGGAGCGAGCGCGCGCCGCCGCCAGAGGCGTGCTCCCGCTCACTGACACCCCCCCCCCCCCCCGCGCGTGTAAGCGGCGGACCCGATGTCCGCCGCTCACTCGCGATCGTCGGTTACACCGGGAGAAAGGCAGGTGGCTGTTGTAAACAAAGCCGCCTGTCATTCTCCCTGGTGTAACAGCAGAGATCATACAGTCCTGCTATGTAGGACCGTAGATCTCTGCTGTTACATGAAAAGCCACATCCAATCACAGTAAGAATCGCGCCCCTAGGGACACACTTAACCCCTCCTTCTCTAATAAAGTTAACCCCTTCCCTGCCAGTGTCATTGTTACAGTAACAGTGCATATGTATAGCATTTATTACTGTAGTAATGTCACTGGTACCCCCAAAAGTGTCAAAAATGTCAGTCAGGGGTCCGATCTGTCCGCCACAATCCCGCAAAAAAAAAAATCGCAGATCGCCACCATTACTCGTTAAAAAAAAAACAATAAAAATGACAAAAATCTTTCCCTTAGTAAACGCAATAACTTTTGCGCAAACCAATCAAAATATGCTTTTTGCGATTTTTATTTATTTTTTTAACCACTTAAGCCCCGGAAGATTTTACCCCCATTCCTTTAACGGACAATTGCGCGGTCGTGCGACGCTGTACCTAAACAAATTTGGCGTCCTTTTTTTCCCACAAACAGAGCTTTCTTTTGGTGGTATTTGATCACCTGTGCGATTTTTTGATCACGCGCTATAAACAAAAAAAAAGCGTCAATTTTGCAAAAATAGCAATATTTTTCACATTTTTTTATATGAAATTCCCCCCCAAAAAAATGTAAAAATCAAAATTTTTTAACATTTTCGGCCAATTTGTTTTATGCTACCTATGTTTGGTAAAAAAAAATCGCAAAAAGCGTATTTTGATTGGTTTGCGCAAAAGTTATCGTGTTTACTAACAAAGGGAAAGATTTTTGTAATTTTTGTTGTTTTTTTTTTTTAACGCGTAATGGCGGCGATCTGCGATTTTTTTTTTTTTTTTTTTTTTTTGCGGTACTGCGACATTGCGGCGGACAGATCGGACCCTTGACTGACATTTTTGACACTTTTGGGGTTACCAGTGACATTTCTACAGTAATCAGTGCTGTATATATGCACTGTTACTGTAAAAATACACTGGTAGTGAAGGGGTTAACTTTATTTGGGAGGGAGGGGCTGTGTGTGTCCCTAGGGGTGTGCTTTCTACTGTGATTGGCTGTGGCTTGAGCTGTAAGGACACTGATCAACGGATCTACATAGTAGATCCATGTGATCAGTGTCTTTACAGCGAGGAGAATGACAGGTGGCTTGTTTACACAAGCTGCCTGACATTCTCCCTCTCCCCCGCCGATCGCCGAGTGGCCGGCGGACATCGGGTCCGCTGGTCACACGCGCGGGGGGGTCCGTGACCATGCGGGAGCTGGAGCGCGCCTCCGGGGGCGCGCGCTCGCTCCCTAGACCCTCACAAGCAAGCGACGTAGCCCTACGTTAGTTTGCCTGTGAGGGGCTGACCGCCGACGTAGATAGTCGTGCGGCGGTCGGCAAGTGGTTAACCAAACATATGTAGCAGAAAACAAATTGGCCTAAAATGTTAAAAAATTTTGATTTTTTTTTTGGGGAATTTCATATAAAAAAAATGTGAAAAATATTGTTATTTTTGCAAAATTGTCGCTCTTTTTTTGTTTATAGCGCATGATCAAAAAATCACACAGGTGATCAAATACCACCAAAAGAAAGCTCTGCTTGTGGGGAAAAAAGGACGTCAATTTCATTTGGGTACAGCGTTGCACGACCGCGCAATTGTCCGTTAAAATCACACAGTGCCGAATCGCAAAATAGGCCCTGGTCAGGAAGGGGGTAAAATCTTCCGGGGCTTAAGTAGTTAAGGAACCCTCCCATTGGCCTCTAGCAACTGACAGACAGAAATAAAAACATGAACGGGTTTCTGACTCTCCTCTACTAATCTAATGGACAGCTGTTACAATTGCTTATTGTATAATTTGATATACATTGCATTTTAGGAGGCAAAAACAGCTGCTGCAGCAAGAACAGTCTCATCTGCTTGCCAAGCTGGTGGAAGCGGAGATGGACGGGGCAGAGGCATCAAGACAAGTGAACTTACTGCAGGACACCATCACTCAGATGAAGCAGGTCAGTGACTTGCATAGTAGTGGGCCAGAATTGAGCTATTTTGTATATTATCCCTCCCCTCATGCCAGGGTACTGGGTGTAATCCTAGACTCTGACCTGTCCTTTCAGCCCCAAATCCAATCAAAAACTTGTAGACTTCACCTCCGCAACATCTCTAAAATTCGCCCCCTTTTTAACAACTGAAACCACCAAGCTACTCATTCACTCCCTTCTTATTTCTCGCCTCGACTACTGCAACTCCCTTCTCATAGGCCTAACACTTCATAGGCTATCCCCTCTTCAGTCCATCATGAATGCTGCTGCCAGGCTTATCCACCTTACCAACCGCTCAGTGTCTGCCTCCCCTCTCTGCCAATCCCTACACTGGCTCCCGATTGCCCAGCGAATTAAATTCAAAATACTAACCATAACATACAAAGCCATTCACAACTCTGCCCCGAGCTACATCACCAATCTTGTCTCCAAATATCACCCAAACTGTCCTCTCCGCTCCTCTCAAGACCTCCTACTCTCAAGCTCCCTTGTCTCCTCCTCTCATTCTCCAGGGCCTCTCCCATCCTCTGGAACTCTCTACCTCAACCTGTACGGCTATCTCCTATTCTAGCTGCTTTCAGGCGACCCCTGAAAACTCATCTCTTCAGGGAAGCCTATCACACCTCCAACTAATCTGCCATTAGCTCATTCCCTACTGTTACAACCTCTTGTACCACCTGCCCCACCCTATTAGATTGTAAGCTTTTCTGAGCAGGGTTCTCTTAATCCTCTTGTATTTTATTGTATTGTCTCCCTCTAAAATTGTAAAGCGCTGCGTAAACTGCTGGCGCTATAGAAATCCTGAATAATAATATTAGCTTCATCTGTGATCACTTTTGTCCTTTGCAGGAGAAGAGATTGAACTCCACAGACATGAACCTCCTCACCCGGCAGAAGGAGGTTTTATTAGAGAAGTTGAACACATTCGAAGAGACCAATAGGACCCTGAGGACTTTGCTCAGGGAACAACACAGCAGAGAGGTAAGGTCTGACCTGATTAATGGAAACATATGCTGGTTTCCATTGCTTCCCAATTCACTGTAGTCACATAGAACAGCTTGGTCACCAACTAGGGTTGCCATCTCATCCCTTTAAACCAGGGCACACATTAATTGCACAGGTTCTGTGGCTGATTAAGGTGGTAATTAAACTCACTTGGTGCCTTATGTGCATTATATCAGCCTCAGAACCTGTGTAATTCATATGTGTCCTGGATTAAAGGGATGAGGTGACAACCCTATCACCAACCCGCCCTAGCCTGGCAATTGGGCAATGAAGGAGTCCTCAGAATAGCTAACATTAATGCCCCTCCCTCTGCCAGTCTGTGCCCTGATGTGCAGACTATTACAGGAAGCTAGTATGACAGATTCCGATACCAAAAATACAGTATATAGAATACACTTGCTGAATTCTAGACAGATATAGAAACAACAGTCAATGTAGAGATGTGCTGACTGGAAAATCAGTATTGGGCCATCCACACTATACAATTGTCTTTAGAGTTTTTTCCTTTAGATTTACCAAAACCATATAATATGAGGTCAAATCTAAACAATTTCAATTTGTATGCAATCGGGTCGGCCCTTGCACTACATAGTTGAAGGTGAATCTAAAGGAAATCTACCAACAAAAGTTGTATAGTGTGTATCCAGCTTAAAGCGGAGTTCCACCCTGGGAAAGTTTTTTTTTTTTTATAAAAATACCCCCGGGACAGTCAGGGCTAGTGCATTCCACAATGGCTAGCCTCTGATCTGTCCCGGGTTGCACTTACCTTTTAGAAGAAATACTTACCTTGAAAATGTATTGTCCAGCGCTGCCATCTCAGGTGTGGGCAGCTTGAAGCCAGCGCGATCCTCTTCTGCATCCTCTTCCGTCTTCTTCGGTCCCACGATGCACTGCACCGGCCCCGCCGTCACTTCCGGTGCCGCATCGTCATCCCCGCACAGCTTCTGGGCATGCCCAGAAGCTGTTTAGCAAGGTATGACGGCGCCTGCACCGGAACTGACGTCGGGGCCGGTGCAGGCGCATTGATTCCTGGGAGCGATGACGTTCAGCTCCCAGGAATCATTGCAAGCCAGGAAGTGACGAATCGCCGTGGCCGCCGAGGGGAGGAAGAAGAAGTAAGGTAAGTATATTATCTTCTAAACCAGGTAAGTAAAAAAAAAAAAAATTGCGATTATCCATTTGTTTTTCAGGTGACCCCGGAGCAAGAAGATGGAGGTAAGTATAATTTTAGGGTGGAACTCCGCTTTAAGTGCTTTATCTATTGCAAAGAATGGGGGAGATTTGCTAAGACTGGAGCACTCAGAATCCGGTGTCAGCTGTGCATGGTAGCCAGTCAGCTTCTAACTTCAGCTTGTTCAATTAAAGGGATTGTAAAGGCAGAAGGTGTTTTTGTTTTTTTTCCTATCTTGATGCATTCTATGCATTAAGATAAAAAAAACCTTCTGTGTGCAGCAGCCCCCCCTAATACTTACCTGAGCCCATCTTTATCCAGCGATGTTGCAGGAGTTTCTCAGCTGCCCGGGACTTCCCTCATTGGCTGAGAGAGCAGTGTGGTGCGATTGGCTCCCGCTGCTGTCAGTCAGCCAATCAGGAGAGAAGGGGGGACAAGCCGGGTCACAGTTCTGTGTCTGAATGGACACAGGGAGCTGTGACTCGGCTCGGGTGCCCCCCATAGCAAGCTGCTTGCTGTGGCGGCATTCAACAGGAGGGGGGGCAGGAACACAAAAGAGGGACCCGGGAAGAGGAGGATCGAGGCTGCTCTGTGCAAAACCATTACACAGAGCAGGTAAGTATAACATGTTTGTTTTTAAAAAAAAACAAAAACAAAAATAGACTTTACAATCACTTTAAGCTTTGAAAATAAAACCTGGAAGCTGATTGGTTTATATGCAGAACTGCACCACATTTTGCACTCTCCAGTTTTAGTAAATCGACCCCACTGTGCCTGAATTTGTCTTCTATCAGGCTTTATAACCCTCTGCTTGGTAGTGCATAACCTGGGTCAGGCAGTGCCAGAACTAGGAATTAGCTAAGGTTGGCCTGAGGTTATTCTATATTTTTATTTGGATAAATGCTAGAGACAATGGAAATGATCTATTCAATATGATTCTATAGTCTTCTTTTATTTTACAGACAGAAACCCACCGGCTGTTGGAGCAGAAAGAGCTTTTACTGAAGAAGCTGTCTGATGCTGACACAGAGAGAGCAGTATGTGCTATTGATTTATAAAATGAACCATTTTCTGTTTCCTATAAAGAGGGCCATCTGCCTTTAGCAAGACCCGTAGCTGCAGTTCCAGCTAATAATGTCTGCTACTGTGGCTGCTCCGCTTTAATTGAGGAAACTTGCTCTGAGAATATATACTGACTGCATGGGCGTCCGCAGAACTTTTTCCAGGGAGAGGCATAATTTTAAGGTCAGCCATGCTCTGCCCCTTTTTAAAATTGTCATGGGGGGGGGGGGGGGGGCTAGTAATTATCACATAAATCGCAGGCATTCAAAGGTTAGAGAAACCTGATGCAAAAGCAAAGCTGACCCTCTCTGTTTTGGGTCCGTGCAGGCGGTGCATGCAGGCACATGACGTCAGTACGCGCTGTGCCTCTGTGCACGGGGCCACAAATATCCTCAATTTTGCTTGCCCTGGGCTCCCCCCCTCTCCTGGAATGATAGCGCTGGGGGCTGAGGACAGTGGTCCACATGGCTGCTGATGTCAGTCACTGCATGAGCCGCGACTCGCTAATATTTCTTTTTAAAGGGGTAAAATAACCTGCTCTTTACCAGTTTTCAGAGCGCTGACCGCCGCTCACGTGACCCGCCCCCTCTCTCCTCCTCTCGGCCTCTCCTCCTCCCCTCCCGACTGATGTCAGCGGGGAATCCTCAGCCCCACCCACTGCAGGCAACTGTCAGACAGGGAGAGGAGAGAGCTGGCGGGTCACATGAGCAGCGATCGACACTCTGAAAACTGATAAAGAATGGCTTATTTTTTTTAAAACCCAGACACAGAGGCACAGGCACACAGGAATATTAAACAGACCAGACAGGATAGTATAAAGTGGCTTAAAACCACTTTAAAGGGGAAGTTGAGATTCCAGAGAGGGGGGGCACTTGCCCCTCCATGCGGACGCCCATGACTGACTGTCATTGCTAAACTCTCTTTTTGAAAACTCTGGTTGCTGGCTGTTTTGATGAGTGATTGGCTTCAATATTTTGAGTCAGTTACATGGAACAAGTATGCAGGTCAGGAGTTCTGACTTTTTTTCGTGCATATTTATGAGTTTTTATCAATGCAAAGCAGAAAAACCGAAATAAATGGAACATTCCATTACATAGTAGGTTTGGCCTCACAGTGGTGGAATGATAGTAAATGACTATGAGGCTGAATGGGGAGCACACTTGAGCTCCAGGGTTACAGAAAGGCAAGCCATAGATGATTTGATTTATTTTTTTCCTGCAACTATGGGTTGCAGGGAGTTCAGCCGATGGATCAACTGCAGGTCAAGCAATAGATCAGCTTCAGTACAACAGGGCTGCCCATACATGGATCAAATCTGGCCGGTCCCTGCTGAACCAACCGAGATTTTATCCATCCATGCCTGGCTTAAGAGAGCAACAGGTGTTAGTGGAGGTCCAGAGGCCTCTGCCTGGTGGAAATTACATTATACTTCCCACATAAAACTAGTAATGCTGTACCTAAGAGAACTTACTAAACAATATGTAATAGCAACTGACTAGTATTATTCGGTTTGTGGTGAGGAAAATTGAACGTAGAGTCCTGAGATTTCTCGGATTTCACAAATGGCAAACGAATGCAGCCAGAGACAGCCAGGCAATTTTTAGGTGGCCAGCAGTGGCAGCCTCTGCAAATCCCTCAGTACATGGTTCTCCTTAATAGATATTTAAAGTGTTGTGGTTGGTGCCTTAGCTACTACTACCCTATTCACTCATCACTACGAATAGCTACCTTATGCCGGCCATAGACAGGCCACCTCTGGAGGAAGTCTATTCTACATTTTCACAGCTCTTACTGTGAAGAAACCTTTCCGTATTTGGAGACAAAATCTCTTTTTCTCTAGACTTAAAGAATGCCCCCCTGTGATGACCTTAACCACTTCTGGACCGGAAGGATTTGCCCCCTTAATGACCAGGCCCTATTTTGCGATTCGGCACTGCGTTAATTTAACAGACAATTGCGCGGATGTGCGACTCTGTACCCAAACGAAATTTACGTCCTTTTTTTTCCCCACAAATAGAGATTTCTTTTGGTGGGATTTGACCACCTGTGCAATTTTTATTTTTTGCGCTATAAACAAAATAAGAGCAACAATTTTGAAAACAAAAACAATATTTTTCACATTCTGCTATATAACATTCCCAAAAAAAAAAAAAGTCAAATTTTTTTTTAACATTTTAGGCCAATTTGTTTTCTTCTGCATATTTTTGGTAAAAAAAAGCAATAAGCGTATTTTGATTGGTTAGCGCAAAAATTATCAAGCCTACTAGGTACTGGAAAGATTTTTCATTTTTAATGTTTTTTTTTTTTTCCTTTTTTTACTAGTAATGATGGCGATCTGCGATTTTTTTTTTTTTTTTTTTGCAGGACTGCGACATTGCGGTGGACAGATCGGACCCCTAACTGACATTTTTTACACTTTTGGGGGTACCAGTGACATTACTACAGTAATCAGTGCTAAAAATATGCACTGTTACTTTAATAATGACATTGGCAGGGAAGGGGTTAACAGTATGTGATCAAGGGGTTAAATGTGAGCCTAGGGGAGTGATTCTAACTGTATGGGGGTTGGGCTTCTGAGATGACCATAGAGACCTGTGATCCTATATAGAAGGATCACAGGAGCTCTGTGATCATTTCATGGAGAAGAACGGTCAGATGTGTTTACAACGGTTTACCGTCCTTCTCTCTCAGCGGGGAGCGATCGTGGGTGTTAGGTGGCAATCGGAGCCGCCTGGCACCCGCATCGGCTTCCTGGCTGACGATCGGGGGCGGGAGCATGCCACCGGCAATGCGCGCTCGCCCCTAGCTCCTCCCAGGCGAGCGATGTATACCTACGTTGTTTTGCCTGTAGGAGCCAGCTTGCTGCAGTAAATATACACAACGTGGTCGGCAAGTGGTTAAAGGGATTGTAAAGGTTTGTTTTTAACAAATAACAAACATGTTATGCTTACCTGCTCTGTGCAAGGGTTTTGCACGGAGCAGCCCCGATCCTCCTTTTCTGGGGTGCCCCAGCGGTGCTCCTGGCCCCTCCTCTTCATCGTGTGCCCCTATGGAGAGCTGCTTTCCATGGGGGCACTCAAGAGTCCCACTGCTGCATCCATTGACACAGACAGCAGGACTCGGCCCTGCCCCCGCGTCGCTGGCATGGAGGGAAGTATGAAGGTTGTGTTTTTTTTTTTTTTTTAAACCCCATACTGATCCTTAAATCAGATTTCCTCTGGCTGCGACTTGATGGACTTAAAAGCACAAAATGTGACTTGCGGGTTTTTTTTTTTCCTTCTTTTGATTTTTAAATCAAAAAAACAGTAACAACTTTAACCCATTGGATTTTATTAGGTTTGATGACAATTTTATTCAATCGATGTTCTGATTTATCAAATCAGTACATATGAGACCAGCTTAGGATAAACCATAAAGTTGCTGCTGCGTCTTCTACCTTTGTTCTAATTCTTTATATTTTTGGTTACAGCATCTCCAACTGAGGCTTCATGAGCGAGACAAGGAGATTGAAGATCTGCGGGTTCAGCTAAAGACAGAAAAGGTCTGAAAAGCATTTTTTTTTTTCTCCTTTTATTTTTTGCCAGTGTTTTCTAGTTTATATTCTGTAATCATGCCTGTTGTTCCATAGGATCTAGCTAGAACATCGACTGAATATTCTAAGTCTTTAGAAGCAACAAGAGCTCACTTACAAGGGCAGCTGAGGAGCCGCGAGGCTGAAAATAACCGCCTCTCCGTTCAACTTAGGGTAAGTGTAAATGGGTTCAGGCTAAATATTTCATGTAGGGCTGGACAAAACATTTTTTTAGTTTTGGATAGAGTGGAGAACGGTTAGAACCCTTCAGATTTTTGCTGCTATCTGGGGCTCTGTTGTAGAGATTTCTATTCACTTCCTATACTGCTGACAGCTCCTCAGACTGCTGCTGCTTCTTTCTTTGTATTACCGCGCTCAAATTAAACACAAAAAAATTGAAGTATCAATCGAATATAAAAAGTGAAAATTCCGTGAAGAGTGATATATATATATACAAGGCTTTTTTTCTTAGAGAATAGGTGCAGGAACTCCTCCCTTCTGAGTCACCCCTTAACTTCATCCCCCTACACACCCTCGAGCACCATTCCTTGGTTTCACCTCCTACCCACCTCCCAGTACCACCCCTTTTAGAGAATTAACGATAACAAGAAAGGCAATATAATAGATCTAGAAACAATGGACACCTCAGCGACAATAGATCCATCCCTGCAACAATGGACTTCCAACATCCAGCATCAATAGCCTCTCCAGCAGCATTAGGCCCCTCCCTCAACAGTAGATCCCTCCCAGCAATAATTGATTCCCCGCAACATGATACCCCACCAGCAACAACAGACTTCCCCAGCAACAATAGACCCTCTGCACAAATAGATCCCCTCCAGCAGCAAATAGATCCCGTCCAGCAGCAAATGGATCCCCTCCAGCAACACTAGATTCCCCAGTAGCCAGCATCAATAGACCCTCCAGCTGCCAGCAACAAAGACCCCTCCCTCAACAATAAATCCCTCCCAGCAACAACTGACCCACCAGCAGCAAAAGACCCACCCCATCAACAATAAATCCCTATGAGCAACAGAAGACCTCCCCAGCAACAATAGACTCCGATCCTCTGCAGCAATAGATTCCCTATTAGCCAGCATCAATAGACCCTCCAGCACCCCTTGCCATTACATACATGCAGTTCTGGAGGTGCCGGAACTGCGTTCCCCCGCGTTCCCGCTGAAAAAAAGCCCTGTGTGTGTGTGTGTGTGTGTGTGTATATATATATATATATATATATATATATATATATATCCAACGTGAATAATAATGTCTATATCCAGACAAAAGTGCTTCAGTGCCCGTATCCTCAGATGAGTATGGTGGGTTTACAAAACCATTCAAGGAAATCCATTCAGTGGGTATGTGCTGTCCTTCACCTCCACCACATGCACGGCCCACTTACCAGATAACCCTTAGGGTATAGTGTTACAGCATTATAGCAGCGGGTTATAGACCTTCATGGCACCCTGTATTACTTGCAGTCCTAACCCTTCTACATTTATGAGGGTCTCCACAGTGGAAGCACATGCATTCTAATGGATAGATGAGGGGCAGGTGGGCCTGGAGGTAGCCCAGTCCTCCCCACTCCCCAAAGGGGGAGGGGCACCATGGACATCCAGCACATAGCACACTGGCAGCAAAGGTGTCCACTGTGTCCCCCCCACCAATATTACTCCAGTAACAAAGAAATAGCCCCTGCCCCCATCTATAACTGGCCTTCACAGCAAGGAGCACATGGACGGGCAAAAGCATGAAAGACAAAAACAGAGGAAATTCCCAGCTCAACTCACCAAGCAGTCTGCTTACCAACCGAATTAACCTGTCCAACAGTATGCATTAAAAACAGGGGTTTAGTTGACACACATTTGCAAATGCATGCATAAGCAGCAAGGCCACATCCCGGCACCCTGTATTACTTGCAGTCCTAACCCTTCCACATTTATGAGGAGCTCCACAATGGAAGCACATGCATTCTATTGGGTAGATGAGGGGCAGGTGGGCCTGTATTACGGTACTTAACTTACCCTCACTCACTGGCTCAGTCTTCTTCTTCTCTCCGGCGCTCTGGGCTGAGTGGTCCTTCAATTAGAATAGGCAAAACTTTTTTTTTTTCATTTTGGATAAAGTAATGAAGTGTTATAACTCTTTTCTGTTTTTTTTTTTATTTTATTTGCAATCTGTGTCCCAGTGGGGAGATTAAAGTTTTACTAAGCCCACAACAGAAAATTCAGTCTGTATATGCAGTAAAGCACGCTTGTTATACTCACTGTGGAACCTAAGGGTTTAATCCTCTCTATTGTGTATAAAGGCTGTGTGAGCCTATCTTCTCTGATCCTCCCTTTCACAGCAAGTGAGAAAGGGGGTGCCAAGTTAGGACCCCGAAGATAAATTATCACAGGATCATACTCTTCACTTCAGTGGCAAGGGGAAGCAGTGGCCTTGCCACACACTACAGCTAGTTGTCCTCAGATTTGTTCATAGTTCATAGTTGGAGTATCCCACTCATCTCTTCTCCCATCCCAGTTCTAAATAAAACACAAGAACCAAATTCCCTGGACTGTTCATTGTCTGAGCCAAGGACTTAGTGATACGTTTTATAGACTGTTGCTACGGGTAACCCAGGGGCATCCAGAAAGTGCAATTCTCAGCAGGGCTACACCTAGAACCTTCACTTCTGCCTGACTTGAGGCTAAACTCTCACTGATTTACAGTCCAGTGCCAAAGCTTCAGCTCCTAGTAGAGATTTCCACATTGGACTTGTGGGTGCAATATGGGTCTGTGGGTCGGGCCTATCTCCAAGTCATGCAAAAAGCTAATCCATAAACTATGCAAAAGATCCACATTGACCTGCCCACATTTCCACCTCTGCAAGGTAGTATCCTTTTCCATAAGGTGGAGCATGACATGATGCTGAAGGTACACTAGCAGGGGCGTATGTATTATTAACCACTTAAGCCCCGGAAGATTTTACCCCCTTCCTGACCAGGGCCTATTTAGCGATTCGGCACTGCGTGAATTTAACGGACAATTGCGCCGTCGTGCGACGCTGTACCCAAATTAAATTGACGTCCTTTTTTTCCCACAAACAGAGCTTTCTTTTGGTGGTATTTGATCACCTGTGCGATTTTTTTGATCATGCGCTATAAACAAAAAAAAAGAGCGACAATTTTGCAAAAATAACAATATTTTTCAAATTTTTTTATATGAAATTCCCCCCAAAAAAATTTAAAAATCAAAATTTTTTTAACATTTTAGGCCAATTTGTTTTCTGCTACATATGTTTGGTAAAAAAAAAAAAAAATTGCAAAAAGCGTATTTTGATTGGTTTGCGCAAAAGTTATTGCGTTTACTAACTAAGGGTAAGATTTTTGTCATTTTTATTGTTTTTTTTAACGAGTAATGGCGGCGATCTGCGTTTTTTTTTTTTTTTTTTTTTTTTTTGCGGGACTGCGACATTGCGGCGGACAGATCGGACCCTTGACTGAGATTTTTGACAATTTTGGGGGTACCAGTGACATTACTACAGTAATCAGTGCTATACATATGCACTGTTACTGTAAAAATGACACTGGCAGGGAAGGGGTTAACTTTATTTGAGAAGGAGGGGTTAAGTGTGTCCCTAGGGGGCGTGCTTCTTACTGTGATTGGACGTGGCTAGTGATGTAACAGCAGAGATCTACGGTCCATAGCAGGACCGTATGATCTCTGCTGTTACACAGGGGAGAATGACAGGCGGCTTTGTTTACACTAGCCGCCTGCCTTTCTCCCGGTGTAACCGACGATCGCGAGTGAGCGGCGGGCATCAGGTCCGCCAATCACACGTGCGGGGGGGGGGGCTGTGAGCAAGCGGGAGCGTGCCTCCAGCGGCGCGCGCTCGCTCCCTGGAGCCTCACAGGCTAGCGACGTAGATCTACGTCGCTTTGCCTGTGAGGGGCTGATTGCCGACATAAATAGTCGTTCGGCAGTCGGCAAGTGGTTAAAAAATTAGCAATAGCGACCAATCAAGATTTGTCTTTTAATCAATGGCAAATAATGTTTAATAAACAAGTATTATTTATCTGTCCCTTTAGAATATGGAGCACAACGAAGCTCGGCACAAAGAAGAAATGAAATTATTGACTGTTCAGTTAGATGATCAGAGACAGCGAGTGGAGCCAGAGAAAGAAGCTCTGAAGAGATCCGTTCGTGTCCAGAAACATCGAGCCGAAAGAAGTGAGGAGAAAGTGCAACTGCTCAGCACTCAGCTGATGGAGAAGGTGATGCATAGAGCGTATAATAGGTGTCAGAGGAACAATGGTTCACATAGCAATCAATCAGCATGTTTCTTATATAGGGTGGGCTAGTGGGCATTCCAAGCTGTTTGCTATAGAGCGCCAAAATGTTTTTTCCTCAAGACTCATTCAGATATGAAGCTTAGTGTAAAGATTTTGTACCTTACCCTATAGGCTTTGGCCATGTAGGTCTTGGGGCCCATTCACAACAGAAACGGCAAATAACTGCATGTTTTTGACTTTTGAAACACGCATGATGTGTGTTTCAATGCATTTTGCATGCGTTTAGCATTTTGCTCTAAGTTTTTGAGCTTGGCTTTCTTGGCTTAAAGGGGCACAGTGCGTTTGTAGGGTGCTCCCTGCATTTGCGGTGCGGAAACATGCAGCATGCTCTTTTTGTTTTTTAAAGAGGAAGTAAACCCTCCTCTGCAACTTTTACCTATAGGTAAGCCTATGATAAGGCTTACCTATAGGTACTGTAAATATCTCCTAAACATGCACCGTTTAGGAGATATTTACCTTACATGCAGCCAGTGACATCACTGGCGCATGCGCTCTGAAGGAACGGCCGCTGGTGCCGTTCCTTCAGAGCCCCGTGCCGCGACCGTCGGCTCCCGCGTGGGAGTGACGTCCCCGCGGCTCCGGCCAATCAGATGGCCAGATGCTGCGATCCCGGAAGACGGGCGACTGAACATGTCACCCGTCATACAGGTAAGCGGGCGGCACGGCGGGGGCTTGTTCTAAGGTAAGTATTTCATAATGAGCTAGTATGCGATGCATACTAGCTCATTATGTGTTTCTCTTTTAGGTTGAAAAAAAAACTTTTAATGGTTGTTAAATTACAACCTCTTTAACTGTGCTAAACTGCACTGCAATGATGTGAACTATGCCCATAGAATTACCTTGATTTTGGGCTGTCAATGCAGTTTGAGTGCAGTTCAAAATGCAGCCAACTGCATTCGGTGTGAAAGGGCCCTTAGGCCCCTTTTGCACAGGCAGACCGTTCAGATCCACCTGTCCGTTTTTTTGGCGGATCTGAACGGATGCCTCAGGTATCTCTATGGGGCATCGGATGTCAGCGGAGACAAATCTGGACGGATGGAAACCCTATTTTCCATCCTTCCAGCGGATCGGATGAGAACAGACAGTCGGTCCGTTCCCATCCGATTCCCCCATAGAGGACAGCAGGGATCTGACAGCTCTGTCTCTGCACACAGCGCGGAGACAGAGCTGCCATCCGCCTGCTCAGCAGGGGATCGACGGATCGATCCCCCGCTGAGAAAAACAGAGTCCGCCGACGGATTCCCCTGTGTGAAAGGGGCCTGAGGAACTACAAGTCTCAGCATGCTTTGGTAAATTATGAACTATAATTTATAGGTCTGAATTTAGAGCTGTGATCCTTCCAACATCTACTTACTGATTCCTCCCCTCTCCCCAGTGCTCTTGCATCTTATAACCTCAGATCACGTATGGAGGCTTTTGAATGGTCATCTTCATTTTGTACTTTTAACATGTTTACTTTTTTAAGTTTAAAAAAATGCAGGGTTTACAGACTTCCAGCTATTCCATCATGCCTGCTGTCTCAGCGGGCGTTTATTAAAATTAGTGATCGACCGATATTGTTTTTTCGTTGCCGATACCGATATTTTGGCCAATGCATATCGGTATTGGCCGATATTTTTGTACAATTAAAAAAATATATATATTTTTTTTTTTTTGACAGGTACTTTTGTGGCGGGATCTGGGGGTCTAAAAGACCCCAAACCCCTCCTCTGCACTAAAATTGCCAAGTTTGAGCTGTTTTGAATGCTGCCATTTTTTTTAATCTGGCGCCAGACAGTACCCGTCATGACATAAGTAAAAAACTATAAAATCGGCGCTCAATTGATCCCCAATAAAACTTGATAAGAGAACACACTTAAAATATACACATCAATAATAAAATCTGTGACATCAAATAAATAGTGATGTGATAAAGTGCATAAGTGCCAAAAGTGCATAAAAATGCATAAACGTGTGTATAGGACTGAAATAGATAGCAGCAAAGAAATAAACCAATGATAAACGAGCAAGTGTCACTGAAAAGAAAAAAGTGACAGTGAAGAAAGTGCCAAAGTGATGGTAAACTGATCAAAACACCAACAAGGTATGATCAAAAAAAGGTAAAAAAAGAGGTAAAAAAAATAATAAATACACAGTAGTAAAAACCAGTAGATAACTGTGTAATAAATGGACTGTGACTGTATATAAATAACAGAAAATGTATAAATAGAACAAAGATGCAAATAAATCAACCCAAATGATCCAAAAAGTGAGGGTAAAGGCACATATAAATAAATACGTATGAACAAATGTTCATAAGCAATTCATAAGTTCATAAATAAATGCAAATTCTATAAAAAGGTGCTGATGTGCAAGAAATTGCCGAATGTGCGGAAAACCGTGAACAATCACAAGGTGCTGGAAACTGCTTTTTGTGTGGTGGTGAGCATATATCCTTAAATGAGTGCAATGGCCGCTCACCTCCAAAACACTCTTAAAGAGTGTTTGTACCAATAGGTAGCAGGGTCTCCAATAGGGTAGTGAATGGTCCTGTGGTGGTCCCTTTAAGGCAGGCTGTAATGGTCCTTATGGGTAACCAGCATCAGACATCAGGGGAGACGGTATCCTAGGTGGGTTTTGAGGGTCAAACACCAAGTAAAGGGAAGGACTTCATAGTGTAGTATGTTTAAAATATGCAATTTATTTCAATAAAACATACGGGGATCAACTCACATTTATCTTCATAGGCAAACAGCATGTAGTACAATCAGTAGCGTGGCAAGCGGTATGGCGCTGCAATACACAGACATCCGGTCTCGGCCGCGGACCGGAAATGACGTCAGACGGCTTCTCCCGACGCGTTGCGTCACAGCGCAGCGTGACTTTATCAAGGGATCAAGTAACCTCCGGGGCCGATTCCGATATATCGGGAAAAGTGCATATCGGCCCCCCGATATATTGGCTTTGCCGATAATCTGTCGATCCCTAATTTAAATGCATATTATTTTAAAAGCAAGTACAGATTTAAAGCGTTTTGACATAGCAAGCTTGGTTAATGGAATGTCATTGGTTACATTCTGTAGCAGTATCACATATTTAACATTCAATTTACTATTCCATCTTGCTTTTTTTTTTTGACTGGGTCACCTAGGGGTTGATTTACTAAAACTGGAGCATACAAAATCTGGTGCAGCTATGCATAGAAACCAATCCGCTTCTGGGTGTTTTTTCGTCAAAGCTTATTTGAACAAGTTGAAGTTAGAAGCGGATTGGCTACTATGCAGCTGTATAACAAACAAAGGGTTGGGGGGGGAGCACACCCTGAACATGCATTTCTAAAGCTGGTGCTGCTATAAAAAGCAACATACATATAGAACTACAGAGGATAGCATACACATGCGAAAAGAAATGACTATCAAATATAACAAGGCAATCAAAATGAGTAAAAATGGGGATTTTGTCCCACCATATGGCCATATCGTGCTCAAGCCCACCACTACGTCAAAGTACCCCATTGTCAGTGGGTCCTACACTGTCCATAAAATGAAGGCTAAATCCAACCCCCCTAGTGTATCTAATCTATAGCAAGAAATGTTTAAGTTTCAGATTGTGTGGGGACCCCTATCAAGTTTTTATTGCTGTTTATGACCCCACTGGATAGTCCTGGTTAATAATAGGGAATCCCATATTTTACCAGTTGTTATAAGGGGTTGTAAACTTGAATCTTTGACTTAACCATAATAAGGCTTACCTATAGGTACTGTAAATATCTCCTAAATGGCCGTTTAGGAGATATTTACTATATATGCAGCGGATGACATCATTAGTGCGTTCCCGGGCCACCCAGGCCAATACTTCAGAATCATGTGCTGTAAGCGGCAGCTCCCCCGTGCATGCGCACCCGAAAGGAAGACGGGTGAAGATGGAAGCGGCCTCCAGCGACGACAGCGCATCGTTGGAAGGCTTTGTTTTCAGGAAAGTTTCACCTTGCAGGTCAGAAAGAAAAAAAAAAAGGCACCCAGCGGTTTACAACCGCTTTAACCAGCACAAGAGGTGAGGGGAAATCTAATGGAAACAATTGTCAGAGAGGAATTCTTCCTCACTCTAAGATTTTCTTTTACATTCCATTTAATCTTTCAGTTAAAACAGGACACAGACCGCACAAGATAAACTAACAGGGTTCTAGCTATGAATATTCACTCTCTTTGTCTGGGTTACCATTATCAGATACAGAAAATCATGAGAAATCTAATTATTTTAAAACAAAAATTGAAAATGTTTCAGTTGTGCAGAGGGTTTTTTTTTTTGCAATCTCTCTAACACGTAGGGTATGCCTGATCTAAAGGCAGTCCTAACAGGAGTGTAGCAATATAATATTACAGAGGAACTCTGGTAGGGATCGACCAATATCGTTTTTCATTGCCGATACCGATATTTTGGTCATCGCGTATCGCTATCGGCTGATATTTTCGTACATTTAAAAACATTTTTTTTTTTCTACTTGACAGGTACTCTTGTGGAGGGATATGGGGGTCTAAAAGACCCCAAACCCCTCCTCTGCACTTAAAAGCATTCAAAATGCCAGGTTTGGCTGTTTTGAATGCTGTCTTTTTTTTTAAATCTGGCGCCAGTACCTGGAAGGGACGTCATGACATCATGACATTATATGGAGACCCGATCAGAGTCTAATGTGGCTTTGATTGGGTCTTCGGCAGGCCTGCAGGCTGGTTGCCCGGGTCTCCCAGACGTCCCCTCCTGCTCCTTGTAATGACAACCAAGCAGCTTCTCAGCCACATCGGTTCTCATTACAAGACAGCCGACCGTCGGCTATGGATGCCGGTACCGGGGTGATGCCTCTAGCTGCAGGCATCACTCCGGTACAAGCACTTTCCCGAAATATCGGCAATATCGTTAACCTCAGGGGCCGATTCCGATATATCGGGGAAAGTGCATATCGGCCCCCGATATATCGGCTTTGCCGATAATCGGTCGATCCCTACTTTGTACGATCCTCATGTGAAGCTTGTATACTCTATGTTTAAAAAAAAAAAAAAATATCGCAAAAAAAAAAATTTTCAATGGGACACCTGTTAATTTTTATCTGTATAAAGTTAATAAACATAAAATGTAAAACCAGTTTGTTACTGTAATACCTGTCCAAGAGGGGATTTCCCTTGCTTTGGAGAGATTTCTTCTCACTTCCTGTTTTGTCTTCAAGCAGGCCCTTTCTGCAGATAGTTCCCAGAGTTTATCTAAAATAAATTATTTTTTCTTATGACAGAATGTTGAACTTTCTGCTACTTTGTCCAGCATGGAATCCCTGAAGAGCCGTTGCAACATGCTAACGAAAGACAAGAGCCAGTTGGAGAGTGAGGTCACCATGCTGAATGAGTAAGTTGGATGGTCAATGTGCTAACTGAGGGTTGGAGGAGGGTGGCAGAATATGGGGGACATCTATAACGGGGTGTGGATATACACATATATATATATAAATTAAGATTTGTGGGTGTTCAAAATAGTCTGATCTTCTTATCCATTGGGTTATACTGCCGTCTACAGGAGTAGGACACTAGGCAGAAAAAAAGTCTGGCTACACCTATGGACAGTCCCAGGGGGTATACCCCCTCTCTCTGATATAGGTACCCAGATTTTTTCTGCCTAGTCAGGAATAAGGACCTAGTTCCTTGCTTGGATCTCTGGTCCTGGCAAATCCTTTTTAGATAGATAGATATTTTTTTCTCCTGGTTTTTTCCTGTGAGATCTATAATCAACTGCTGGACTGGGCGACGGGCTGGATAATCTAGATCCAGTGGTCACCTCAGTCTGGCCAGCGCGTGCGCAAACCTCAGTTCCACACTAGGTTGGCCGCAACATAGCCCCACCAGACAGGGGCTGGCCTGCAAGTTAAATGCCTTGCGAGGTTGCATACGACCGGGTCTAGGCCCGAGTCGCAGCGTTCCTCCTGGCCGACAGCCCCCCATTTTGATGGTGAGGGGTGCTGTCTAGAGCCGTGCCCGCCTGATTCCTGGAATGGTGAGTAGCTGTCCCCCCTTTCCCCCTGGAGGGTTTTATGGTGGACGTGGGCCCCTCCATGGGACGGTTGGATCCCTGGGCTCCCCTCCTTCCTGTTAGGCACCACCCTCACCGGTCTGGTGGTTCCTGTGGGCCATATTACCCCCCAAATCCACCCCCCCCTTCACTGATGCTGGGGCTGTGGGGTGGCCTGGTCCACCCCCTGGGTTGGGGGCAGGGTGCTGTGCTGGCGCTGGGGGAGGAGGGGGTGCGCCGCCGGCGCCTGGGCGTTCGGCTGTCGATGGGGCAATTGTACCTGCTGGGGGCTCCTACCAGGGCCCCCCCTTCCTGCCTGTGCTGTTTTCTGAAGCCTAGGGTCCCTCCTGGGTCCCTGGGAGCCTCATGGAGATGCACGGGGCCGACATTTTCTTGAAAGCACGGCAGCTATTTTGCCATTGAGCCATGGAGATGCACCGGGAGCCCCGAGCACCCAGCCGGCGTGTCCGCCGGCTGGATGGAGTCCCGATGAATGCCGGAAACGGCATCAATCGGGTCTCCGATGACGTAACCCGGAGGCGGCGTCCATGACGTCACATCCGGGTTACTCTGTTGCAAAAGGCGGCAGATGTGAAAAACGGCTGTATGCAAAAATGCCGTTTTCGGCGTTTTGCATACAGGGAAGTGTAGTGGAGGGGTCTAGGGTCTTTTAGACCCTCGATCCCTCCATAAAGTGTACCTGTCACTACATATTGGTGTCACAAGGGATGTTTACATTGCTTGTGACAGCAATAAAAGTGATCAGATTTTTTTTTTTTTTAAAAACCTGTAATAAAGTTAAAAAAAAAGAAAAAATAAATAGGAAAAAAAAAAAAAAAAAATTTAGCCGTCACCGTTAGCTCGCGCACAAAAAAAAACGTATACGCAAGTCGAGCCGCAAATGAAATCGCTGTTCAAACCCCACATGTGAGGTATCGCCGCGATCGCCAGAGCGTGGGCAATAATTTAAAAAAAAGAGCTACACTCTAACTCTAAACTGGTAACCGTTAAATAAATTTAAAGCGTCGCAGATTGAGATCTCTATTGACCGTAGTTTGTCGCCATCCCACGGGGGGGGGGCAATTTTAAACCGTAACATGTTTGCTATCTATTTACTCGGCGTGACATCATCTTTCACAATATACAAAAAAAATGGGCTAACTTTACTTTCTCTATCGCTCATTGACAGACGTAGTCTTCTTGATTCTCAAGAGCTGGGTTATGTTGTCTCCGCAGGAGTAGGACTAGGCAGAAAGACAAAACGTTCTGGCTCCACCTTAGGGGCAGTCCCTGAGGGCATATCCTCCCTCTCTCTGCTACAGAGAATCAGTTTTTTTCTGTCTAGTCAGGAGTAAGGACCTAAGTTCCTTGCTGGGATCTTTTGGTCCTGGCAAGACTTTTTTTCTTTAAGAAAAAGACATTTTTTAGGTAGTTTTCTCCAGTGTTTTTTCCTGTGAGATCTTCAAGCAAAAATGCCGGACTGGGCGACACTAGTGGTCACCCCAGCCGGCCTACGAGCGCGCGCAGACCATGGCATTGCGCTTGGTCGGCCGCGACATATTCAAGTAAGTATGCGGGGCCGGGCGACGGGCTGGATGTTGAGATCCAGTGGTCACCCCGGTTTCTGCCTACGAGCGCGTGCAGACCAGAGCTCCGCGCTGGGTCGGCCGCGACGGAGTCCCGGTGAAGGGACTGACTTTGCGAGTTAAAAGTCTCGCTTGGACGCCAGGTACCAGAGAGTCGAGGCGTCCACAAACCCCCACCCCGGTGGAGAGGGTATTGTGAAGAGAGGGTGCCTGTCGGTTCGGTATGGTGAGTAAAACGTTCCCTTTTTTCCTCATTATGAGGCAGTATGTATTATGGGCCCCTCCATATATGGTCAGTATATATCTGATACTTACAAGTCCCCCTTGTAATACAGCATGTGTTTGTGGGAAGTGGACTTGGTTCAAGAGCTAACACTCTACCCAGCAGACTGTAACATTACAGCAGACATAGGAGGTATAATCCTACCTTATGTGTAGTGTATCTCTGTAGATCCATATATCACCTCTTAGCAGAGTGCAGGTGGATGTGCTGGGAAGACGATTTCGGCGGTCCGCCGCCATTTTGCCGTAGACCGAATGCATGTATGTCCTCAGGTCACGCCGGCCGCCATGTTTTTGGAGTCTTATGTCTCTTCTATGGGGGCGGCCATGTTTTGTGAGCCCAGCTACCTCGTGGAGGGCTGGGAACGCCGGAAGGCGTACACAGGGGGCGGAGCCACGCCTTCTACCCGGGAAAAAGCAAACAGCTCCTTCCAGTCTGTGTAAGACAGACGCTGACTGCAGTTGGTTGGAAACTGCACTGCATCGGTTGGTGAGCCTTGGGGGTCCCTCTCTCTCTCTCTCTGGGATCGAGAAGCAGGTACTCTGAGGGGCGCTATTGCGCTAGGGGGAGACACACAAAAAAAAAAAAAAAAAAAGTTTTTTTGTTTTGCTGGCAAAGGTGTCCTGTATTAACATGGACCCTGCCACTCATGTATCTCCTTTCGGATCCCCTCGAGGGGTCTGCGGGATCCTCCAGCACCCCATTGACAATTGAATCATTGTCAGCTATTATGGAAACTTTTGTGTCCCGGGTGGAAGTGGCTTGTCAGGGACAGGGCGCAAGAAAGCGGCCCCCGCCTAACCCCTTATTATCTGAAACCTCGGATTCAGACTCTGAGCCTATTTCTGCAGTTGCAGGTACTTCATCTGGGATTGGTGTCTCGGGTCCTGTCTCTTCAGACAGTGAGGAGGATGTTTCGGCATCCGCCATAGCCCGAGAGGAAGCGTTGGTAAACGCACTCATTGTATCTGTTCAAGAAACCTTAAGGTTACAGGGTATTCCATCAGAGATAGCTGAAACTGAAATCCCTTTTGGGACTAAAAAACGCATCAAAGTGGCGAAGGTTTTTCCATTGCCCAAATGTTTTGGCAATCCAATCGAAGAAGAATGGCGTCTGCCAAAACGCACTTTTACTATTTCTAAACGCATTGACAGGCGTTATCCGTTTGAGGAAACCCTTATTAAGAAATGGACAGAACCACCTGTGGTGGATTCACCAATTGCTAGATTGAATAAAGCCACGGTTATTCCTTTAGAAGACGCTCCGTCTTTTAAAGATCCAGTGGATCGCAAGATAGAAGCTATGTCTCGCACCATGTTTTCCTTGATTGAATCAGCTTTCAGACCTATAATAGCTATTGGTCTGGTTTCGCAGGCTGTAACTGAATGGACCAAGTGGTTACGCCGGGACTTAGAAGAAGTCCCTCAGGCGGTATCAGATTTGTTGGAACAAATGATACAGGGGTTACAGTTTGTGTGTGATGCGGCATTAGACGCCACTCCATTAATGGCGCGAGCATCAGTCTCAGCAGTGGTTCTCAGGCGTACACTGTGGCTAAAAGGTTGGTTAGCCGACCAAGGTTCCAAAAAAGCATTGGCTAATATCCCCTTTTCAGGAGAGCGTCTATTTGGAGCCAACTTAGATGAGATCATTAAGGATCTCACCGGTGGAAAGAGCACCTTTTTACCGCAAAATTTTAAAGGTAGAGGAACTCGTCAAAGACGAGGGCCTTCTTTTTCTGCTCACAAGAGGTTTTTTCGTCCAGCGGGTGAAAAAACTAAGTCCTCCAAAGCTCCTGCAGGAGGCGTCAGGGGTCGTTGGTCGGGCAAGCAAAAGCCCGCCCCCTCCAGACCTGAAGATAAACCATCCAAAGCCTGAAGGTGCGCCCCCACCCATAACTGGGGTGGGGGGACGTCTTCGCCGGTTCCCGGATCCATGGCTTTCCAGAATCCCGGACAAATGGGTTTGCGAAGTCATAAGGTCAGGGTACAAGATCGAGTTTCGATCTCTCCCACCGGCGCGATTCTTCCCTTCCAATATCCGACTATCCTCAGATCGTTTAGAAGATCTGCGGAGAGCAGTCACAGATTTACTACAACAAGGAGTGGTAGTCCACGTTCCTTGGACAGAACGGTTTCAAGGGTTTTATTCAAACCTGTTTACAATACCCAGGAAAGAGGGCAAAGTGCGTCCAATTCTGGACTTAAGAGCACTCAATTCTTTCGTCAACATAAGAAGATTCAGAATGGAGTCCATTCGCACGGTAGCAGCCTTCCTGCATCCAGGGGATGTCCTAGCGTCCATAGACATCAAGGACGCCTATCTTCACATTCCCATTTTTGCAGGACACCAGCGGTTTCTACGCTTTTCCGTAGAGGAGAACCACTATCAGTTTGTGGCGTTACCTTTCGGTCTCGCCACGGCTCCGCGGGTCTTCACAAAGATGTTGGCACTTCTGCGCCAAAGAGGTATATCGATTCTAGGTTACCTAGACGATCTCCTGCTTCATGCAGAGTCTCCTCAGACCTTGCTACAAAACATAGAAATTACTATGATTTCTTTACAGGAATTCGGGTGGCTGGTGAACCAGCAAAAGTCATTTCTGGTTCCCACCCAGAGGCTCGAATATCTGGGTCTAATCCTAGACACAGTCAGGACAAGAGTTTTTCTTCCGGTAGGGAAACTCCGAAAGATTCAATCAGCAGTCCAGTTGTTACTGTCCAACAACTGGTCTTCCCTTCGGACTTGCATGAGGGTTCTGGGGTTGATGGTGGCTTCATTCGAAGCAGTCCCATTTGCCCAGTCCCATACCCGAATTCTCCAGCAAGAGATTCTTCTCAGATGGAATCGGAATCCGGAATCCCTGGACAATCAGATACGATTGAGCAAACAGACCAGAGAGTCTCTGGTTTGGTGGCTTCGGTCTCCGATGCTCAGCCAGGGAAAGTCATTTCTGCCAATATATTGGACGATAGTGACCACGGATGCCAGTCTATCCGGATGGGGAGGAATTCTCGGTCAGTTATCTGTCCAGGGACTTTGGTCCCCGGAAGAATCCAGGTTACCGATAAATGTATTGGAACTGAGAGCGATCAGACTTTGTCTGATTCACTGGACCGAGCAGCTCCAGGGCAGCCCGGTTCGGATCCAGTCGGACAATGCCACGGCCGTGGCTTATGTCAATCACCAGGGGGGCACCAAGAGTGTCCGAGCGGCCAAAGAAGTGGCTTGCATTCTTCGCTGGGCGGAACGATTTGTTCCAGCAATCTCTGCGGTGTTCATTCCGGGGGTGGAGAATTGGCAGGCAGATTATCTCAGCCGTCAGACCCTGGATCAGGGGGAATGGTCCCTCCATCCAGACGTTTTCCACCAGTTGTGCCTACGGTGGGGCACCCCGGATGTGGATCTGTTGGCATCACGATTCAACAGGAAAGTTCAGAGATTCGTGGCTCGCTCCCGCGATCCTCTAGCAGAAACCGCAGACGCACTGATCGCCCCGTGGGGGCAATACCAGCTAATATATGCCTTCCCTCCTCTCGCGTTACTGCCAAGACTTCTTCGCAGGATAGAGGAGGAAGGAATCCCAGTAATCCTGGTAGCTCCGGACTGGCCTCGTCGAGCTTGGTACGCCGACATGGTCAGACTGGTGGCGGACGTCCCGTGGAGACTTCCTCTCAGGGAGGATCTACTGTCTCAGGGACCGATCTTCCATCCTGCTTTACGATCGCTGGCTTTAACGGCCTGGCTATTGAGACCCAGGTGCTGAAGGACAAAGGTTTGTCAGCTTCAGTTATTCCTACTCTAGTTGAAGCAAGGAAAGCGACTTCCAGAAAGATTTATCATCGCACATGGAAGTCCTACATTGCATGGTGTGAACCTTTGGGGTTCCGTCCTCGGTCTTATTCGATTAGTCGAATATTGGCTTTTCTGCAACAAGGGGTTGAGCAGAAACTGGCCTTGAGTACTATCAAGGGTCAGGTCTCAGCATTAGCCATCTTCTTTCAGAAGCCTTTGGCTACTCATTCCTTGGTGCGGAACTTCATCCAGGGGGTGCGACATCTGGCTCCGCCAGTGCACGCGCCGTTACCCCCCTGGGATCTTAATTTAGTGTTGTCGGTTCTTCAGAAACCTCCCTTTGAAGATATTAGGGAGATTCCTCTACCCACGTTGTCCCAGAAGGTGGCCTTCTTGGTGGCTATTACTTCTGCACGCAGGGTGTCAGAACTGGCCGCATTATCTTGTCGTTCACCATATCTGGTGGTTCATAGAGATAAGGTGGTTCTTCGTCCGAATCCATCCTTCCTACCAAAAGTGGTTTCAGAATTTCATCTGAATGAAGAAATTGTATTACCTTCCCTGTGTCCTAAGCCCAGTCATCCTCGGGAGTTTGCTTTACACTCCTTGGATGTGGTCCGGGCGATCAGGGTATACTTGAAAACGACAGACTCGTTTCGCAAGACGGATTCACTTTTCGTGATCCCAGATGGACCCAAAAAAGGGTTGCCTGCATCTGCCGCGACCATTTCCAGATGGATCAGACAGACGGTAGTGCAGGCTTATTCTATTAAGGGTCGGGAGCCCCCGTTCCCTGTTAAGGCGCACTCCACTCGGGCACTTAGTGCGTCATGGGCCTTTCGCCATCAGGCGTCAGTGGTCCAGGTGTGCAAGGCGGCTACCTGGTCGTCGGTGCATACCTTTACTAAACATTATAAAGTTGATGTAATGGCATCGTCTGATGCCTCGTTTGGCCGCAAGGTCTTGCAGGCCGCAATTTGAGGAGACCAGTGGTCTACCTCGAGGGTTTTTTTCCGTTGGAAAATTTTTTCTTTAGTCTCATTTTTTGTTTATAATGAGCCTTTAAAACTTCTAGTTTGGCACCGGTTGGGCCTTCTAGATTGGATTTGATTTTGTCAATCCCACCCCTCATTTGTGGCACTGCTTCTGGATGTCCCAGCTCTTGAGAATCAAGAAGACTACGTCTGTCAATGAGCGATAGAGAAAAATGGATTTTTGTAAGATCTTACCGTAAAATCCTTTTCTCTTAAGCTCATTGACAGACGTAGTACCCGCCCCTCTATCATTGAGTTGGGTTGGGTTAAATTCTCTGTACTGCTTTAAACAGAACTGATTCCCTGTAGCAGAGAGAGGGAGGATATGCCCTCAGGGACTGCCCCTAAGGTGGAGCCAGAACATTTTGTCTTTCTGCCTAGTCCTACTCCTGCGGAGACAACATAACCCAGCTCTTGAGAATCAAGAAGACTACGTCTGTCAATGAGCTTAAGAGAAAAGGATTTTACGGTAAGATCTTACAAAAATCCATTTGTTTAGTATTTTTTAAATGCAGTGAAATGTGATTTTTCTAATTTTTTCCAAAAAAATGGCGTTTTAAAGACCGCTGCGCAAATACTGCGTGACAAAAAAATTTGCAATGACCGACATTTTATTCTCCAGAGTCTTTGCTAAAAAAATATATATAATGTTTGGGGGTTCTAAGTAGTTTTCTAGGAAAAAATACTGGTTTTAACTTGTGAACAAAAAGTGTCCGAAATAGGCCTGGGGGTAAAGTGGTTAAGGACCCGGCCGACAGGAAGGCGGAGGCTGTGGTCTGCATTATGTACACCCTGGCTGGTTCGGCACTGAGGCCAATATCACCATTGCCCTGTTGTCACAGACTCTGACCAAATAGACTAAGCTTTTGTCCCTTGACCTGGAAGGGGAGTAGCTGGTCCAGGGACTGCAGTTTATTTGTGATGCCTCTTTGAATGCAGCTTCCCTAGCGGCTTGGTTCTCTGTTTCGGCAGAGGTTCTATGTTTCGGCAGTGTTCCTTCGATGTGTCTTGGCTCAAATGCTGGTCTGCGGACCATACTTCTAAAAAGGCCTTGACTGATCTACCTTTTTAAAGGAGATTGCCTGTTTGGTGCTACCCTGGATGACATCATTAAAGGTCTCACAGGGGGGAAGAGTACCTTTCTTCCGCAGTCTACTAAGGGCAGAGACCCTCGTAGACATGGGCCCTCTTTCTCAGCTTATAAGATGTTGTTTTGTCCCTCAGGGTTCACTGACAAGGGATCGGAGCCCTTCGAGGCCTCCTCTGGAGGATCCAAGCGAACTTGGTCTGGCAAGTCAAGTGCTGGCTTCTCCAGACCCACGGACAAGGCCTCTTCAGCATGAAGGTGCGCCCTCGCCCGTATCTGGGGTGGGGGACGTCTTCACTGGTTCCCGGACTCATGGACTCCCCTGGTACAAGAACAAGTGGGTCCACAAGGTCATTTGGTCCGGCTACAAGATCGAGTTTCAATCTTACCCTTCTTTCCATTGTGCGACTGTCCCTGGTCCGCTTACAGGCTATTTTTGGGGCGGTGCAATACCTTTTACTGTAAAAGTTGATGGTTCCAACTTCAGATAGTTTTCAGGGGTTTTACTCAAACCTGTTTACAGGACCTAGGAAGGCAGGCAATGTGCGTCCAATTATGGACCTCAAGGCGCTGAACTGCTTTGTTCGGGTGCAGAAGTTCAGAATAGAGTCCATTCATACGGTGGTGGCTTCTCTGCATCAGGGGGATTTTTTTTGCCTCCATTGACATCAAGGACTCTTACTTTCACAATCCAATATGTGTCGGTCTCCAGCGCTTTCTCCGTGGGAGGAGGAGCATTATCAGTTTGTGGCATTACCCTTTGGTCTCGCCTCTGCTCCTCGGTAGTATGTACAGGAGAGGAGAGTCAAGAATATGACAAGGGGCAGTGTGTAAAGGAAAGGAGTGTGTAGGGTATGAGAGAGGGCAGTATGTAAAGGAAAGGAGTGTGGAGGGTATGAGAGGGGGCAGTATGTATAGGAGAGGAGTGTGGAGGGTATGAGAGGGGGCAGTATGTATAGGAGAGGAGTGTGAAGGGTATGAGAGAGGGCAGTATGTACAGGAGAGGAGTGTGGAGGGTATGAGAGAGGGCAGTATGTACAGGAGAGGAGTGTGGAGGGTATGAGAGAGGGCAGTATGTACAGGAGAGGAGTGTGGAGGGTATGAGAGGGGGCAGGATGTAAAGGAAAGGAGTGTGGAGGGTATGAGAGAGGGCAGTATGTACAGGAGAGGAGTGTGGAGGGTATGAGAGGGGGCAGTATGTAAAGGAAAGGAGTGTGGAGGGTATGAGAGTGGGCAGTATGTACAGGAGAGGAGTGTGGAGGGTATGAGAGTGGGCAGTATGTATAGGAGAGGCGTGTGGAGGGTATGAGAGAGGGCAGGATGTACAGGAGAGGGGTGTAGAAGGTATGTCAGCGTGGGGAATGTCTGTGGGTGGAGGGGAGTCAGTTGGGGAAGGATGACTTTCAGTGAAGGTGTCTATGGAGTTACAAGGGAGGGATGTTGGGGAGGTGGAGGATGAAAGTGACCATGGAATAAGGTCTGTCAATTGGTAGGACGGAAGAGGCTAGGAGTGTTGCCTGTCAGCAGAAGGTATAGAGATACCTGTGGTAGGTATGTACACTGGGGGTGGGAATTGGTTGATGGATGATATTGGTCATATGTGGGTTGGAAAATGGTTGGTCATTTAAAGAAGTTGGAGGGGGGCTGACAGGCAATCAAGAGGTGCTACTGCTGCCTCCTGGTGCGTCTTTTTACTTTCCAATTAAATTGCGAAATAGCAATATAGACATTGCAAGACCGCAGCATAACTACGAGCCAAGCATTTAGCTCACAGTTGCAGATGGGACCCATTGAACGAATGGGTGAGTTTGACAGGCAGTCCTGTCAATCAAACTCTGCTGCCTCAGGTAAAAATGCCACAGCTGTGACTGGATGGTTAGGATTTAGGTGCATAAGCAGGGTGCAGTAAAAAGCACAGGTCAGCAGCCCCACTGGCCGTTTATGTGAAAGAGCCCTTAGAGATGGCGGGGGAGCTTCAGGACCCCAAGGGCAGGATTCTTCAGCTGTTCATGCTGCTGGAAAAATCGGAACACAGGCTGGGACAAAATCAACACAGAAAGATGATTAGGGTGTGCCTAGGCGCACTTGACACCGGTGCCATCTTAAGAGCATTATAGGCCCCCGGGCAATGCAGTGCATCAGGGCCCTGCCTACACAATCACCCACGAGAATAAAAATGCAAATTATAGATAAGGTGATATTTATTGGTACCGCCAACAAAATTAGCATTTAAACATTAAATAAATAATTTTAAAAAAGGCTAAAAAAAAATGTGATAAATGATTTAAAAAAAAAGGCAAACAAATAAATACATAATTTAAAAAAAAAGCGAAAAAAAAATTAAATGCACTGATATCCTAATTAATTTGGGCATCAATTTTATACAAAATGAAAGTGACATGCAGATGTTTTGGCTTTCTGAACATTCAGAGACAATATTAAATTCTGCACATAAAAAAAGTTAGTACTTACCCTTTCTGTCTGTCTTTCTTTTCTGCCATGCTGGCTTCCAATTTAGGCTTCTACAGCAATGTCTCCGCCCTTGCAGCTTGTGCTGCGGCTGTCCTGGCGTGTGCCTGAAGTAGGCAGGCACTCTTGCTGCTGTGGGCACCGCTCCATGGCCCGATTAGTCTGGCAGCAGTGCCAGTCTAATGACAGCTTCCAAGTTTAGTGGCTGGATCCAGTGAACACACACGGACAGGAGTCAGACTCAACTGTCCTGTGTGTGCCTGTTTCGGTGGAGGCGGACAGGCATTCCTGCTCCACAGCCCAAGTGGTCTGAGAGCAGCGCAGGGCCGACAGGCGCTTGCCACCTAAGTTCGGCAGCAGGATGCACGCGCGAGCCAGGACTAATGCTTGGCTGGGTCGCTTGGCAGATAGGGCCCCCCCGGCAACTGCCCAGCTTGCCCATGCGGCAAGACGACTCTGCTTGGCACACATCATGCGCACGCCTGTTGCATGCGTTTTTAGGGTAGACCATGTAACATGTTCTAGCATCTGCACCCCACACAGCTGACTCCTCCCCCCATCCCTGTCCTGTGACAGTGGGCATGGGAGCTTCTCCCAGCAACCGCTGTCACAATTTGAAAACAGTACGGCCATGCAGGGCTTCACCCACACGGCCACATCATTCACTCACAGTTTCCTATGAATGAATGCCTACAAGTACAGTCAGCCATTGCGGCTGACGGCTTATAGTTTTCAATAAACTACATGGGTGCTGGTGAGCGCTTTGATAGTTCATGGATTCTTCCTGCTCTTACATAACTGCCTGTCCATATCATGTATGGGCAGACAACTATCCTGATAGTCTGCAGGAGCATGAGATTGCACCAGCGATCTTCTCATTGCAGGTGCAATGCTCGGCAGGCTCCTTGGAAAAAAATTTAAAAAATGCACATTTTTTACCTACAAAAAAAGTGCATTATATTTTTTAAAAGGTGAACTTAACCTTTAAAGTTACATTCTGAAAGCTAGAATTGATTTAACTCGTGTATGTGCAAAATCAACGCAAGAAATTGTGGCTAGGAATACTGATGCTCAAACATCAATACAGTGTGCAGTTACCCTTAATATGCCTTTACAACCATCACTTCAATACCAGTGATATAGTAGTTGTTAGCGTTATTAATACTGGTCCTGTGGCTGGGAAACCGCTATATCTGGGTTATATGAGAGGGCAGCCCTTGGAAAAATATTGGGCTGGTGTTCTATAAACGAAAAATGAGTTCATTAAGAGTCTTGCATGATTTATGGATATCAATCACCCTCAGATTAAGATGAGAAATTATGTTCTTTTTGGAATACGATTTATATATGATACAGATCAGGGCCCTGAGTTCATTTTAATTACAATAATTCCTCAATGTATATGTAGGTATTTTCTATATGTTTGATACAGAGGTATTACACACACACATAGGGGTTGGACAAAATTATGGAAACAAATGAGGTAAAAGAATGAAATAGTTACATAATATCAGTGGCGGCTGGTGCTCCATGCCGGCTGACGGACCACACCATACCCCCCCCCCCCCCCCCCGGACCACAACAGCCCACACATCATACCCCCCCAGTCGACGGCCTACTCACCCTGAACATGTGGAGGGCAGGCAGCGGCGGCTTCTCCTCAGTCTCCTCCTCCTCGGCTAGTCGGGAAACGGGTCTCAGAACTCGCTTCCTGATTGGCCAGGAGAAGGATCCATGTGACAAAAGCGAATTTTCATTCACTATTGTCACACAACTGGATGGGCTCAGAGCGCAGTGCTTTGCGCCTCGAGCCCACCCTTTTTTGAAGCCTATTAGGGCCTCTGGCTCTAATCACGTACTTAAAAAAAAAAAAACCCCATTGCAATCCATGCGTCCGGCACCCTACATGTAGATTAGGGGGCCGGACGGATTGGGGGGCGGCGCCCCCAATGGACGGGCCGCCACTGCCTAATATGGTGTTGGATCACCTTTGGCATCCAAGACGGCCTGAATTCTCCTGGGAATGGACTGGACAAATATAAAGCTTGGATGGCGGTCAATAGAATCTGATACCACTCTTCATGCAAAAATCCGGTTCATAATCTGCGCAATATCCTTTTGTCTCTTTCTGTCAGCTGACCATGTCGACCGTGTTTATGCTTGTCAGACGACGTTAACTGTATATGCCGTCATACGCTTTGGTACTGTACTTCGGGACACCGCAAACAAACTGTCAACTTTAGTCACAGAGGCACCAGCTAAGCGGCACCAACATTTTGCCCTCTTTGAAACTCAGTAAGCTCTGACATGACTCTGTATTACTAGCAACGCTCGCAGTGAATGACGAAGGCGAAGCTTCCCACCTGTTAGCTAGGTGTCTCATCACACAGCGGAAGCAAAAGAATGTTACATCACTTCTGCTTTCAATGAAAAACGTGTTGCCACTTTCACACCTGCAAATCATGTAGTATTTCCATATTTTTGTCCAACCCCTGTATGTGTATATATATATATATATATATATATATATATATATATATACACACACACACACACATACGTATGTATGTCATATGAGTGCAATAAGATCATACTACTGCTGTATAAATCTTCCCCTATGTATGTCTTTACCAGCCGAGTGGCCAAGCTGCTGGAGGAGAGTCAGAACATTGAAGACAAGACCCGGTCTGAGCGGGACTCTCTCCTGGATAGACTCCACCAACAGACCATGGAGAACACCACCCTTCGCCTGGAGCATGAGAAGCTTAAGGTTGCACCATAGTTTAAGTTACACTCATTTTTTTTTCTCTGCATTATTACCAAATCTGATGTTGTAAGGCACAGGTGTCAAACTGGCACCCCTCCAGCTGTTGCATAACTGCAAGTCCCATGAGGCATTGCAAGGCTGACAGTTACAAGCATGACTCCCACAGGCAGAGGCAAGATGATGCGACTTGTAGTTCTGCAACAGCTGGAGGGCTGCCAGTTTGACACCCCTGTAAGGCATGGCAGTACAGTACAACTTTGTCAGTATTATTTTTCAGCTGTGTTGCTCTGTTACTCCTGTATAGACTTTTAAAAGAAACCTATACTGAAAAAAAATTTGAGGGATCTCCTTCTAAAAAAATCCACTTGTCTGGATGTCTAAAGATTCACCACTACTGGAAGTGTCAGATCGCTATCTTCACTTGCCCTTCTGATTTCCCTCCATCCACAACACTGCTGTGCGTGAGCTTCCCCTTTCTTGTGACAACACTATGGGGTTGATTTACTAAAGGCAAAAAGACTGTGCAAAAGTGAAGCCCTATATCATTTACTAAGCTCTGGAGCAACCAGTGGCGGCTGGCACTCCATGGGGCGGTGAACTGACCACACCAACCCCCCCCCCCCCCCGGGTCGCCAACTCGCTCACCATTTGGAGGGCAGGCAGGCAGAGCAGCGGCGACCTCCCCTTAGTATCCTGTGTTTCCCCCCTTTGGCCAATGGCATGGCTTCTCCTTTCGGCCAATCGGGAAATGGGTCTCAGGACTCGCTTCCTGATTGGCCAGGAGGAGGATCTGTGTGACAATAGCGAATATTCATTCACTATTGTCACACAACTGGGTGGGCTCAGGGCGCAGTGCTCTGCTCCCCGAGCCCACCCTTTTTTGAAGCCTATTAGAGCCTCTGGCTCTAATCACGTGCTTCAAAAAAAAAAAAAAACCCCATTGGAATCCATGCGTCCGGCGCCCTGCATGTAGATTAGGGGGCTGGACGCATGGGTGGGGGGGGGGGGGTGGCGCCCCCAATGGACGGGCCGCCACTGGGAGCAACTACACTTAGAGCGCAACTGCAATTTGCAAAGTGCAGTTGCACTCTAAGTGTAGTTGCTCCAAAGCTTATTAAATGAGATAGGGCTTCACTTTTGCAAAGAATACCCAATCATGTGCAAGAAAAAATAAAAAAAAAACAGCATTTTTGCTTGTACATGATTGGATGATGATAGTCAGCAAAGTTTCTGCTCTTGCTTTTTCCTTTTAGTAAATCAACCCCTATATGTACACACACAATGGAACTGACAGTGGAACTGACAGACACTGAGGACAGTATTACTGCTCACTCATCCATGGCTGTCATTGCCCGTGTATAAACACTTACAAGTTATACTATTGCTGACAGCTCACTGCCTCATATTCTGGCACATACAGCAGCTCTGACAGCTGACAGTGAGCGATAGAGAGCTGGCAGCAGAACTATAGACCAGCATTATGCCTGTGTTTATACACTGCAGTGGTAGCCAAGGACTAATAAGCATACATTAGCGCGTGCCCATCACTGACTGATACATTGTTTTTCTCCTTGTAGACCCATTTGTCCGCTGTGGAGGAGAAACTGACATTGGCTCATAATGAAATCCAGCAGCTCAAGAATTCTCTGCGTCAGTATGAAGGTCTCGTCGATACCTATAAAGATCAGGTTTGTCGTGTTACTCATTTCTGTGCCTGCCCCCACCTTTTAATATTGGCTTTACCAGTTTCAGCTGTGCTATACAAAGAAACCGGACTCCTGACAATGCTAGTTGCCTAGTTATGTTGAGCCTCTGGCTTTAAAGCGGAGTTCCACCCAAATGTGGAAGCTCTGCTCATCTGTCTCCTCCCCTCCTCCGATGCCACTTTTTGCACCTTTCAGGGGGAGCGGGTACTTGTTTTTGACACTAACAGAAAAACAGCTTTTGCAACAATGACAAAAACACTACCTCTCCAATACATAAATAGGTGTTATAAAAATTCCTAGATAATTAGAGAGTGCACTAGTGTTCGAAATTAATATATTGAGTGCTATACTCTGAAAAGTGCTAATAGTAATAAAAAAAAGTCCAATATATTGTGCAATATAATAATAATAAGAAAAAGTGCCGGTAGTGCTACAAACGATAACCAGTGCAGAGTATCTCAATCCCCTTCTGGGACCCTACTCACCGAAAGCGATGGACCCTCCCCACTTAAAGCGGAGTTCCGGCCTCGGAAACGCTTTTTCAATAAAAATACCCCTGGGACAGTCAGGGCTAGTGCATTCCATAATGGATAGCCTCTAAACTGTCCCGAGTCGCACTTACATTTTAGAAGAAATACTTACCTTGAAAATTTCTTGTCCAGCGCTGCCATCTCAGGTGTGGGCAGCTGAAGCCAGCGCGTCCTCGTCTGTGTCCTCTTCGTTCCCAGAATGCCCTGCGCCGGCCCCGCTCGTCCGTTCCTGTGCAGGCGCGTCATCCCTGCACAGCTTCTGGGCAGGCCCAGAAGCTGTTTAGTAGAGAATGAGCGCCTGCACCGGAACTGACAAGCGGGGGCGGTGAAGGTGCATTGACTCCTGGGAGCGATGAAGTTCAGCCCCCAGGAGTCAATGCAAGCAGGGAGAGACTGCGCGGGCCGCGGCCGCAGAGGGAGGAAGTAGAAGAAAGGTATATTTTCTTCAATATCAAGGTAATTGAAAAAAAAAAAATCGTGACTATCCATTTCTTTTTTAGGTGACACAGAGCAAGCGGATGGTCCAAAGTGGTTTTTAAGGCCGGAACTCCGCTTTAAGGGTCAAAAAAGCTTGGAACTGACAAATATCCAAAGGAAATCTCCTCCAGGCTGGCTCTCTATTGTTGTGACCCCTTATGGATGGTTGCTCTGGGCAACGAAAGCGATGGACCCCCCCCCCCCCCCACTTGGGGTCAAATAGACTTAGGACTGATATGTATCTAAAGGAATCTCTTCCAGGCTGGTGCTCTATTACTGTGGCCCCTTATGGATAGTTGCCCTGGACAGCTCCAAAGGAATAAATGATCCACATAGTGAAGCCCGTAAAATTATTATTTTATTATCCCAAAGAGATACTACTTACAAATGTGTTGAAATAGCTGCGTATGTAAGGAAGAAAACCATACCGTCAGCCCATACAGATTAGTTCCAGGGTACTCTGCGCTGAATTAAAAAAACTGACAGCATTCAAAACAGCCAAACTTGGCGTTTTGAATGCTTTTCAGTGCCGAGGAGGGGTTTGGGATCCCTCCACAAGGAGTACCTTTTAAGGAAAAAATAATAATTTTACATGTCCGAAAATATAGGCCAATACCGATATCCGATGACCAAAATATTTGTATCGGTATTAAAAAAACGATATCCGTCGATCACTAATATAAACCCAATTCCAGTTGTATATCAATATTAAAGCTTATATTGTAGTCAATTATTTTAATCAATTAATATTAATCAATTACTATTAAAGCTTATATTGTAATCAATATTAAAGCTTAAGGCACTCTATAAGTTAAGTCCAAGGAAGTGCCAGCCACCTTCTGGGCAGGTCTCTGTTATTTATATCGCACTGGTTTCTTGTGCTCCAGGAGCATAGCTTCCAGGGCTCCAACATAGAAACATAGAATGTGTCGGCAGATAAGAACCATTTGGCCCATCTAGTCTGCCCAATATATCTGAATCCTATGAATAGTCCCTGGCCCTATCTTATATGAAGGATAGCCTTATGCCTATCCCATGCATGCTTAAACTCCTTCACTGTATTTGCAGCTACCACTTCTGCAGGAAGGTTATTCCATGCATCCACTACTCTCAGTAAAGTAATACTTCCTCATATTACTTTTAAACCTTTGCCCCTCTAATTTAAAACGGTGTCCTCTTGTGGTAGTTTTTCTTCTTTTAAATATGCTCTCCTCCTTTACCGAGTTGATTCCCTTTATGTATTTAAAAGTTTCTATCATATCCCCTCTGTCTCTTCTTTCTTCCAAGCTATACATGTTAAGGTCCTTTAACCTTTCCTGGTAAGTTTTTTCCTGCAATCCATGTACTAGTTTAGTAGCTCTTCTCTGAACTCTCTCTAGAGTATCTATATCCTTCTGGAGATATGGCCTCCAGTACTGCGCACAATACTCCAAGTGAGGTCTCACCAGTGTTCTGTACAGCGGCATAAGCACTTCTCTCTTTCTACTGCTTATACCTCTCCCTATACATCCAAGCATTCTGCTGGCATTTCGTGCTGCTCTATTACATTGTCTTCCCACCTTTAAGTCTTCTGAAATAATTACTCCTAAATCCCTTTCCTCAGATACTGAGGTCAGGACTGTGTCAAATATTCTGTATTCTGCCCTTGGGTTTTTACGCCCCAGGTGCATTATCTTGCACTTATCCACATTAAATTTCAGTTGCCAGAGTTCTGACCATTCTTCTAGTTTTCCTAAATCCTTTTCCATTTGGCGTTTCCCTCCAGGAACATCAACCCTGTTACATATCTTTGTGTCATCAGCAAAAAGACAAACCTTACCATCGAGGCCTTTTGCAATATCACTTATGAAGATATTAAACAAAATTGGTCCCAGTACAGATCCCTGAGGTACCCCACTGGTAACATGACCTTGTTCTGAATGTTCTCCATTGACTACAACCCTCTGTTGTCTGTCACTCAGCCACTGCCTAATCCACTCAACAATATGGGAGTCCATGCTCAATGACTGCAGTTTATTGATAAGTCTTCTATGTGAGACAGTGTCAAAAGCCTTACTAAAATCTAGATATGCAATGTCTACTGCACCTTCACCGTCTATTATTTTAGTCACCCAACATTGGACTCAGCCCCTTCAAGTTGGTGCAGCTTTTATACTGGGCATTGTTTCACTGGGCACACAATCTGGCTGCACACATGTACAATAAACTAGTCCAAAAGGCAAAAATACTCACAGGATGATAACTTTTTAGGCATTTCAGCAAAAGTAAACTTTACCCTTGTTATGGTTTAGACCAGGCATGTCCAACCTGCGGCCCGGGGGCCGCATGTGGCCCAGAACCTCAGGCAATGCGGCCCACTGCCCCCTGACAATTTTTCTTTTTTTTTTTTTTTTTTTTTGCTGGGGAGGAAGGAAGTCGAGTCGGGGGCACGGCCACAGAGGCAGCCTTGGAGGGGATCATCCACTAGTTGTGTTAAATTAGTGCTGGGGGGGGGGGGGGGCATGGCGGCGTTTTATTACTTATATACCTTACTATAGTATATATTTTATATGGGGCCCGAGAAAATTTCTCTATACTCAATGTGGCCCAGAGAAGCCAAAAGGTTGGACACCCATGGTTTAGACATTTCAGTGTGAAAAGGCAGCTGTCATCGGCAGTAAATGTGAGTCTCCCAAATGGGGACACCGGCAGCAACGGAAAGTTTATAGCATTTCTAACCTTTTAAAAGTCTATCCAGAATTAAAATAAATAAATAAAAGTTGGGCTGTAATTAGGCTTATTATTTAATGAATCATTAATTAATAATGATAATTATTAATAATTTATATATTCATATTAATAAGTATTATTAATAAATTAGTCATTATTGTGAGGGTACAGGGCACAAAAATATGGCATCATCCGCCCTCCAATGAATCGCCCACTAGAATATATGAAGAATGCACTTTGGCCAGTGATCGGTGTTGAAAATAGAAGGAAATCTGCTTGTCAGGACTTCGAAGAGCAGTAAATAAAAAATCCTGCCACACTTCACCCACACAGAAAATATTCTCTCTTTTTAGTAGCGAATTCTGTGTATTTTTGATTGACAGGCTGACTTTGTCCACTTCTACCTGGCCTCTGACTTTTCCTTTTTCACAGATGAAAAAGACTCGACTGGAGGCTGATCAAATGAGCTTACAGCTGGAAAGATCGGACGTAGAGAATAAAAACCTAAAGGACGAGATGAACATTGAACTAGAACAGGTATGTATGACTTATCTGAAGATGAAATTGGTCATGTGACCGTGTCAGAATATGTCACTGATGACACAGTGTGCTGGCTGCTTCAACTTTTCTTCTTCATCCATTGAAGAGCCAAGGAAGTCCTAAAGTGGTTGTAAAGGTAGAAGTTTATTTTTTTTTTTTTTTTACCCCAATGCATTCAATGTATTAGGGTAAAAAAAAAAAAAATACTGTGTGTGCAGCTTCCCCCCATCCCCCTTATTCTTAACCGAGACCTCGATCCGGCGCTGTGCCCAGGAGCAGTGGCCCTCTCTGCTCTCTTTCCTCCTCGCAGGGCAGATTGATAGCAGCGGCTGTCAATCAAATCCTGATGAGGGGCAGGGCCAAGCTGCACTGTCTGTGCCAATAGACGCAGACCGTGCCCATAGGTGTGCCATAATAGGAGAAGTATTCCTATGGTGGGCACTCCAAGAAGAGAAGGAGCAAGGAGCGCCAGCAGGGGACCCGAGAAGAGGAGGAGTGGGCCTATCTGTGAAAACTATTGCACAGAGCCATGTTTGTTGTTTTTAAAAAGGAAAAAAAATAAGTTTACAATTTCCTTCAAATTATACTGCCACCTACAGGAGAATTGGTCAGTGGCAAGCATAAAAACTGTAGGCCAGCCCATGATAACTACTATTTTTATACTAGTGTCCTAGGAGAAGGAAGGTCTTTTCTTCAACTCTGCTGTGTTAAGAGGGACTATTATTTTTGCTTGTTGCTAATATTTTTGCTCGTACTTAGATTCTTTAATCAAGACGCTTCTCTACATCGCTAATGGAGTTTTGTCTCCGGGATTGCAGCTTTCCAATGTGGTTGTCCTCCGCCTGGCATTTAAAGTACCACGCCCAGACCCTGCTACATGTAAACAAAAAAAGTTCCAGAAAAAGCCTGGTCTTTGTGAATAATGGCTCTTGCTCTGGCGTGCATGGCAATGTGTAACATGTATAGCGCAATCAACACTTTCATACATAGGTGCCCCCAACCTGTGTGTTTATGTATATAGGTTTGTGCACATATGGGCTCAAAATATTTTTGGGGGGTTTTATGTGCTTGGGTGCACCTTTTAATTTTATTTATATTCTTTTCACTTCACTTTATTGCTATCATGTTAGGGACCAGTAGTCCTCAAGGTGACAGGATGTATACCGTTACAGGTTATTTTCTATTTGTTGGCCTACTTATACCTAGACTACCCCCCTTCATGAATGCTGCTGCCTGACTCATTCACCTATCCAAAAGCTCAGTGTCTGCAATACTCTATCAATCCCTTCCCTGGTTTCTGCTCACAAAGTATATTTTTCCCAAAACATTGCGTTTGAAAGACTGCTGCGCAAATACAGTGTGACTTAAAATAGGGCAACGATCGCCATTATATTCTCTAGGGTCTCTGCTGAAAAAAAACACATAATGATTGGGGGTTCCAAGTAATTTTCTAGCAAAAAAATACTTTTTTCGAATAAAGTTAGCCCAGTTACCCCGCACAAATACCTAACATTTCATACTTTAAAATTGCGCACGCTCGTGGAATGGGGACAAACTATGGTACTTAAAAATCTCCATAACCGACACTTTAGAGTTACATACAGAGGGAGTATAGTGCTATAATGATTGTCCTCACTCTAACCTTCCTGGCGATACCTCACATGTGTGGTTTGAACACCGTTTACATATGTGGACACGACTTACATATGCATTGGCTTCTGCGCACCAGCACAAAGGGACTGAGTGCTTTCATTTTTTTTATTTTTCTTATTTATTTAACTTTTCATTTTTACACTCTATCTTTAATTTAGTTTTTTTTTAATCACTTTTATCCCTTTGTAAACATCCCCTGTAATAAAAAGTCCTATTTTTTGAGAGATTTGGGGTCAAAAAGACCTCAGATCTCTCATTTACCTTTAAAAGCCCAAAAAAAAAAAGTAATTTTGCCTGTAAAGCAGTAGTCTCCCCTGTGTAAAAAAAAAACAAACAAACCCTGCAGGACAATAGCATAATGTGCTCGTATGCATCGCATACGAAGCCCCCACACGGTCTCCCGGACACCGTTGAGGGAGCTGACATGTTCCCTTGGCGTCTCCTCCGGGTTCGGCGGCTCTGGCGCTGTGAGTGGCCAGAGCCGCGATGACGTCACACCTGAGTATGCGCGCAGGAGTTCACTTTCAGGCAAGGAGCTCTGAAGGTCCGGCAAGATACTCCGGAGCTTCAGAGTGCATGCGCCGCTGGTGTCAGCGGCTGCATGCAGGGTGAACATCTCCTAAACCGTGCAGGTTTAGGAGATATTAATTTTATCTACAGGTAGGCCTTATTATAGGCTTACCTGTGGGTAAAAATAAAAAGCGGAGTATACTACCGCTTTAAGAGAAGAAAAAATAATCATCCTTTTTAGGCCAAAAGGCGGAAATAACGTCGGTAAGCCCTGAGACTACCAGGCAGTAGCGGGGTCACCTCTCCCGCCGCCTCTAAAAGTGATCCAGTGGCGATTCTGCTGCCGGGACCACTTTTAGCAGACACAGAATCGCCCACAGTAGAACAAAAAAAAAATACCAGGGTTATGGTAGCTAGCTGCTGCCATAACAACGGTATTTAATGTCAAAGTAATGAGATATATATATACCGTGGGCAGTCGAAGTGGTTAGCTGATGGCCTGTAAAGGTTTAAGTGTGGCCTATGGAAAATTTTAGGTACCAAAATTTGACGCTGGTTCACAGGCGCACACAATTTTAAGGGTCAACATTTAACTACTATTATTCTCCAGGGTCTCTGCTTTCAGAAAATATGTAATCTTCCTGGTTTTAACCATTCTTCAGGCCTAAAATTATTATTTTAACAATTATTTTATTTTAACAAAAAAAAAAATTGTCGGCAAAATTATTAAAACTATTGGCTGGGGTTGAAAAAAATGAGAATGAATATCTAGTAACATCTAAGTACAAATATTCTGCATCTTGGCATATTTAAACTTCAGCCTGGCAATTTTTGTGCCTTCAGATTCATAGGAAATTTCAGAGTCGTTTAGAAGAACTGGAGAAGCTCCCAGAGATGCTGAAGATGACAGAAATAAAACTGCAGGAATGTCAGGAGCAGCTGCAGGGCTATGAGCAGAAGAATGCAGAGCTTTCTTCCATCATCTCCGATTTACGTGTTAGGGTAAGAAACATGTGCCAAAAAAGATGCTGAAAAGCCGAGTAAAGTACATTGTGCAATGTCCACTCCACATGGCCTTAACCCAACCCATCGCTTCCTCCTTTTTCACCCACACTATGCACATTAAAGTGTTCACATATTCTGAACAACTAGTAAAAACATTTTAATGCTAAACTCCGGAGAAGAAAAAAAAAAAACCTTAACCCTTGCAGTCAGTCTCCCTCTGCACTGCAAGAGATAATGGCTACAGGAGGCAAACTCTAGCAAGAGTTTGCAAAGACGTGGGCTGCCTTCTCTGTCCTATTCAAACATCTCACTATACCTATTAAAGATGTTTCTCCCTTGAAAGATTCAGATAGGAAATTCAAAACACTCCTAAAAGCTCTCTTCACTCTTAGAGCAGGCCCAGCCCTGCAACCAGCTCTTGCTGCAATTTCAGTATAAAAAAATAAATACTTTAATGGCATCCCAGTCTTAGTCCATAGGATTCAATATTGAGTTGGCCCACCCTTTGCAGCTATAACAGCTTAAACTCTTCTGGGAAGGCTGTCCACAGCCTGGTTCGCAGTCTCCACTTAATTCATCCCAAAGATGTTCTATCGGGTTGAGGTCTGGACTCTGTGCAGGCCAGTCAAATTGCTCCCCCCCAAACTCGCTCATCCATGTCTTTATGGACCTTGCTTTGTGCACTGGTGTGCAGTTATGTTGGAACAGGAAGGGGCCATCCCCAAACTGCTCCCACAAAGTTGGGAGCATGAAATTGTCCAAAATGTTCTTGGTATGCTGACGCCTTAAGAGTTCCCTTCCTTGGAACTAAGGGGCCAAGCCCAACCCCTGAAAAACAACCCCACACCATAATCCCCTCTCCACCAAATGATTTGGACCAGTGCACAAAGCAAGGTCCATAAAGACATGGATGAGCGAGTTGGAGGAACTTGACTGGCCTGCACAGAGTCCTGACCTCAACCAGATAGAACACCTTTGAGATGAATTAGAGCGGAGACTGCGAGCCAGGCCTTCGCGTCCAACAGCAGTGCCCGACCTCACAAATACGCTTATGGTCAAACTATGGTCAATGATTATGGTCAATTTGGGCCAGTGCACAAACAAGGTCCAAAAAGACATGAATGAGTGAATTTGGGGTGGAGGAACTTGACTGGTCTGCACCTCAAAATGATTGAACACCTTTGGGATGAATTAGAGTGGAAAATTTGAGCCAGGCCTTCTCGGCCAACAGCGCTTCTCGTCCTCACAAATGCGGTTCTGGAAAAATGGTCAAACATTCCCATAGACACACTCCTAAACCTTGTAGACAGCCTTACCAGAAGAGTTGAAGCGGTTATAGCTGCAAAGGGAGGGCCAACTCAATATTGAATCCTACAGACTAAGACTGGGATGCCATTAAAGTTCATGTGCCTGTAAAGGCAGGCGTCCCAATACTTTTGGCAATATAGTATATATTATCCCAAGCTACCTAAAAATATCCTACAACTGGGCTATTAATGGGTGACAGCATCCAACCCAATTGTGGAATAGGCAAAAAATTTCACTATGTAGATGTGCAAAGCTGGTAGAGACATCCCCAAAAAGACTTGCAGCTGTAATTGCAGGGAAAGGCGGTTCTACAAAGTATTGACTCGGGGGCTGAATACAAATGCACACCACACTTTACAGATATTTGTAAAACATTTTGAAAACCATTTATCATTTCCCTTCCACTTCACTATTATTGCCACTTTGTGTTGGTCTATCACATAAAATTCCAATAAAATATATTTCTCTGTCGCTCATTGACAGACGTAGTCCTCCTTGATTAATATCAACTTGGGTTATACTGCCCTCTACAGGAGTAGGACTAGACAGGAAAGAAAACGTTCTGGCCACACCTTAGGGGCAGTCCCAGAGGGTATATACTCTCTCTCTCTGCTACAGCAAATCAGTTTTTTTCTGTCTAGTTAGGAGTAAGGACCTAGATACCTTGCTAGGATCTTCGGTCCTGGCAGGATTTTTTTCTTAGAAAGATTTTTTTTTAGACAGCTTTTTTTCTCCAGTGTTCCTGTGAGATCTTCAAGCAAGCACGCTGGAACTGGGCGACGGGCTGGATGTTGAGATCCAGTGGTCACCCCAGTTCAGCCTACGAGCGCGTGCAGGCCATAGCTCCGCGCTGGGTCGGCCGCAACATAGTCCCACTGGACGGGGACTGACCCTGCGAGTTAAACGTCTCGCCTGGACGCCAATGACCAACAGAGTCACGGCGTCCGTATTGGTCGACAGCCCCCCCCCACCCCGGTGGAGAGGGGTTCTGTCAGGAGTTGGCGCCCGCCTGGTTCCGGTATGGTGAGTAGAATGTTCTCCCTCTCCTCCTGTCGGGTTTGTTGGTGGACGCGGGCCCCTCTCTGGGATGGTCGGACACTCAGTTTCTGGGTCTCCCCTCTATCCTATAACAGGTCACAGATCCCCCAATTTGAGTGTGATTTTTTGTGAATAGAAACCAGGAGGCTTGGTTTGGGAGCTGACTATCTAAAGTCATTGTAAGACTGTAAGGGTGACTGAAGTCAGTGGCAGTACTAAAAGGGCATTACTATTGAAGTAAAAGGTATCCTACCTGTCAGAGTGTGTACACAGGCTGATGCCTATGCCTGAGTTACTGCAGTCCAGATCGCCTTTCCTCCAGCAACCGGTCACTTCCACGGGCTGCACAGCCTCCCGACGGCCCACGGACCGCATGCGGCCCGCCAGGGTCCTGTACCGCCGGCCAGGCTTATCACCATTCATGGTGAAGTTTGTGGGGCCGAGGCACTCCCGCAGGCCGAATACATACATCCCGCAGGCCGCTGCTAGCCGCCGCTATCCTACACAGGCCGCCGCCATTGTCTTGCAGATCGCACGAGGCCGCCATATTGGCGTAGCCTCGTGTCTCCAGCATGGGGGCGGCCATGTTTGAGGTGACCAAACACCTCGAGGAGCTATGGGGAGGCGCCGGAAGGCGTGTAAAGGGGCGGAGCCGCCTCCTTTTACCCGGGAAAGCAAGCCAAAGACTTCCTGTCTGTAATAGACAGTGCTGGAACAGGTTGTATTGAAACTTCTGAGCATCAAGTGGTGAGCCTTGGGGTCTCTCTCTCTCTCTCTCTCTGTAGGGGTCCTAAAGCAGGTAACACTGAGGGGCGCTGTGGCGCTGGGGGTCTAAAGAAAAAAAAAAATGTTTTTATTTTTTTTTGCAAATTATTTTTTTCCGGCAAGTGTCTGGAATAATCATGGACCCTGCCACACAGGTACCCCCACCTGATCCCTCGAGGTGGCCGCAGGACCCTCCAGTTCACAGAATATTGATGCATTTACAGCAGTTTTGGAGTTTTTGGTATCCCGGGTGGAGATGGCCTGTCAGGGACGGGGGTCAAGAAAGCGACCCCCGCCTACCCCTATGTCATCTGATACTTCAGATTCTGAGATGGTCATTGCAGCTGCAGGTCCCTCTGCAGGGGCTGTTGTCTCAGGTAAAGTTCCCTCAGACAGTGAGGAGGACGTTCCTGCCTCCGCCATAGCACAAGAAGAAGCATTGGTGGACGCACTAGTTGTGTCGGTCCGGGAAACCTTAAGACTTGAGGTTTTACCGGCAGAGGTAACCGAGATGGAAATTCCCTTTGGTACTATTAAACCTACCAAGACGGCGAAGGTTTTTCCCTTACCCAAATGTTTTGGTAATAAAATTAAAGAGGAATGGGATCATCCAAAACGTACCCTTACTGGTTCCAAGCGCATTGCTAGACGCTATCCGTTTGAGGAATCCCTCATTAAGAAATGGACGGTACCACCAGTGGTGGATCCACCGATTTCCAGACTGAATAAAGCCACTGTTATCCCGTTGGAGGACGCTCCGTCCTTTAAGGATCCGGTGGATCGGAAAATGGAAGCGGAGTCCCGCACTATTTTTTCCCTGATAGGGTCAGCCTTTAGACCAGTGATTGTCATTGGTTTAGTTTCACAAACATTAACGGAATGGGCAAAATTGTTACTCCATGACCTAAAGGGGAAAGGTATCCCCCAGGCAGCATCTGATTTGATGGAACAAATTATACAAGGACTGCAGTTCGTCTGTGACGCAGCCCTGGATGCCACCCCCTTGTTAGGGCATGCTTTGATGTCAGCGGTAGTCCTCAGAGGTGTGCTGTGGTTAAAATGCTGGTCGGCGGATCTAGGTTCCAAAAAAGCCTTGGCGAATCTCCCCTTTCAGGGGAATCGCCTATTTGGGGCCACCCTAGATCAGATCATTAAGGATGTCACTGGGGGCAAGAGCACTTTTTTGCCGCAGGCCACTAAAGGACCTCGCAACAAGCGTGGACCTTTCTTTGCCGCTCATAAAGGGTTCGTTCGCTCCGCTGGGGCGAGCGGGAAAGGCAAAGCCCCTCTAGGAGGGTTCAAGTGGCGCTGGTCGGGCAAACAAAAGGTCGACTCAGCCAAACCTGAAGTTAAGGCTAATACAGCCTGAAGGTGCGCCCCCACCTGGATTAGGGGTGGGGGGACGTCTTCACCGGTGTTCAGATCTAGGGCTTTCCTGAATCCCGGACTAAAGGGTTCAGGAGATCATACGATCAGGATACAAGATCGAGTGTCGATCACTGCTACCGGTGCGATTCTTCCCTTCCAACATTTAGGTGCTACAGGGAGCGGTAGTTCCCGTTCCCTGAACAGATCATTTTCTTTACCTTTTTCAAAGATCATTCTCAGTTCCCTCCAGGAATCGGATCCGGTTGAGCAAGCGGACCAAGGAGCCTCTAGTCTGGTGACTTCGGTCTCTAATGCTCAACCAGGAGAAATCATCACTCCTGATAGGAATCAAGTTTCTGATAAAGGTGTGGGAACAGAGAGCGATCAGACTTTGTCGGATTGCCTGGACCAAGCAGCTCTAGGGCAGCCTGGTTCGGATCCAGTCAGACAATATCAGGGTGATGACTTAGGTCGATCACCAAGGATTTCACCATCTGTGTCTTCATCAGAGCATCCCAAAGGTGGATCTGTTGGCATATCGGCTCAACAGGAAGGCGCGGAGGTTGGTAACGCGCGCCCGCGATCCTCTAGCGGACGCAGCAGATGCGCTGAACGGCCTGTAAAGGCAGTGTCAGCTACTATATGTCTTCTCTCCTCTCAGATTGCTGCTGAGATTTCTCCGCAGGATAGAGATGGAGGGAACTCCAGTTATCCTGGAAATTCTAGGCTAGCCTCGTCAAGCCGGTCAGGCCGACTTGGACATGCTAGTCGCGAACGCTCCTTGGAGACTTCCTCTCAGGGAGGATCTGCGGTCTCAAGGACCGATCTTCCATCGTGCTTTACAGTCGCTGGTTTTAATGGCCTGGCCATTGAGACCCAGGTACTGAAGGACAGAGGATTGTCAGCTTCAGTTATTCCTACTCTAATTAAAGCAAGGAAAGCGACTTCCAGCAAAGTCTATTATCGCACATGGAAGACTTATATCGCGTGGTGTGAATCTTTGGGATTTCCCCCACGTACCTATTCGGTGACCCGAATCTTGGCTTTTCTGCAAAAGGGGGTTGAGCAGAAACTATCCTTGAGCACTATCAAGGGTCAGGTTTCAGCATTAGCAATCTTCTTTCAGAAGCCTTTGGCTACTCATTCCTTGGTGCGGAATTTCATCCAGGGGGTGCGGCACTTGGCTCCGCCAGTCCGCGCGCCCTTACCGCCCTGGGATCTTAATTTGGTTTTGTCGGTTCTGCAGAAACCTCCCTTTGAAAACATCAGGGAGATTCCCTTGCTTACATTATCCCAGAAGGTGGCCTTCTTGGTGGCTATCACTTCTGCACGCAGGGTGTCAGAACTGGCTGCATTATCATGCCATTCCCCATATCTGGGGATTCATAGGGATAAGGTAGTTCTTCATCCGAAGCCATCCTTTCTTCCTAAGGTGGTTTCAGACTTTCATCTGAACGAAGATATTGTGCTACCTTCCTTGTGTCCTCAGCCCAATCATCATCGGGAACATGCGTTGCATTCCTTGGATGTGGTTCGGGCAATCAGGGTATACCTGAAGGCTACGGAATCGTTCCGTAAGACGGATTCACTTTTTGTGATCACGGATGGCCCCAGAAAGGGGTTGCCTGCATCTGCCGTGACTATCTCCAAATGGATTAGACAGACGGTGGTACAGGCTTATTCGATTAGGGGTCGGAATCCTCCGTTCCCTGTTAAGGCGCACTCCACTCGAGCGCTCAGTACTTCCTGGGCCTACTGCTATTCAGGCGTCAGTGGTCCAGGTGTGTAAGGCGGCCACCTGGTCGTCGGTGCATACCTTTACAAAATTTTATAAAGTTGATGTGATGGCATCGGCGGATGCCTCATTTGGCCACAAGATTTTGCAGGCCGCAATTTGAGGAGACCGGTGGTCTACCTCGAGGGTTTTTTTCCGTTGGAATTTCTGTTGAGTCTCATCGTGTGATTGAGGAGCCTTTAAAACTTCTAGTTGGCACCGGTTGGGCCTTCTAGATTGGATTTTGATTTCCATTTTCCCACCCCTCATTTGTGGTACTGCTTTGGGACGTCCCGAGTTGATATTAATCAACGAGGACTACGTCTGTCAATGAGCGACAGAGAAAAATTGATTTTTGTAAAATCTTACCGTAAAATCATTTTCTCTTAAGCTCATTGACAGACGTAGTACCCGCCCCTCTGTTTTTGAGTTGGGTTGGGTTAAATTCTCTAAACACTGCTTTGTGACATAACTGATTTGCTGTAGCAGAGAGAGAGAGGATATACCCTCTGGGACTGCCCCTAAGGTGTGGCCAGAACGTTTTCTTTCCTGTCTAGTCCTACTCCTGTAGAGGGCAGTATAACCCGAGTTGATATTAATCAAGGAGGACTACGTCTGTCAATGAGCTTAAGAGAAAAGGATTTTACGGTAAGATTTTACAAAAATCTATTTTTACGTTTTTGGTTGTAACATGACAAAATGTGGAAAATTTCAAGGGGTGTGAATACTTTTTCAAGGCACTGTACACAGTATAAAGAATAAAAGTGCTCCCAAAATATAACTTACTAATACTTAAATAAATTCATATGTTATACATTGTATATATTCCAGTGCAAATTTATATGTAAATGTGACAGATTAAAGAATAAGTTCACTTTTTGGAAAATAAATTCTAAATGCACATTTTTTCGCAGGTAAAAAAAAATGTACTTTTTTTTTTGGGAGCCTGTAAAGCAGGGGTGGGGAACCTTTTTTCTGCCAAGGGCCATTTGGGTATTTATAAAATCATTCGGGGGCTGCACAAAATTATCAACTTAAAAATGCGCCTATTATATTTGGTCAAACATTTAATTAACTCACCCCTAATGTGATGGCTGCAACTGCGTCTCTTTGGTGAGGTGTGTGATGTTAGCTGGTATTGATGATGTTGCTACTGGCAACTGGTTTTCCAGGTTTGCGCCGGTCAGTCTTGAGCGCAGTCGACTCTTGGTGGTAGTAAGTTTTGAAAAGAACTGCTGGCGGGTACAGCTGGCTGAGGCTGGTACTGTGCTGTGGGTACTGCTGACTCAGGCTGGTACTATGCTGTAGGTACTGCTGGCTGGTACTGCTGTGGCTACTTCTGGCTCAGACTGGTACTGCTGGCTAATATTGCTGGTTCAGGCTGGTTCTGCTGGCTGATACTGTGCTGTATGTAGTGCTGGCTGGTACTGTTGTGGGTGCTGCTGGCTGGTACTGCTGTGGGTTGCTGCTGACTCTGGCTGGTACTGATGTGGGTACTGCTGGCTCTGCTGTAGGTATTGCTGGCTCTGGCTGGTACTGCTGGAGCTTAGTGCCCCCCCTTAATGCAGAGTGATCAGTGCCCCCCCTTAATGCAGAGTGATTAGTGCCCTCCCTTAATGCAGAGTGATTAGTGCCCTCCCTTAATGCAGAGTGAACAGTGCCCCCCCCCCCTTAATCCAGAGTGATTAGTGCCCCCCTTAATGCAGAGTGATTAGTGGCCCCCTTTAATGCAGAGTGATTAATGCCCACTACACACTATACTAACCATTACAGTACACTGTCCTACCTACAATATTCCTTTACTGAACTACACAGCGTGACCCAAACTGCTCTCCCCTAACTCACTCTGTCTGGCTGTGTGGCTGCTGACTTACCAGAGATCCAGGCTTGAGGAGAAGAGACGTTCGCGGTTCACAGATGCGGAGGCGGGACTCCAGGAGCAGCATCTGAGACAGGCCAGGCCCCCTGCTGCTGCACATGACCCTATTCGCCCAATAACAGGGCGCAGCCTGACAGGGGACATGGCAGCCTGGAGTGCGGGGACATAGCTGCTCGGGAGTGACACGGCGGCGCGGGATTTCGCCCCCCCTAAATTTTGCACCGCACCCCCCACGCTACACCACTGATGGTAGGGCCGATCCTGGGCGCCGCCGCCCAGGATCGGCCATGCAAAGCGGGGACAGTGTCCTCAGTCTGGGGACGTCTGGTCACCCATGCACAGGGGGCCGGATCAGATGACTTTGCGGGCCGCAGGTTCCCCACCCCTGCTGTAAAGCATTGCACCAGTGATCAGCAGATTGCAGATGCTATGCAGGTCTCCAGCAGTACTGCCAGTTTAAGGCCCCTTTCACACAGGCTTTCCGATCCGCCTGTCAGTTTTTCAGGCAGACCTGATTGGATGCTCCATGCATCTCTATGGAGCAGCGGATGTCAGCTGACACCCGCTGCTACCCGATTCGGTCAGTGATGTGGTCGGAGCCCCACTCGGCCACGTTTTTTTTTAAATTGTGACAGCTAGCGAGAAGGTAGAAGAACCCCGCTAACTGTCACAGTGGGGGCTGGTCCGCTCGTAACATGTTACACATTACACCCCGAATATGGCTGAAACTTGTTAGGAAAGGTGATCTTATCCTTTAACTACATGACGCCCGCACTATAGCCGAAAGACGGCTACAGCACAGACCTAAATTGCCGAGATGGCGTACATTGACGTCCTCCCATGCACGAGCGGCCTGCGCGCTCCCGGCTCGCTCTGTGATCAGCGAGTCCATGAGACTCCCCCTTACCACGTGATCAGCTGTCAGCCAATGACAGCTGATCATTTGAAGTAAACAGCCACCGATGATCAGTTGTTTTTTTTCTCCTTACACTGTCAGTGTGAGGAGAAAAAGAAAACGATCGCTGGCTGCTGTCAGAGGGACATTGGTCCCGAAGAGGAGAGGGCAAACTGTGCCCACTATTGCCACCTACCAGGGCCAACCAGTGTCGCCCACCAGTGCCCACTACCAGTGCCACCTATCAGTGCCCCATCATAAGTGTCACCTACCAGTGCCTGTCATTGCCCATCAGTGCCACCTATTAGTGCCAGTCAGTGCCCAGGAGTGCTGCCTATTAGTGCCCTTCAGCACCACCCATTGGTGCCACCTATTAGTGCCACCTATCAGTGCCCAACAGTGCCGCCTATCAATGCTCATCAGTGCCCATCAATGAAGGAGAAAAATTACCTGTTTGCAAAATTTTATAACAAACTATAAAAATTGTTTTTGTTCTCAAAACTTTTAACTAATTTTAGGTAATGGTCGTTTGGCAAAAGAAAAAATGTATATGGATAAACTGATGTATGAAACACGAGTGCAATCGTGGCATTCTGCAGACTTGTATGAGTCTAATTCCTACCTTGCAAAAAAGAGCTTCTTCCAGAAACATGTGTTATTGCCTGGTGTAAACACCGATACTTCAGTCGTATCTCTGTGCCTCACATTCCGGCCTTCCCGTAAACAGGTTTTGACCAGAACTTGGCCGTAAGACCTTTCAAAAGATCAGATCTTGCCCTTATCCATTTGTTTTTTTAAAGACCTCACTGCCCCTTGTAAAAGCATTTCTTTAAGGTCTATCTCATATTAAGCCCCCCCCCCCCCTTTGCAGCACCCTGTGCTTCCTTGGGATCTTGGTACTTTCTACCCTGCAGAAACTACCCTTTATTCCTGTTAGGTACTGGATCTCTCCTGCAAAGTAAACTTTTTGGTTGCCATCACGTCTTTTAGACGGGTTTCTGAACCGGTGCCCCTTTCTGGTGGGTTCAGTATGCCGCCTCAATGAGGACATTGGAGTTGATTTACTAAAGGCAAACCCACAAGTTCGTTCCTCACACGGGGCACCACAAAAAAATAAAGGCAAACCCACTCTGCAATACAAGTCACTACAAGTGCGCTTTAACCTTCCCCCATCCGCGCTACAGCCTATATACGGCTGCAGCGCGGACTCGAATTTTCGGGAGGCCGTTTTTAAACCAGTGACATGCCCCCCGCGCGCGCGCTGCGGGGGAAATCTGTGTCGGCTGTGTCCCTTGGACACGGCCGATCACAGATCGTGGTGAATGGCCAATCACAGCGGCCATTCACCATGTGATCGGGCCGTCCAATGAGCGATGATCTCATATGTAAACATATGAGATCATCTCTCATCGCCAGCGCTCCTTCCTCACACGGAGCCTGCAGTGTGAGGAAGGAGGGGGAGCCTCACAGCGCCGGGGACACAGGAGAATGTAATCAGGGCACTGATCACCAGTGCCCTGATTACTAAAGGTAAAAACACACACACAGTGCCCCCCCATCAGTGCCCACAGTGCCCCCCATCAATGCCCACAGTCAGTGCCCATAGTGCTGCTAGTCAGTGCCCATCAGTGCCTGCTCATCTAAGCACTGATGAGCACTGACTGGCAGCACTATGGGCACTGAGTGTGGGCACTGATGGTGCTGCCCATCAGTGCCGCTCATCAGTGCCACCCGTCAGTGTCCAGTGCCATCCGCCAGTGCCCATCAGTGCCACCTATCAGTGCCCATCAGTGCCGCCCGTCAGTGCCGCCTCTCAGTGCCCAGCAGTGCCACCTCTCAGTGCCACCTCTCAGTGCCCAGCAGTGCCGCCTATCAGTGCTCATCAGTGCCGCCTATCAGTGCTCATCAGTGCCGCCTCTCAGTGCCGCCTATCAATGCCGCCTATCAGTGCTCATCAGTGCGGCATATTAGTACCTCCTCATCAGTGCCCATAAGTGCCACCTCATCAGTGCCCATAAGTGCCACCTCATCAGTGCCCATCAGTGCCGCCTCATCAGCGCACATCAGTGAAGGAGAAAAATTTATTTTCAAAATTTACTCGCAGAAAATAAGAAAAACTTTTTTTTTTTTTTCAAAATTTTCTGTCTTTTTTCTTTTTTTTTGTAAAAAAAAAAAAAAAAACCCAGAGGTGATTAAATACCACCAAAAGAAAGCTCTATTTGTGTGAAAAAAATGATAAAAATTTCATATGGGTACAGTGTAGCATGACCGCGCAATTGTCATTCAAAGTGTGACAGCGCTGAAAGCTGAAAATTGGCCTGGATGGGAAGGGCGTTTAAGTGCACAGTAGGCAAGTGGTTAAAGTGCGGTCGCTGTAGATCTGAGGGGGAAGATCTGAAATGAGGGGAAGCTCTGCTGAGTTCTATCACCCAATCATGTGCAAGCAAAAATGCTGTTTTCATTTTCCTTGAATGTCCCTCCAGATCTACGACCACTGCACCTCCAAGTGCACTTGTAGTGCAGAGTAGATTGGCCTTTAGTAAATAAACCCAATTGTCCTACTATCATTATGCAATCTGTTCCTAAGCATCCAAAGTATCTCTCTCTACTTTGCAAGGACATAGAGCCATTAGAATATACCTCAAGGGTACTGAGGTCAGGCTGCTCTCTCTGTCCTGCATTTCTTCCGTGCTTTCCCTAACCACTAAAAGAAACCTGGGGGAACAATAGATGCCCTAAAAAACTTCTAGGTTCCCAAGATGTAACTCACACACTAGTTCTCTTCAACCCCTGTGACTGTTCTGCTTCTCTTCCACCCCTGTGACTGTTCTGCTTCTCTTCCACCCCTGTGACTGTTCTGCTTCTCTTCCACTCCTGTGACTGTTCTGCTTCTCTTCCACCCCTGTGACTGTTCTGCTTCTCTTCCACCCCTGTGACTGTTCTGCTTCTCTTCCACCCCTGTGACTGTTCTGCTTCTCTTCCACCCCTGTGACTGTTCTGCTTCTCTTCCACTCCTGTGACTGTTCTGCTTCTCTTCCACCCCTGTGACTGTTCTGCTTCTCTTCCACCCCTGTGACTGTTCTGCTTCTCTTCCACCCCTGTGACTGTTCTGCTTCTCTTCCACCCCTGTGACTGTTCTGCTTCTCTTCCACCCCTGTGACTGTTCTGCTTCTTTTTTCACCCCTGTGACTGTTCTGCTTCTTTTTTCACCAAGGCCTAACTGACATTTTGATAGGCATGTTTCACTCTGAGTCTCAGAAGCGGCCTCTTGTAAATGATGCCTGAAAATGGTGTTTGTAGGCATCAATGCTAAATACACATTGTTTCTATTTACACTAGTTATTGAATGTGCAGATCAAAGCATTGTTTTCCTAAAGCTGCACTGGGGTACAGTATTTTATATGGTGAATGTAGATGAAAATTCATAGAAATTCCTATGAATAAAAACCTAAATATATGTTAAAAGTGTAAAATACGATGATTCCGGTGCGAAAACTCTTGCGCCAAAAACAGGCCAGTTTTCAGAAGCTTTTTTTTTTTACTATACAAACAAAAATATATTTGCAGATGGAGCAGCAGGGAGACAAGATGGAGTCTACCAGGGATCGGTACCAGTCTGCAATGGAAGAGAACAAGCTTCTGTCCCTGAAACTGGAAGAGCTGGAGAGGTACATTTCTTTAAATCTGTGGCTATTGACATTTTAAAATAGATCTGGGGCAGATAAAAATGAGTAGTTTTCTATGCTGAATGCGCATTTGTGGGGAAGGGATTCAAATGATACTCTCAGCTTTTTCCAGATAAAAATAACAAAACTTACCTGCTCTGTGTAATGTTTTTGCACAGAGCAGCCCAGATCCTTCTCTTCTGGGGTCCCTCTCCAGTGCTCCTGGCCCCTTCCCCCTGCTGAATGCCCCCACAGTAAGCAGCTTGCTATGGGGGCACCTGAGCAGAGTCGCCGCTCTGTGTCCCCATTCAGACAAGAAGCCACAGTTTGGCCCCCCTCCTCTCCTCATTGGCTCACTGACTGACAGCAGTAGGAGCCAGTGGCGCCACTCTGCTGTCTCAGCCAATGAGGAGGGGGAGTCCCAGGCAGCCGAAACACTCCTGTAACATCCCTGGATCTGGATGGGCTCTGGTAAGTATTAGGGGGGCTGCTGCACACAGAAGGCTTTTTATCTCAATGCAAAGTGGTTAAGTCAACACAATAAAAACATCCCCATCCCCTCTGTAACAATGTTGTATACATCTGTGTCTGTTATAGGTACAAATCGGCATATTTTTTATATATCAGAGCGTCTCCTTGTGCTCACGTGACTCCTCTGCTCTCTCCTCTGCCCGGCTGACAGCTGGGTGGAGAGAGAGCCGAGGAGTCACTTAAGCGCTGGGAGACGCTCGGATATAGGTACAAATCGGCATATTTTTTATATATCAAAGCGTCTCCCGTTGTTCACGTGACTCCTCAGCTCTCTCCTCTGCTTGGCTGACAGATGGGTGGAGAGAGAGCCCAGGAGTCACGTGAGCGCCGGGAGACGCTCCGATATAGGTAAAACTCGGCATATTTTTTATATATCAAAGCGTCTCCCGTTGCTCACGTGACTCCTCAGCTCTCTCCTCTGCTTGGCTGACAGATGGGTGGAGAGAGAGCCCAGGAGTCACGTGAGCGCCGGGAGACGCTCCGATATAGGTAAAAATCGGCATATTTTTTATATATCCAAGCGTCTCCCGTTGTTCACGTGACTCCTCAGCTCTCTCCTCTGCTTGGCTGACAGATGGGTGGAGAGAGAGCCCAGGAGTCACGTGAGCGCCGGGAGACGCTCCGATATAGGTAAAACTCGGCATATTTTTTATATATCAAAGCGTCTCCCGTTGCTCACGTGACTCCTCAGCTCTCTCCTCTGCTTGGCTGACAGATGGGTGGAGAGAGAGCCCAGGAGTCACGTGAGCGCCGGGAGACGCTCCAATATAGGTAAAAATCGGCATATTTTTTATATATCAAAGCGTCTCCCGTTGTTCACGTGACTCCTCGGCTCTCTCCTCTGCTTGGCTGACAGCTGGGTGGAGAGAGAGCCCAGGAGTCACATGAGCGCCGGGAGACGCTCTGATATAGGTACAGATCGGCATATTTTTTTTAAATAACACAGACACAGGGGCACATAACGTTATGTTGCAGAGGGGATGGGATGTTGACTCTGCAGTTATAATAGCAGGAGGAGAGGACAGAGGAGAGCTGCGAATGACGGAGGCACGTAAACTGACCACCGTGTCAGGATCTCAGCGGCCATGATAAACCATGGTCAGTTTACAGGGGGGGGGGGGGGAATATAGCCAGGCAGGATCAGCCAGGTTTGTTAGGTGACAGAAGGGGTCAAATTACACAGCACAAGCACTGTGCTTTTAGTCATGCTTCAAATGGAACAGGATCTGTTTTTTCTTTTTTTAATGGGTAACAAACACTTCAAGATAAACTTGACTTTACAACCACTTTAAAGCATTATTTTATTTTTCCTGAGTCGATGCATTTATTATTGCTGGAGTAAGCCATTGACGTTCAAGTCCCCGTTCACACTGGGGCGACCTGTCAGGCGACCAGGTCGCCTGACAGGTCGCCTGGCATAGAGAAGCTGTGGACCTGTTCTAATAGGAGTGACACAAGTCGCTCCGACTTAGAAAAAGGGTCCGGAGCTTCTTTGGGGCGACCCGGAGCGACCGTCATAGACTTCAATGTTATGAAGTCCGTGCTGGCCGCTCCGAGGTCGCGGTGCGAGCAGCGTGCCGCGACCTATGAGGTCGCCCCGGGAGGTCGGATCGCCCCAGTGTGAACGGGGTGTAAAAGGCATATTTAAAAATAAAATAAAAAATAATAAACAGGTTATATTCACCTGCTCTGTGCAGTGCTTTTGCACAGAGCAGCCCCGATCCTCCTCTTCTCGGGTCCCCCGCCAGCGCTCCTGGCTTCTCCCTCCAGAGAAAGCAGCTTGTGTGTCCAATCACACATGGAGCACACACTGTCTTACCAGTGATTTTGCATTCCGCAGCATTTTCGGCAGCAAAGGGGCGATGCCACGCTCATCGTGCCAACAAGCTAATGACACATGCATGTGGCTGTTTTTAAAGCATTTCTGTTCCTGGAAAATTTTCACCAATGAGATCACTAGTGTGACATCAGCCTTAGACGGACACCCCTCCCAGAGGAAAACCTCTCCCGATTACAGGCTGGGCAGATTACAGGAGGCTGATGTAGGACAGATTGAGATATTTCTAGTAATTCTGTCTAAAAACCTGTTTTATAAACACATACCTGGATGAGAGGTTTACTATTATTTATGGGTATTTAAAACAGTTATACACCCTCAAGCGTGTCCTTGTTGGGGAGATTCCCCCTGACTCTCTGTTCTATTGACCATATGAAAAATGGGGAAATCTTACCACTAGGAACAAAGAATGCAATAAAAACTTGGCAAAAGATCCAACTTCTTCAAAATAAATTTTTATTAAGTTTTGGTAGAAAAACATACAGATACAAAGCATTCAGCATATAAGATATACAAAAACATCAGAGAATGCGGTACTACAACAAAGAACCAATAGTGTAACAGTGCAAACAGTAATAATGCAATAGTAATAGTGTAACAGTTGAAAGGTTATAAAATCAGCAGTAGAAATCGTTTGGTCCAAAGGGACCACAATTCCCAATGTTGTTCAAATTTACGCAGTGTATTAGAGCGGAGTGCTAACAATTTTACGTGTTCAAAAGTTAGTTCAACCACTTAAGCCCCGGAGGATTTGGCTGCTCAATGACCAGGGCCTATTTTGCGATTCGGCACTGCATGAATTTAACGGACAATTGCACGGTCGTGCAATGCTGTACCCAAATGAATTTGGCGTCCTTTTTTTCCCACAAACAGAACTTTCTTTTGGTGGTATTTGATCACCTGTGCGATTTTTATTTTTTGCGCTATAAACAAAAAAAGAGCAACAATTTTGAAAAAATAACAATATTTTTTGAATTTTGTTTATATGAAATTCTCAAAAAAAAAAAATGTAAAAATCGAAATTTAACATATTAGGCTAATTTTTGTTTTCTGCTACATATGTTTGGTAAAATAAAAAAAAAAAAAATCGCAATAAGCGTATTTTGATTGTTTTGGGCAAAAGTTAGTGCGTTTACTAACTACGGGAAAGATTTATATAATTTTTATTGTTCTTTTTTTTTTAACTAGTTATGGCGGCATCTGCGATTTTTTTTTTTTTTTTTTTCCCGGGGCTGCGACATAGCGGTGGACAGATTGGACCCCCGACTGACATTTTTGACACTTTTGGGAGTACCAGTGACATTACTACAGTAATCCGTGCTATACATATGCACTGTTACTGTCAAAATGACACTGGCAGGGAAGGGGTTAACTTCATTGGTCATCAAGGGGTTAAGTGTGTCCCTAGGGGCGTGATTCTAACTTTCAGGGGGCGTGGCTTGTTAGATCATCACAGAGACATACGATCCTACATAGCAGGATCGCATAGCCCAGCTATGTCCAAACTATGGCTCTTCAGCTGTTCAGGAACTACAATTCCCATCATGCCTAGTTATGTCTGTGAATGTCAGAGATTTACAATGCCTCATGGGAATTGTAGTTACTGAACAGCTGGAGGGCCATAGTTTGGACACCCCTGGCATAGCCTCTGTGATGATCTAAGGGAGAATGACAGACGGCTGTGTTTACATCAGCCGTCTGTCTTTCTCCCTCTCCTGAGGGAGATTGTGAGTGGCCGGCAGACATCTGAGCCGCCGGTCACATGTGCGGGGATGGCAGGGAATGAGCGGGGGCGGGAGCGTGCCGGTGCGCGCTCGCCCCCTACAAGCTCGTGGGCCAGCGACGTATCGATACATCACTTTGCCTGTACGGGGCTGACTGCTGCAGTATATAGTCGTGCGGCAGTTGGCAAGTGGTTAACAACAGATGCTACTACCTCCAGAGAGATTAGGGGCCTCAGTGCATTTCCAACGTCTAGTTATGATTGACCTAGAAGCTTGTAGTATATGGGCTACTTACCCAGCGTATATTCACAGGGAACATTTCTATTCCTAAGTTCAAAAGAGCCAAGGCGGGTGTGGGTTTCGTTAATACACCTGTCACAGAGGATAGAAGACCAAAAACTTGGTTCCAGAAACTCACTAAAACTTCTGCAGGACCAGAGGATGTGGTAAAGATTTCCCACTTGACCACATGCGCGCCAGCATAATGGAGAATGGGATGGATAGAATTTTGATAGGCGAAATGGTGTAAGATACCATCTTGAGAGTATTATTTTTGATAGTTCCCAATGATTGGTACAGTAGGAAATACGGTATGAGTATTTGAAAGCTTGTGACCACTGTTGTTGTGAAAAGGTGTGTTGCAATCTCCATCCCATTTTACCATGGGTCTAGTTTTATGAAAAGTGGTTTTTGAGTTGAGTGTTATAGAACAAAGTAGTGCACCTTTGGTGAGGTGTAAAAGTCATATATCATTCATGGAATGATGACTTTAGGTGGTGGGTATTGGTTGAGGAAGATCCAACCCTTCTTGGCTCGTTCCACAACTTGCCCTGATTTCTCTGTTGGCTGACTTTCATATTTGTTTTGCATTTATCAGGCGGATGGAGGATGCTGGAACACAGAACAGAGAACTTCTGCAAGTTGTGGCCAAGCGGGAAGAGACAATCCATCAGAACCAGATGAGACTGGAAGAAAAGTCCCGGGATTGCGCTTCTCTCTCACGGCAGCTGGAGGCAGCCATCGAAGAATCCCGGAGACAGGCAAGTCACCTGTGTGCACATCATCTGTATCTGTACAAGGATTTAGCAGAGGTTAGATTTCTTGTATAAATCCATTACAGGTGGACCAGACCAAGGAACGAGCTTCATCTAAAGAGAGGGTAACACAAGCGAAAATACTTGAGCTGGAGACGCAGCTGAGCAGGACCAAGACTGAAATCAACCAGTTTCGACGCAGCAAAGATGATGTAAGTTATGAGAATTCATTATTAATATAGAACTTTGTTTAACCTCCCTTGCAGCATGATTATGTCCGGATTTCTGTGCTAAAAGCGGTACATTGTATTGCACGGAAATCTGTTGTTTTATATTTTAAAACTCACCTTCCCCTGCAATCCCCGCCGTCCTCCCGCTGTGTGCTCGGCCAATGCCGGCACCTGTCTTCAGGTTCCCTTCCCTGCGAGCATTGCCCTGGCGGCAATTTCAAAAATGTAAATCACTAAATGACATGATACAAAGCTGTGATCCTAACGGATTACAGTAAACCCCCCTCCATTGCAGGGGTTAGGTTCCGGACCCAGCCGCGAAAAGTGAAAATCCGCGAAATAGAAAAACCCTATTAAAATACATTGTAGGCATGTTTTTTTTTTACTGTCACTGTACGTGTAGAAGCATTTTAAGGTCTTTAAACACACTTTTAAAACAATAGAAACTCATTTAAACACATAAAAGATACTGAGAGACATAGCAAGAGCTATGGAAAACACAAAAATATTTCATTTTTAATGATTTATATAGTAAAATAACATTACAAAAAAAAACCGCAATATACCGGGACCGCAAAAACGGAACCGCGATGGAGCGGGGGGTTTACTGTACACTGTATCATGCCATTTCACCACAGGATTTCACCTGGTGACTTTTCCAGTTCTTTGTGCTGGGAAAATAGAGAACGACCATGGCGTCTAAAAAGCGTTCTTTTTGCACAAAAGCACTTTTAGACGAACTGGAAAACTGAGTTACTTGAAGAACTGAGCGACAGCGATTCATGGGAAAATTCGTCATCCGGTACGGAAAGTGACGACCGTGACTATTCTGATGTCTTTCTGGCACATCGCTACGTTGGAAATTCTGAAGAATCATTTGATATACTTCCCAAATTCCACAAGCGATGTGCCAGAAAGGGACATCGTCGCTGTCCTCACTTTCCGTATCTGATGACGAATTTTCCCACGAATCGCTATCGCTCAGTTCTTCAAGTAACTCCGTTTCGCTGTCGCTGTTTTCCAGTTAGTCTAAAAGCAAAGCCCACAGGCAACGCAACCCAGGTCAGAGAAAAGAACATTATCTTCAAGATAAAGTCAAAACACTGGGTAACAGGAAAGCTCAACATGAGCAAACAAAACCCAGGAATGCAAAAAACCAAGGGATTATTCCCCAACAGGAGGGGACAGGCGCAAACTGCCATGTCACCCCTAAAGTACAGCCGCACCAAGAACTTTGCGGCCAAAGGAGGCATCGGCCGATGCCAAAACATCAAGTGTGTAAAATATGGTAAAGGTATGTATGCACGGACGACCAATTCGCCGCATTGCACCACACCTGGGACACTGACGCCCGATGGCGAAAAGCCCAAGACGAACTCACCGCCCCGGTAGAGTGCGCCGTGACAGGAAGGGTGGAACCTGATCCGTAAGCGAATAGGCCTGCACAATCGTTTGCCTGATCCATTTAGAAATGGTTGCCGCAGACGCAGCCGTACCCTTCCGAGGGCCCTCAGGAAGGAAGAAGAGAGAATCCGACTTTCTGAGGGAGTCAGTAGACAGGTAGACCCTGATCGCCCTCACAACATCCAAGGGATGCAAGGCAAACTCCTTAGGATGCCTAGGCTCCGCACACAGCGAAGGCAAAACAACATCCTCATTGAGATGGAAATCAGACACCACCTTCGGAAGGAAGGATTGATGAGGTCGCAAGACCACCTTCTCTTTATGGACAACCAGGTAGGGAGAGTGGCAGGACAAGGCCGCCAACTCCAACACCCTGCGAGCAGATGTGATAGCCACTAAAAAGGCAACTTTTCGTGACAGTGCCTGCAGAGTAATTTCCCTGATATTTTCAAAGGGAGGGTGTTGTAAAAATGGACAGGACTAGAGTCAAGTCCCAAGGAGGTAATGGCGCTCACCTAGGGGGAGCCAGATGACGTACTCGAACAAAGGTGCGGATCAAGGAATTTGACGCCAAGTGACGCTGGAAAAGAATAGCCAGCGCAGATAACTGACCCTTAACAGTGGTCAGCGCCAAACGCTGATCCACACCAGATTGCAGGAAGGCTAACACCCTCGCCACCCTGGGATTCACACCAGGCGAAATAAGCCTTCCAGGTACGATAAGAAATCTTACCAGACGAGGCCTTCCTAGCCTTGACAAAGGTAGGAATGACCGCCGACGAGAGACCCCCATCTCTCAAGACCCGGTGTTCAACAGCCACGCCGTCAAAGCCAGCGACTGTAAAGCAGGATGGAAGATCGCCCCCTGCGACAGCAGATCGTCTCATAAGGGGAGCCGCCAAGGAGGCTCGACGACCATTTGCAAGATGTCCACGTACCAAGACCGGCGCGGCCAGTCTGGTGCCACCAGGATTCACCTGCGTCGGTTCCGAGACCAACCTGCGAAGGAACCAGGACAACAACTGAATCGGAGGAAAGGCAAAGATCAGACGATACCGATTCCGAGGCGAATGCCAGAGGATCGCGAGTTCTTGTCATGAACCTTTCTACCTTGTTGTTTAGACGAGACGCGAACAGATCCACGTCCGGGAATCCCCATCGCGCACACAGCATCTGAATTACCCCGGGTGCAGGGACCATTCCCCCTGGTCCAGGGTCTGGCGACTCAGATAGTCGGCCTGCCAGTTCTCCACACCCGGAATGTGCACTGCCGAAAGTGCCGAGACCCACGTCTCGGCCCAGGACAGAATCTCGGCCACTTCCTTGGCCGCCCGGGCACTCCTGGTGCCCCCTTGGTGATTGACGTACGCCACCACAGTGGCATTGTCGGTCTGCACACGCACAGGGTGGTCCTGCAGACGATCCGACCAATGCAACAAACAGAGTTTGATCACTCGCAGTTCCAACACATTTAATCGGCAGAGAGGATTCCTCCTCCAACCAAGTGCCCTGGGCCGACAAAGTGCCCAGAACACCGCCCCAGCCCGACAGGCTGGCATCCTTGGTGATCACTGTCCACACCACTGGACGGAAGGATTGTCCTTCCTCAGAGCCGGAGACATCACAGAAGATCTGTCCAGACTCGGAGACTCAACGAGATCCTCTTTTCCAAGGATTGAGGATGTCTGTCCCACCTGGCCAGAATCTCCGCTCGCAGAGAACGTGTGTGGGATTGTGCAGATGGCACCGCCTTGAAGGCTGAACCCATTAACCCCAGGACACGCATGCAGGTCCTGAGTGATGAGGAACGGTTGTCCCTGAGGGACTTGACCTCGTTCTGTAGAGTCTGGAGCTTGTCCACCGGCAGGAAAACTCTTGCTTGAGCGGAGTCCAGAACCATCCCCAGGTAGGGGAGCCGGACAGAAGGGAACAACATCGACTTCTGGAAGTTGGTGGTCCACCCGAACTCCTGGAGCATCTGAACCTCCAGGACTGCAATTCCCTGTGCCCGCAGCAAGGCCAGGACAGGAGCCAAGACTTTGGTAAACACCCTTGGAGCCGACTTGAGACCGAAAGGTAACGCCACGAAGTGATAGTGCTCCTCTGCAATCGCGAATCGGAGATACCTCTGATGACCCTCATAAATGGGGATGTGTAAATACGCATCCCTGAGGTTGATGGACGCCAGGAAATCCCCTGGACTCAGAGAGGCCACCATCGATCGAATGGATTCCATGCGGAAATTTTGGACTCGCACGAAGCGGTTCAGAAACTTTTAAGTCCAGAATCGGACGTATCTTGCCCTCTTATTTGGGCACCGTGAACAGATTCGAGTAAAAACCCCGACACCTGTCCTGGTGTGGCACCGGGACGATCACCCCCTGGGGGAGCAGATCCTGCACCGCCCGATGGAGATCGAGGAGACGATCCGGGGTAAATGAAGACTTGAGGGGAAGAATCTGTCTGTCGGGCGTGATCGAAACTCGATCTTGTATCCCAACAGGATGAGTTGCCTGCCCTGAATCTTGGACAGCCAAGGTTGGGGAAAACAGCGCAGACGTCCCCCCCACCCCTGAAGCGGGTGAGGGTGCCCCTTCAGGCGGGGCCAGAGTGGGCCTGTGTGTTAGGGCGGGCGGCTTTAGGTTTGCCCACCCAGGGCTTCTTCTGGCCATCCGAGGCCTTGAAGGATTTGCCCTTGTCCTGTGCCCTAAAGGCACGAAAGGACCCCTGGTTGGCTTTAAAGGAAGGGCCCCGCTTGCCGCGGAAAAACCTACCCTTGGCCACTAGGGGTAGCAGAATACTCCTACCCCCAGTGACCCCTAACCAACTCATCCAGGGATTCCCCAAAGAGTCAGTTCCCCGCATAAGGAATGTCAGACACTGTCTTTTTTGAGGACTGGTCAGCCGATCAGTTCTTCAACCACACGATGTGACGGAGCAATACCGCGCATGCAGACAAGCGCGAGACAAGAGGGGCCTCATCCAAGGCCGTGTAACACAGGTATAGCACAGCTTGATAAACCTGGTCCATCATGGCCAACGTAGCAGGAGGGGCAGAATCCGCCTCCATGGTGCATTTAATCACCTCTATCCACTCCAGCACAGCCTGAGAGACCAAAACAGAGGCGAACACGGGTTCCAGCAAGGACCCGCCACCATTTAGCAGTGGCGGGTAATAGACTCCACCCGTCCGTCCGCCAGGTCCCTAAACACCGGAGATTCCTCCGCGGGCATAAGAGTGGCTTTGTTCAACCTGGACACAGTGTGGTCCACCTTAGGAGCCACAGTCCAGCACGAATCCGTAGGAGACGTGAAAGGATAACGGTACTCAAACCGCTGAGGTACCATAAAGTTGCGCTTCAGATTGCGCCATTGTTCATTCACCATTTCATGAAATACGGCGTGACGGGGAAAAAAAACCTGAACCGATTTCTGGGCTCTGCGGGTCCCAAAGGATGACCGCTTATACTGCTGGTGGGGCTCATCCTCCAAATGCAGCGTATCTTTTACAGAACTAATGAGCGCAGCCATAGCAGCACGATCTCTGGCCGACCTGGGGGGGGAAACTTCCCCCTCCCCCTCCGACAGAGAGGACCGAGACCTATAAGTGAAGACTGTATGAGTGGGCGGCGACTGTCAGAGGACTCAGAGAAAATAATTTTACGGTAAGTTCTTACAAAAATTCTGTTTTTCCAGGCACAAAGAACTGGAAAAGTCACCAGGTGAAATCCTGTGGTGTAATGGGATGATACAGTGTAATCTGTTAGGATCACAGCTTTGTATCATCTCATTTGGTGTATTTACATTTTTGTAGAGGAAAAAAGAAGAAGAAGTGCTTGGCGCTGCCAATATATGCGTTAGAAGTGTGGAAGGTAGAAACTAGTATAAATAACACAGATATCACAAATATTGCAAATGTTATGCACGATTGAAAAAAGTGGTGGATGTTCGATAAATAAGTGAGGTATTAAATATTCAAGAGGTAAAAACAGGAATAAAGTGTAAAAGCATAAAACCTAAAAACCAATATTTAAATGTATGCAGAAATATAAATAGGTATGCAAAAAATGAATAAATAGAAAATGACGTATATATCCACAATATACTCCAGTAAAAAATATATATAGTGCCCTTCAAGTGAGGGTGAAGTGGTGATGTTGAAACAATAAATAAATATATGAATTCAGAAATGGTATTATAGTGCAGTGAGTATTTGGTGATATGTAACACAGGTGTATAAGTGATGATAAAAAGGTATAGTAGAAGAAATTAGTAAATATAAATTAATTTACAGTGACTTGGGTGACCAAAAAGTGACGTGTGCAAAAAAGAAACCTCAGTCCCAAACCAGGGAAGAGAGAGTGCCCAATATGGTTCCCCAAAATAACAATGGGGTGAACCACAGATGAAAGAAAACAAATCCAAAAAAATAATAATAAATAATGCAAAAAAAATTATAAAATGGTGACTAGGTGATTGTTACACAGAATATCTCAAGATCAATAGTGTGCTAGTGAAAAAATGCGCAAAAAATGTGGTCAAAAATGCATAGGAAAAAACATCCACTGAGTCCTTAAAAAGCGCATAGAGGTATAACAGTCCAAAATGGTGATGAGGTGCCAAAATCACAGGTGCGACCGGTTGGATGGTTCTAGAGTGAAGACTATGGTGCTCCCCTATTCAATGGGTCCGGTGCTCCCCTTTCTAGTAAATACCGAGCTTACCAGAAAGTACTACCCCTACAGGGGTAGAGCGCAGGTCGATATTTGTAGGGATCGCTCCCAAAGCAGAGGGGTCCGGTCACCTGGTCCACTTCTAATATTCCAATTGCCCGAGTCACAACTGCTTGGCGTGTTAGTAGGGGTATTCCAACATTAATGCTCCAAACAAGCCATTCCAGGACATGTGTATAAATAAAGAAATTGATCGGCTTGGGACACAGCTCCGGTCGGGAGAACGCTTACCGTTCATCACCCCACCGCCAGAGAGGACCTTGCGGCTCCTAAGTCCTGAGGGATCGTTAGCATTGTTTTTATGTGAGTACCTGCTTTTATCTTGGATGTTTTAATAAAAGTCTAGCGGTATTTCACCATTTGGAGGCATCTTTCTTTATTTATACACATGTCCTGGAATGGCTTGTTTGGAGCATTAATGTTGGAATACCCCTACTAACACGCCAAGCAGTTGTGACTCGGGCAATTGGAATATTAGAAGTGGACCAGGTGACCGGACCCCTCTGCTTTGGGAGCGATCCCTACAAATATCGACCTGCGCTCTACCCCTGTAGGGGTAGTACTTTCTGGTAAGCTCTGTATTTACTAGAAATGGAGCACCGGACCCATTGAATAGGGGAGCACCATTGTCTTCACTCTAGAACCATCCAACCGGTCGCACCTGTGATTTTGGCACCTCATCACCATTTTGGACTGTTATACCTCTATGCGCTTTTTAAGGACTCAGTGGATGTTTTTTCCTATGCATTTTTGACCACATTTTTTGCGCATTTTTTCACTAGCACACTATTGATCTTGAGATATTCTGTGTAACAATCACCTAGTCACCATTTTATAATTTTTTTTGCATTATTTATTATTATTTTTTTGGATTTGTTTTCTTTCATCTGTGGTTCACCCCATTGTTATTTTGGGGAACCATATTGGGCACTCTCTCTTCCCTGGTTTGGGACTGAGGTTTCTTTTTTGCACACGTCACTTTTTGGTCACCCAAGTCACTGTAAATTAATTTATATTTACTAATTTCTTCTACTATACCTTTTTATCATCACTTATACACCTGTGTTACATATCACCAAATACTCACTGCACTATAATACCATTTCTGAATTCATATATTTATTTATTGTTTCAACATCACCACTTCACCCTCACTTGAAGGGCACTATATATATTTTTTACTGGAGTATATTGTGGATGTATACGTCATTTTCTATTTATTCATTTTTTGCATACCTATTTATATTTCTGCATACATTTAAATATTGGTTTTTAGGTTTTATGCTTTTACACTTTATTCCTGTTTTTACCTCTTGAATATTTAATACCTCACTTATTTATCTAACATCCACCACTTTTTTCAATCGTGCATAACATTTGCAATATTTGTGATATCTGTGTTATTTATACTAGTTTCTACCTTCCACACTTCTAACGCATATATTGGCAGCGCCAAGCACTTCTTTTTTCCTCTACATATCTAATATAATCTCTAGTAGATTATATTCTGAAGTGGGCTGCAGCCAATCGTTTTTTTCTACCCCCTCCCTTCGATATTATCCTAAGCGCGGATTCCTTTCCACTCTTTATTTACATTTTTGAATTTGCCCCCGGTTCCACCCCCCTGCGTCGCAACGCTCACACGGAAGGGAACCGGAAAGGCAAGTGCCGGCATCGGCCGAGCACAGAGCGGGTAAAGAGTGTGAGGATGGCCGGAGGACGGCAGGGGATTGCAAGGCAAGTGTGAAAATTAACCCCGAGCCACACTCGGGAATACCGCCAGGGGGGTTAAAGAGAATCTGCTTTGCCCTGCATGAGTAAAGCTCATGTTCACTTTAAAACCCAAGTAAAAATTCAGTATGAAGGCTAAGTTTACCTCTATACAAAAAATAAATCAATAAATGCACCCTTTCCCCAGCTCCCTGCCCGTACCTGTTTTCAGTTGGAGAGCTGGAGGAAATGTCAATAGACTGCAAGTACAGTGACCACATATCTCTGAATAAATGATGCGGCTATGTGGGCGGAGCCAAAAAAAACACCCTCATGCTGACACAGGGGAAGGGGGGGGGGGATGGGGGTTGCTTAGCAACATGTTACATACTAACCATGGGTGTAACAATGCTAATAGTGGAGTTAGCCTTAAAACCAGTAAATACATTTCATGTACATCAGAGCAAAATATGTTAAGTCTTAAAGGTGGTTGGCAGAAATTCCTGCCCCCTGGCAGTATACTGTGGTTTTAGAGCTCACACTCCCTGCCGATTGGGGGGGGCTCAAATTTTGCATGAGCAGGAGGGGTGTTGGACCTTTGCAGAGAGAACACCGCTTGCACACAGAGAGCGTTGTTCCTACTCTGCTGTATACTGTCAAGGGATAGAATGTAGGGATCGACCGATTATCGGCGGGGCCAATATGCGCTTTCCCCGATATATTGGAATCGGCCCCGGAGGTTACCGATATTGCCAATGTTTCTTGCAGGTGCTTACCTAGAGCATTGGCACCTGGGGTGGATCCTATATCTGGCACCCCCCCCCCCCGGTGTGCAGACAATGAACCGCACATTGACGTGTCACGTGTAGTGCCTCCACGCACTGCAGCCCGGAACCCAAAAGAATCCTCCTCCCTCTGCTCCCCCCGGCGACCAGGCCCCTCCTCCTCTGCAAAAACGGCGCTGATTGACCTAAGGGGCCAGACAGAAATACATGTAAATGGCAGTGGCACACTTACTGTGTGCTACTGCCAGTGTGTGTCACTAGGTTTGGGGTCACCTGGTGCAGTAAACCATGGTGTCATTCCCCCCCAAAAAAATTATTTTCCTGTTTTCTGAAAGCGCGCCAAAGATACAGCATGCGGGACTTTTGGTGCGCTTTCAGAAAATGCAGAAAAAAAACGCACAACCTAAAAAAATCTATAGGACTGCAGTAATAACTGTGAGTAAAATGTAGAAAGACCCCCTTTACATTAACACAGCCCCCATACCCCTGGACCCCTTTACATTACACAGCCCCCATCCCCCCATGGAACCCTTTACATTACACAGCCCCCACCCCCCTCATGGAACCCTTCACATTACACAGCCCCCGCCCCCTATAGAACCCCTTACATTACACAGCCCCCGCCCCCTATAGAACCCCTTACATTACACAGCCCCCATCCCCCTCATGGAACCCTTTATGTTACACAGCCCCCGCCCCCCATAGAACATTTTACATTATACAGCCCCGCCCCCATAGAAGCCTTCACATTACACAGCCCCCATCCCCCTCACGGAAACCCTTTATGTTACACAGCCCCCGCCCCCCATAAAACATTTTACATTATACAGCCCCTGCCCCCATAGAAGCCTTCACATTACACAGCCCCCGCCCCCATAGAAGCCTTCACATTACACAGCCCCCGCCCCCCAACAGAACCCCTTACATTACACAGCCCCCACCCCCCCTCATGGAACCCTTTACATTACACAGCCCCCCCCCCCATAGAACCCTTCAAATTACACAGCCCCCCCCGCCCCCCAATAGAACCCCCTTACATTACACAGCCCCTGCCCCCCCATAGAACCCTTTACATTACACAGTTTCAGCACCCCCCCCCCCAATGGAACCCTTTAGATTACATAGCCCCCCCAATAGAACCCTTTACATTACATAGCCCCCACCCCCCTCAATAGAACCCTTTACATTATACAGCCCCCCAATAGAACCCCTTTACATTACAAAGCCTCCCCAATAGAACCCCTCTACAATGCAAACCCCCCCCCCCCCCCCCAATAGAACCCCTTTACAATACTAACCCCCCCAATAGAACCCCTTTACAATGCAGACTCCCCCCCCCCCCCCAATAGAACCCCTTTACAATACAAACCCCCCTAATAGTAATAGACCCCCCCCCCAATAGAACCACTTTACAATACAAGCCCCCCCAATAGAACCTCTCTACAATGCAGACCCCCCCAATGGAACCCCTTTACAATACAAGCGCCCCTCCTCCTCCTACCTTATTAGGATGAGAGCAGAGGAGGAGGAACTGTTTAAAGCAGAGAACAGGAGAGAGAGAGACTCACCGTCACTCTCACGAGCCCTGAATACACAGCGGTCAGCGGGAACTGCCGAAGTTAACTGTGCTAGTTAATGAGCAGGTGATTGGTTGATAGGCGGTCCTAGCAACCAATCGCCTTCTCATTAACTAGCACAGTTGACTCTGACAGCGCCCGCTGTGTATTCAGGGCTAGTGAATGACGGTGAGTCTCTCTCCCATTCTCTGCTTTAAACAGTTCCTCCTCTGCGCTCTTGTGTCAGTGAGCGGCGGAGGCAGTCTGGCGGCCGTCCCCGGGTGTCACCCTGGTGCTCCCTGACACCCCCTAATGTGTGGCACCCGGGGTGGTAAGCCCCCCCCGCCCCTTTGTTGGGGTCACCTGGTGCAGTAAACCATGGTGTCATTCCCCCCCCAAAAAAATTATTTTCCTGTTTTCTGAAAGCGCGCCAAAGATGCAGCATGCGGGACTTTTGGTGCGCTTTCAGAAAATGCAGGAAAACAAATGCACAACCTAAAAAAATCTATAGGACTGCAGTAATAACTGAGTAAAATGTAGAAAGACCCCCTTTACATTAACACAGCCCCCATACCCCTGGAACCCTTTACATTACACAGCCCCCCCCCCCCATTGGAACCCTTTACATTACATAGCCCCCATGGAACCCTTTACATTACACAGCCCTCACCCCCCTCATGGAACCCTTCACATTACACAGCCCCCGCCCCTATAGAACCCCTTACAATACACAGCCCCCCATCCCCCTCATGGAACCCTTTATTTTACACAGCCCCCCGCCCCCCATAGAACATTTTACATTATACAGCCCCCGCCCCCATAGAAGCCTTCACATTACACAGCCCCCGCCCCCAAACAGAACCCCTTACATTACACAGCCCCCACCCCCCCCCCTCATGGAACCCTTTACATTACACAGCCCCCCCCCATAGAACCCTTCAAATTACACAGCCCCCCAATAGAACCCCTTACATTACACAGCCCCCCCCCCATAGAACCCTTCAAATTACACAGCCCCCCAATAGAACCCCTTACATTACACAGTCCCCGCCCTCCCCATAGAACCCTTTACATTACACAGTTTCCGCACCCCCCCCCCCCCCAATGGAACCCTTTAGATTACATAGCCCCCCACCCCCCTCAATAGAACCCTTTACATTATACAGCCCCCCAATAGAATCCCTTTACATTACAAAGCCCCCCCCCAATAGAACCCCTTTACAATACTAACCCCCCCAATAAACCCCTTTACAATGCAGACCCCCCCAATAGAACCCCTTTACAATACAAACCCCCCTAATAGTAATAGACCCCCCCAATAGAACCTCTCTACAATGCAGACCCCCCCCCCCCAATAGAACCACTTTACAATACAAGCGCCCCTCCTCCTCCTACCTTATTAGGATGAGAGCAGAGGAGGAGGAACTGTTTAAAGCAGAGAACAGGAGAGAGAGAGAGACTCACCGTCACTCTCACGAGCCCTGAATACACAGCGGTCAGCAGGAACTGCCGAAGTTAACTGTGCTAGTTAATGAGCAGGTGATTGGTTGATAGGCGGTCCTAGCAACCAATCGCCTTCTCATTAACTAGCACAGTTCCCTTCCGACAGCGCCCGCGCTGTGTATTCAGGGCTAGTGAATGACGGTGAGTCTCTCTCCCATTCTCTGCTTTAAACAGTTCCTCCTCTGCGCTCTTGTGTCAGTGAGCGGCGGAGGCAGTCCGGCGGCCGTCCCTGGGTGTCACCCTGGTACTCACTAATGTGTGGCACCCGGGGCGGTAAGCCCCCCCCCACGCCCCTCCTGTTGGTACGCCACTGCCTCCTTGGGATTCTCCTCACCAGGTTCATATAAGCACATTAGAAATCAGACAGGCATTTGCAAACAGGAGAGACAAGAAAGGAGTTATAGTAGTCCACATTCAGCCAATCTAAAGTACTCTGGAGCAAAATCCTAAACCTCAACTACTATGTAACTATAAGACTCCTAGACGTACATCTCAAGGATCAAAACATCTAGGGGTATGGGAGACGATTACGTCCACACACACACACCTACACAGGTTGAACTGGATGGACTATTGTCTTTATTCAACCTCAACTACTATTTAACTATGTAAATCCAAGCAGGGGACGCCGTTCCGCGTTCCAGGTACTGGAAGTGACGTATAGCGTTCCCTAGTCCCGACACGTTTCGTCAGCACGTAACTGACGTCCTCAGGGGTCATGTGTATAGAATGTTCTTAGTTTGAATCCTTTTGGTTTCAGTGCTTTGATCTAGGATGTACTTTTCCACTTTAAACTGAAGGTTCAGTTGGGCTTTAAAATAAAATTATGTGAAGCTTTTTTGCTATCCCTAACCCAGGCCTCCCATGCTTCTCTTTTTATCTTGTTCCTTACATGACACAGTGGATTCAGCACTAACAGGTGACTTGGCATGTAGTTTCAGTTTACAAAGTGGAGTATTTAGTTTTGACTTCCTGATGTCTTTAATTTCTGTATAGAGAATGGCTGTCTACTCACAATGTTCCTTTACATCAGACTATATTTTAATTCTATTTTTTGGGGGCTATCCTATTTTTAGGCAGAGCGCCGTTTCCAGAGTCGCCTCCAAGATCTAAAGGACAGGCTGGAGCAGTCGGAAAGTACCAATCGCAGTATGCAAAACTATGTCCAGTTCCTTAAATCCTCCTACACCAATGTTTTCGGTGATGCTGCTATGTCCAGTTCTCCGATCCGTCCTCGAACTCCACTCTGAGTAAGAGGACTAAGTGCCTGTCATGGAGGAGAGATGTCCTCTACAAGCACAAAAGGTCATCATAGACTGAGTCTTCCATTGGTCAAAGCAATCACGGGCCATACAGGCCCCGAACATCTTCACTGTGAGCAACTCAATGCGAGTGTCAAGGGCAAGGTCAAAGGAATGCTTTTTAGCCTATTTTTTTTTCTTATTTTAAATAAACTATTGGTTAAAAATTGGCTCCACAAATATGTGGACTGGTGTGTACCAAAAAGATGCTGCAGGCAGCATCCAAGCACAAACCTCTGCACACTAGCAGGTTTAGCTCTGTTATTGGACACAAATCTCTAAGGCAGGGGTCTTCGAACTATGGCCCTCCAGTTGTTTAGGAACTACAATTCCCATCATTCCTAGTCATGGCTGTGAATGTTCGAGTTTTACAATGCCTCATGGGATGTGTAGTTCCGCAACAGCTGGAGGACCGTAGTTTCAGGATCCCTGCTCAATGGTCATGTTACACAGTAAATGAACTAAATTATAGGACTGTTTAATTCCCCAAAATTAGGCTAACTGTTGATATGAGATGAAGTGTCACATGATCTGGCCAATAAAATCTGTCTGCTCACTGCAGAGGTATACATGATGGTCTGAGTGGTACACATACTATATGTTTATTGGACAGAATCTGATCCTTGGATCACCATCTCACATCTATGGCTAGTTATAGGCCCCATTGAGAAAACCCAAGAGTGTGATTTTACACAGTTTATACAAAAAGCGCCAGTCAAGCCTCATCACTGTGAAGGTGAATCTGCAAAAACACTTGACAACCTCCATGGTTCACCAGAATCAATCAGGTTTATATTTATTGGTTTTAAAGCTGAACTACAGGCAGATATAAATACAGTATGCAAATAAGTTCACCTTTATAGAAAAATAAAGAAATGCACATATTTTTGCCGAAAACAAAAAGAGCATTTTAAATGCAGGAGCCTTGAAAGCTTTGCACCCAGGATCAGTAGATCACGGGTGCAATATGAGCACCTGTAGACCAGTCCCCCCCCCCCCCAGCTTTCAGCCTGTACCTCTGTATGGGCTTCCTGTTTAAAAGCCGGAGGACAAGTCAGAGTACTACAAAAGCTCTAATTAGCAACCCTGCAGGGCATTGAAACTACAAGTCCTTCTGCTGCAGTGGAGAATGGTACTTGTTGTTCATACATTTACAGGATGACGTGGCTGTTTGGGCGGAGCCCCGCACGATCATGTGGTTTTTAAAAAGAGACAGCGGGTGCTGGGAGAAGAACCACCATCCTCTGTTAGATGTGGGGGAGGCAGGAATCAGGGGAAGAGGCAGTGCCGGGACAAGGTCAACTAGAGCCCAGGGTGAACATGCCAAACTGCGCCCCCCCCCCCCCAGATTAAGTTGTGTCAGCATGCTTATCTCCCAAGTATAAATTCCCGCTTCTCCCAGGACAAGTTCACCCCTCCTGTTGAAATCCCCCCCCCCCTCCCCCATCACCTCTCCCAGCTTGATTCCTCTCTCAACACATAACCCTCCGAATCACCTTTCCTAGAACCCCCCCCCCTCCTGGACAAGTTTACCCCTCCTGTTTAAATTCCCCCCCAGCACCAATTCTTGCCCCCCTCCCCCCCCCCCCCCCATCACCTCTCCCAGTTCTAATCCTCTCTCAACAAATATCCCCCCAAATCACCTTTCCTAGCAAACCCCCCCCGGGACAATTCATACCCCCTGCTGCCTTCCAAATCCCCCCACCCAATGCAAATCCCAATCTCCTAATGGTGCCCCCACCCCCCACATGATACCACAGTGCCCAGGGCAGCCGCCCCTCCTGCCAACCCCTTGTCCCGGCCCCGGGAAGAGGGGGCAGGAGCTGGAACACGTAACATGTTCCGAAGGTGAACTTTGTCCTTTTAAAGTATTCACTGAATAAATAGTGAGTAAATAGATCTTAAATGCAAAGTACCTGAATTTGTGGTCCTGTCAGCCTCATAAAATCCCTGGTACATTGTCACCCAAGAGGCAGCACTAGAAGTCAGCCAGCCTCTGCTTCACTGAGCAGGAGTGATGATTTATCCAGTATACCGCTGTCTTCTCATTGCCCATTTGGTATTCTGGGGGGTTATGTTCTTGACAAGGGTCTGCTGCAGCAGAGGTCACAACAAAACCCTAAATCTTTAGGCAGTTAAAAAAATATATTTCTCTTACGTCCTCTGACAGTCGCCGCCCACTCATACAGTCTTCACTTATGGGTATTGACCTTATCCATAGGGACAATACCCATAAGTGAAGACTGTATGAGTGGGCGGCAACTGTCAGAGGACTCAGAGAAAATAATTTTACGGTAAGTTCTTACAAAAATTCTGTTATTTTATATATATTTATAAATATATATTCTATATAATTAGAATATATATATATTTTTATATATTTTTTACATGCATTTTAACTGTGTTTTTAGCTGCTTGCCTGGCGTTCAGCATTACACTATATTTAAAGCCAAAAGCTTTTTTTCTTTTTGGTTTTGCCTAGTGTAGAGAAGTGTTGAACCCCCTGTATGTTTACTTTTTCCTATCTGTGTCCCCTTGGGGAGATTTCTCTTCACTCCATGTCAGAGATCTAGCAGGAAGTGAGAGGAATCTTCACAAATTCGCCTCATATACAGATGTTTCCAGAACCGGTGCCCCCACTACATTAAAAAAAAAATTTTGTTTTTAACATTTTGGATTTCCAGTCACTTTTTGTCTCAATGATCATGGTCATCGTGACATATAGAGGGTGAATCTACCTGGCTGCGACCTGGACAGTAATACAAAATTGACAGAGGTTCTAACACTTCCACACTCCATCCAGAACTAAAAAAAAAAAAACTTCTGGCTATATATACACTTTGAGATTTTAGTTAATTTTTTTTATGTTGTGAATAGTTTTTTGCTCAAATGGTTATTTATATGTATGCATAAATGAATGTCATTTTGAAGTTTGTGTGTTCTAATTATTTCTAATCTGTGGTGCATTGAATGCACCCAATCATGACTGTACACCCAACACTGAGAGCACCCAATCATGACTGTACACCCAACACTGAGCGCACCCAATCATGACTGTACACCCAACACTGAGAGCACCCAATCATGACTGTACACCCAACACTGAGAGCACCCAATCATGACTGTACACCCAACACTGAGAGCACCCAATCATGACTGTACACCCAACACTGAGAGCACCCAATCATGACTGTACACCCAACACTGAGCGCACCCAATCATGACTGTACACCCAACACTGAGAGCACCCAATCATGACTGTACACCCAACACTGAGAGCACCCAATCATGACTGTACACCCAACACAGAGCACCCAATCATGACTGTACACCCAACACTGAGTGCACCCAATCATGACTGTACACCCAACACTGAGCGCACCTCATCATGACTGTACACCCACCACAGAGAACCTCATCATGACTGTACACCCAACACAGAGCGCACTCGATTGACTGTACACACAACACTGAGCGCACTCGATCATGACTGTACACCCAACACTGAGCGCACCCGATCATGACTGTACACCCAACACTGAGCGCACCCAATCATGACTGTACACCCAACACTGAGAGCACCCAATCATGACTGTACACCCAACACCGAGCGCACCTAATTAAGACTGTACACCGAACACTGGGATGCCTTATAGGTAAGTCTCTCTGGGAGGTTATATATTTAGGTACACTTGAAGTTCATCCACTCTTGAACAGTGTGGATGTCTCTGTCCTGGTGCCAAGTAGAGCCTGCACTGCACTAAGGTGCATGTGGGGAGCAGTTATATTTGTAAGACAATGCCTTAGGCCTGGTTTTTCAGTGGGTTTTCACTTTTGCAGAAACGTACCACAGTCCATTTAACATTGATTCCTATGGGTCATGTTTACATCTCTGCATTTTCCACTGGTGCATTTTTTTTTGGAAAGGGTCAGGAAATTTTTTTTCCACAGCAGGTTGTGTTTTCAGTTCCATAGACTTTGGAAGGAAATGCAGCAGAAACACTTAATAAAATACAGTGCTTGCATTTCTGCTTTTCCCCCCACATGATAGCAGACACCCCCCAAAAAACTGCAAAATGCATTAAAAACACATGTGAAAAAAAGCAAAACACATCAACCTCAACCTGCATAGGTGTGAACCATGTCTTAGGGCCCTTTTAGTCAGAGTCTGTTAGTTCTTCAAACTGAACCACAATGTAGGTCTATGGGCGGGTGGATGTAGACATAAGTCTGTTTATGCCCACAGGTATAAAAAAAAAGAAAAAGTCTGCGTCCTTTTCTGTTTTTATGGACATAAACTGAAGACAGATGTACCCTGAATCAGTATTCATCAATTTTTCTTAGCAAAAAATGTGACTGAACATAGAATGCTTGTGTGACAGACTCTTGGTACGCTCGCCCAGGTTTGGGATCTCACAGGCAAGGCTGATGGTTTGTCCACAAATAAAGATGCAAACCATTCCACAGATGGAAGGCCATGGGGCTCCCTGGTGCTGATATAAAATGGCAGCAGCCATTATAAAATTTACTTTAAGTCCTGCAAAGTGTTTAAGAGTAGACACCACGAGCAGCCATGTTTAGGGTCATAGTAAATACGCTGGAGCCCAGGCTCAAGGTTTATATAGTGCCTGTCTAAGTATGTACTAAACCCCTCCAATCTGAAGCCAGAGAATTATACAGCCTAGGTCTAGGACCCAGGTTCTCCCCAGGTATACAGGATTTGGATTTAAACCCAAACTGCCTGCACTTTAGCAGTAGTTTTCAATTAAAAAAATGTCATTATGGTTGTATATCAAGGTGCTAAAGCTTCCCAATAAACTATTAAAGTAGAACTTAAGGCAAAACTTTCATCGACAGATGCTGCGCTGCTTAATCATAGTGGGAGAAGCATAACCCTATAGCAGTGATGGTGAACCTTGGCACCCCGGATGTTTTGGAACTACATTTCCCATGATGCTCATGGACTCTGCAGTGTAGTTGAGCATCATGGGAAATGTAGTTCCAAAACATCTGGGGTGCCAAGGTTCACCATCACTGCTATAGGGTTATGCCTCTCCCACTATGATTAAGCAGCGCAGCATCTGTCGATGAACTTCAGAGAGTAAGATTTTACGGTAAGTTCTTACTAGGTATCGACCGATTATCGGCAAAACCGATATATCGAGGGCCGATATGCACTTTCCCTGATATATCGGAATCGGCCCCGGAGGTTACCAATATTGCCGATATTTTGAAAAGTGCTTGTACCGGAGTGATGCCTGCAACTAGAGGGATCACCCCGGTACTGGCGTCCATAGCTGACGGGTGGCTGCCTTGTAATGTCAACCGATGCTGCTGAGATTACAAGGAGCCCTCCGCGGCTCACCTGGGTCTCCCGTCCCACCGGGAGACCCGGGCAACCAGCCTGCAAGGCCGCTGAAGACCCGATCAAAGCCGCATTCAGCTCTGATCGGGTCTCCATGCTAAAACCCAGAAGTGATGTTATGACACCACTTCCGGGTACTGGCGCCAGATTAAAAAAATGACAGCATTCAAAACAGCCAAACTTGGCGTTTTGAATGCTTTTAAGTGCAGAGGAGGGGTTTGGGACCCCCAGATCCCTCCACAAGAGTACCTGTCAAAAAAAAAATTTTTTTCTTAAATGTACGATAATATCGGCCCATAGCGGCTGATACTGATATGCATTGACCAAAGTATCGGTAATGAAAGAACGATATTGGTCGATCACTAATCAGAACTAGTGTACCCATTGGAGGATTTTCCCTCTATTACTTTCCTGGTGACAATCCAAAATTTGGGTAATTTATTTTTGCATGATAATGGTAAACCGGACAAATAAAGAGGATGAATCTCCTTAACTGGGGGCACAGACCGCAATAAAAACTGGCAGATGTTCGAATCCCTCTCCACTCTATTCAAAACTAAACAAAAAAGTTTTGCCTTTAGTTATACTTTAAAACCTAAATTTTGGGTCAGCCTTCAAATCTGGCTGCCATTACTGTTGTCTGGGGTAGGTGTACATTACAAAATGAAAACATCCAGATGCCCTCCATTAAGCTTTGGATAAATAGCGTTTCTGTTTTGTGTGTTTTTGTAGAGTCGTTTCACCGTTTTTATAGCAAAAAATTTAATCTATATATATATTAATCCATTTTTTGTATAAAAAATAAATAAAACAAATTATACTGCAATAAAAGTTTGTTAATAAATCTTTGGCTGGATAATGTGAATACCATGTTGTATATTTCTGGGGTAAACATTAGGAGGAGCAGTATTCATTATTTACTGAAAGCTACACACTGGCTAAAATGGATCCTGGAATGAAGGTAATGGCTTTAAATTATCATTTTACTTTTATTGCTGGCCCCTGAGGAGATGGGAAGTAAAAAATGCAGCTCACCTGTGACCATCCTTTCCCCTTCAGGTCCCTTTCACGCGGGCTTTCCGATCCGGTCCGTCTGTCAGTTTTTCAGGTGGACCTGATGGGATGCTCCATGTACCTCTATGGGGCAGCGGATGTCAGCGGAGACATCTCAGCTGATACCCGCTGCTATCCGATCAGTGAAATCCGGAAGGATGGAAACCCTATTTTCCATCCGTCTGGAGGATGAAAACGGACAGGCGGTCCGTTTTCATCCGATCTCCCTGACAGCTCCCTCTCTGCAAAGTAAACGGACCTGTCAGCTGCCTGCTCAGTGGGGATTGGTGGATCAATCACCGCTGAGAAAAACAGAGTCCGCCGAGTGCACCGCTCCTGTGTAAGGACCCTCATTCAGGTCTATTCAAATGATCCAAAATCAAAACAAACCTAATGTCTCTATCCCAAGTGCAGCCGGGGCAATTTAAAGGATATGTCCACCCTAACACAATCCCTGCATCTATAGATGTCCACGATCAAACACTTAACTATCAAGCCCTGTAAAAGAAGAAATCAGTTTACTTACATTTTTTGAAGCCGCTCCGACCCGATTCCATGTGGAGCTGTCAGCCGCGGCTTCGCTTTATAGGCGGGTGCAAAGGACAAATCCATTAACGGAAGCCCTATAGTAAGTCTATGGGCGACGTCACTTCACATTCATTTCACAGCCATTAGGGGCCGTGTCCTCTGCAGAGCTTCCAATGCTGGAGATCGGGTCGGATCGGCTTAAAAAAAGGTTTGTATACTGATTTCTTCTTTACAGGGCTAGATAGATTAATGTTAGATTGTGGAGACCTAAAGATGCAAGGATTTAAGTTTCAGGGTGAACTTATCCTTTAACTTGGGCTAAAGAGCATGACAGGCAGCACCACCTGTCAAATTTCCCCTCTGAGATCAATGGGGCCGCACCTCAACCACAACCCAAACTCTTGGCTTGTAGTTTCAGCATGGTCCCCCAATGAAAAATTACCATACAGTAATCAGAAAAAAAACAAAGGCCAGGTGCTATTATACTGCCCACTGAAAAGCAATTCACCATGTATCACTTTCCAGAGGGCAGTAAATAGCACCTGAAAGAGCCCTAACAGATTTCTCCATCCACACCAATTGAGGAAGGGGGAACTGACTTCTATTGAGTAGGGACAGCTACACGCCAATCGAAATTCGGCCAGTACCTGCTGAACCAGAAGAATTTCGATTAGTGTATGGCCAAACTTAAAGCGGAGTTCCACCCATTTTTAATAGGTTGGATTACATAGATCTATGTAATCCCCTTTAAAACGGCTTTTACCAATGGAAACTTTTTTTTTTTGCTAGTAAATACCTTATTTTCTGCTTTATTCCTCCTCTCCTCACTTCCGGGTCCGATCGGCGATGACGTCATTCGGCGATTCGCAGTGTGTGCTGGGATGTATTCCATTCCAGAAATCTCGCAGTATTACCCAGGAGCTGAGCTGTACTGAGCCGTACTTGCCCCGCCTCCTCTCAGTGAGTTGTACTGTATGCATTGTATTCAGGCCGTTCTCTGCCCCGCCTCCACCCCGCCTCCTCTCAGTGAGCGAGGACTGAAAGCATTATATCCTCACTGAGCTCACTGAGAGGAGGCAGGCGGAGGCGGGGCAGAGCACGGCCTCAATACAATGCATACAGTACAGCTCACTGAGAGGAGGCGGGGCAGGTCACGGCCTGAATACACACAGTACAGATCAGCTCCTGGGTAATACTGCGAGATTTCTGGAATGGAATACATCTCAGCACACACTGCGAATCGCCGAATGACGTCATCGCCGATCGGACCCGGAAGTGAGGAGAGGAGGAATAAAGCAGAAATTAAGGTATTTACTAGCAAAAAAAAAAAAAAGTTTCCATTGGTAAAAGTCGTTTTAAAGGGGATTACATAGATCTAAAGTTACGAAAATGGGTGGAACTCCACTTTAAGAGTCCTTCTGATTTGCAAATGTGAGCCTAGGCCATAGCAAACTGAAGTTAATTGTAAATATAACCTAGAAAATTCACAGTATATATAAATCGGATATACAATTTTGGTACTCACCGTAAAGATCTTTTCTTGGAGTCTAGGCGATAGCTGTTCCCTTATCTCGGAGCAATGTCCTATTCTGACACCGCTCTCCTCATGTGACTCTCTCACAGACCATGTGGCCTCTCTGACAAAAGCAGATTTTTCTGGCACTTTGTCTGAATTCTATGGGAAAACTCTTGGCACTTCTACAACCTTTGATTTTTAGAGGCCAGGAAAGTTACACATCCTCTTTTCCCTTTGACCTTGTTCAGAAATCAGAGGCAAAACCTCCTTTACTTGGGGATATTATTAAGGAAAGCACTGAGGGCATGGATTTTGTAGCTGAGGATTTTCCTTTCCCTGAAGTTCATGAAGTACAAAGCGTTGGCTTTACACCAAATGCGTTCCACTGTGGACACACAGATTGATGCAGTGTTCAGACTTTTGCTAACTTGTGAAGATGCATAAACAGACCAGGAACTGTTGAAGGCCCTGCTCTCATAGAACATGTATGGCTGATGCCTTCAGCTTTCTTGTTTTGTTCACACATCTTTTGATAGTGAACACCTTTTTGGGGAATCCTTTGACAAATTCTTTAACCACTTGCCGACCGCCGCCCGACTATATACGGCGGCGGTCAGCCCCTCCCAGGCAAAGTGACGTATCGGTACGTCACTAGCCTGGGAGCCAATAGAGGGCGAGCGCGCGCCGCCGGAGGCGCGCTCCCACCCCCGCTCGTTCACTAAGCAGCCCGCGTGTGTGACCGGCGGACCCGATGTCCACCGGTCACTCACAATCATCGGGTGGAGAGGGAGAAAGGCAGGCGGCTAGTGTAAACAAAGCCGCCTGTCATTCTCCCCTGTGTAACAGCACAGATCATACGATCCTGCTATGTAGGACTGTTGATCTCTGCTGTTACACACACAGCCACATCCAATCACAGTTAGAAGCACGCCCCTAGGGACACACTTAACCCCTCCCTCTCTAATAAAGTTAACCCCTTCCCTCCCAGTGTCATTTTTACAGTAACAGTGCATACGTGTAGCACTGATTACTGCAGTAATGTCACTGGTAACCCCAAAAGTGTCAAAAATGTCAGTCAAGGGTCCGATCTGTCCGCCGCAATGTCGCCGTCCCGCAAAAAAAAATAAAAAAATAAATCGCAGATCGCCGCCATTACTCGTTAAAAAAAAAAAACAATAAAAATGACAAAAATCTTTCCCTTAGTAAACGCAATAACTTTTGCGCAAACCAATCAAAATACACTTTTTGCGATTTTTTTACCAAACATATGTAGCAGAAAACAAATTGGCCTAAAATGTTAAAAAAAATTAGATTTTTACATTTTTTTGGGGGGGAATTTCATATAAAAAAAATGTGAAAAACATTGTTATTTTTGCAAAATTGTCGCTCTTTTTTTTTGTTTATATCGTATGATCAAAAAATTGCACAGGTGATCAATTACCAAACGAAAGCTCTGTTTGTGGGGAAAAAAAGGACGTCAAATTAGTTTGTGTACAGCGTCGCACGACCGCGCAATTGTCCGTTAAAGTCACGCAGTGACTTTAATAGGCCCTGGTCAGGAAGGGGGTAAAATCTTCCGGGGCTTAAGTGGTTAAGGAAGTTACTGGGAGTGAAGTACTTCTAGAAAGAAAAAGTCGAAGGTCTCCTACCTCTACCTAAAGAAAAAAGGATCCATCCATTCTCCACAGACTTCAACCTAAAAGTCAAAGGTCAACACACCCTTGCATTGCAGGCCCTGGCCCACCAAACCTTCCCAGAAGCCCTCTTCACACTGAAGTGTGCTCCACTCCTCCTCTGTGTTTGTACCAATCAGGATCCAAGACATCCAGGACCTAAGGGTCCAAACTATTATTTCATAGGGGTACAAAACAGAGGTTCCATCCCTGCCCCCTCATCCCTTTTTTTCCTTCAAGTCTGCCAGTTTCAGACCCAAACAAGTCAGATTTGATAACTACTTTGCACCAAATTCAGGCACAATGATTGGTTGTACCAGTTCCCTCAGAAGAACAGTTTAAGTTTTTATTAAAACTTATAAACAGTTGGAAAAACAAAGCCACTGCATCCAGAGATCTGGAGAAAACCCAGATGTGGACATCCTGGCCTCAGGTTCAACAACAACCTCAACAAATTTGTAGCCAAGACCAGGGATCCTCTAGCCCGCATAGATGCTCTGTTGAACCCTTGGACTAAATTCAAATTGGTTTATGCCTCTGATGAGATTCTTCCTCGACTGCTGGACAAGATATAAAGGGTCCCGTGATTCGTATTGCATTAAATAGGGCCAGAAGATGATCATGGTACAGACGCTCCTTTTCCCTTAACCTTCTTAGCGGTATTCCCGAGCGTGGCTCGGGGTTAAATTTCAGAGCCAAAAGCAGTAACCCCGAGCCACAGCCGCCAGAAGCATCGCTGGATCCTGTAAGAGAGGTTTCTTACCTTGTCACCGGGATCCAGCGATGTGTCTTGGCGGTGTCTCGCGGCGGATCTTCCTCCCGATCGTCTCCGTGCCCCGGCTTCCGTCTCCTGCGACGTGACGTTCACAGGGGGGGGGGGGGGGGGTGGAACCGGCGGCAAATTCAAAATGTTAAAAAACACACCAAACACACTGATACCATTTAAAATAAAAAAAAAAAAAATCACATTAGTTTGCCCCCCAGTGCCCTTTCCTGCATTTTTACTGTACTTTTTATGTGTATATATATATATATATATATATATATAATGTATACAGTTGGTTTGGGCTGCTCATTCACAAGAATTACATGCAAAATAATGGTACCGCTTTCAGCACCTAAAATCCAAAAGAATCATACCGCCAGGGAGGTTAAAGTGGTAGTAAAAAAAAAAAAAAAATGTATCCTGCAAAGCATTGTTATGTGCCAGGTATGCATCACATTATGTGAAACTTACCTTAAAACGAAGCCCTCCAGCTGTGCGCAGTCACCACTGACCAGGCTTAAATCCTTACCTGGTCTTCTTTCCAGGTTCTTGGTCTCTGGTCCATGTGCTGGTGACGGCTTACCTATAGGTGAAAATCTGCCAAGGGAGTTTACTGCCAATCTAAAGGAAGGAGAGGAATTACACCGGTGGGTACTAGGTAGCACTGAAGATGGGAATTATGATGATGAAAGGAAGAAGATTACTCAAAGGGAGCGTGTGGAGGCCAAGAATGGACACACAGTTTGAGCCCCTAGATCTGGACCCCAAGAAGGCAGGGGAAGATCTGTTGATCTGTGTAGTGGCACAGGGAAGAAGAGGGCAAGTAGCAGAAGAGAATGCCCAAGGTAAGGGGTTATTCTGAAAACCTAAGGGATGCACTGAATACCCACATGGATTAACAATCCCCCTAAATCAAAAAGTAGGGGCGCACTTTCATGCTGATGGCTTCTCTAGGGGCTTAGCAGGGTTGTTGCTTCCAGCTATGTGGGCTATTCCCATTAGTGAGGCTTAGAGGGTCTAGATCAGGGGTGGGGAACTTACGTCCCGGGGGCCGTATGCGGCCCTTGAAGTCATTTGGTCCGGCCCCCCATGCAGCGGAGTCTGTCTTTCAGCTGATCTGTCAGAATGGAGCCAATGCTTCCCGTATAGTTCCGGCTCCGTTCTGACAGTCTGAGTGAGTCACAGGCGGAGTGATATCACATGCACTCCACCTGTGACCAATACAGGAAACATCGCCTCTTCCTCCCCTCCAGTGCGGCGCCGCTGCTAGCCAGCAGAACACACAGCAGTACCAGCCAGAGCCAGCAGTACCAGCCAGAGCCAGCAGTACCCACAGCAGTAGCAGCCAGAGCCAGTAGTACCCACAGCAGTACCAGCCAGAGTCAGCAGTACCTACAGAACAGTACCAGCCAGCAGTACCTACAGAACAGTACCAGCCAGCAGTACCCACAGCAATACCAGCCAGCAGTACCCACCAGCATTACCCGCCAGCAGTTCTTTTCAAAGCTTACCACCATAAAGTCGACTGCATTCCAGACTGACCGACGCAAACCTGGAAAACCAGTTGCGAGTAGCAACATCATCAATACCAGCTAACATCACACACCTCACCAAAGAGAAGCAGTTGCAGCCATCACATTAGGGGTCAGTTAATTAAATTTTTGACCAAATATAACAGGCACATTTTTACGTTGATAATTTTGTACGGCCCCCGAATGATTTTATAAATACTCAAATGGCCCTTGGCAGAAAAAAGGTTCCTCACCCCTGGTCTAGATGTAGACAAAGGAGGACTGGACTCAAAATTACCTTTTGCCCCTGTTTACAACGGCACGATTTGACATGTCAAATCACATGCTAAATCGCAGCCTATTGCCAGCAACGCCACTGTCAGAATCGGTACGATGCCGCACCAATTTCCAAAAGTAGTCCCTGCAATACTTTTGGGGACTTTGGTGACGATTTCAATAGACATTTGTGCATGAACCCACACAGAGGTCATTCAAATCGTCCCCGAACTCGCACTGAAATGCCGGCTTGAAATTGTGCAAGTTCAGCTAAACTCGCACTACCCGTGTTCAGTGTGAACGTACCCTTCCTTAGGCTTCTTACGATGAGTCAGGTGGACACTGTGATATCCCTAATAACATCATTCAGGGTAGGTCCTGCTAATCAGGAACCACAGCACAAATTTAAATGGGGACAAGTGATATATGCACTGGGTCCTTCAGCCGCTCAGTGTTTTAATAAGCATGCAAGCAGAATTCTGGAATCATTGTTACACTCTCATCCTCATTCTAAATGAGCAAAGGAAAAAGACCTCTGCATTTTTACCCACAGGCACCTCCATTAACTTAAAGCTGACTTCCCAAAAGATATAAAAGACACAAATAATGAATCTCTGTATTCATTTATTATTAAATATATTTTCTGTAATTGCAAGCAGTGTAAATACCTGAAGAGAACTTGGTGTTGGCCTCTCGCGGTCCATCGAACAGCAGAGCTCAGATTGGGATAAGAAGCAGCACAAGAGGCCTAATCATTTGTACAGCACTGCTTATACAATATGCGAACAATGAACATACTGATAGCAGAATGACAGGGAGATGAGCTCATCAGTCTGCTGCTATTCCTCTCACTGTCCAGTCACAGACCTGCACATGTTACTTAACTGAAAGGAGAGAAAAATCAGACCTCTGCCCCCGAAGGAGAAAAAAATCAGACCTCTGCCCCCGAAGGAGAAAAAAATCAGACCTCTGCCTCCGAAGGAGAGAAAAATCAGACCTCTGCCTCCGAAGGAGAGAAAAATCAGACCTCTGCCCCCAAAGGAGAGAAAAATCAGACCTCTGCCCCAAAGGAGAGAAAAATCAGACCTCTGCCCCAAAGGAGAGAAAAATCAGACCTCTGCCCCCAAAGGAGAGAAAAATCAGACCTCTGCCCCCAAAGGAGAGAAAAATCAGACCTCTGCCCCCAAAGGAGAGAAAAATCAGACCTCTGCCCCAAAGGAGAGAAAAATCAGACCTCTGCCCCAAAGGAGAGAAAAATCAGACCTCTGCCCCCAAAGGAGAGAAAAATCAGACCTCTGACCTCAAGCATGAAGTGGAAACATTATGCTTTGGGGTGGTTTCTCTGATAAATGTACAGGCCGACTTTGCTGCATTGAGGGGCCAATGGACGGGGCCATGTATTGTAAAATCTTGGATGAGAACCTTCTTCCCTCAGCCATAACACTGAAGATGGGTCATGGATGGGTCTTCCAGCATGACAACGACCCAAAACATAATCACCAAGGCAAAAAGGAGTGGCTCAAGAAGCACATTGAGGTCATAGTGTCATGATAAAATTATAGACCATTCATTTCTTTGTAAGTGGGCAAACTTACAAAAATCGTCAGGGGATCAAATATTTATTTTCCCCAGTGTAGGTGTAAATTGTTGAAGTCCAGCTAAGGTGTCCAGCTACCAGTAGCTTTGCCATGATCTGGATAAATGAAAACAAGGACGGCCTTTATTCCACTCATCTTTAATCTACTGACCAGCAGTCCAAAATAAACAAAACAATAGTAAAAGGGATCAGCAGGAACCTTTTTCCAATTTATTCCTAAATTAGGAAGTAACGGAGAAAAGTCACATCTCTCTAAAGTGCTTTATTTTAAATGGAAAGGATCACACACTCTGCCATAGGGCCTTGCATATAACAGCAGTACCGGCTACCTATTCACAGCAGAGGCAGACGTTTTCCCCACACAGGCTGCATTGGTAGACTGGCTCATGCTTCCAATAGACTGAACCTGTTACTTAAACTGGGAAAAAGACAGCCAATCAGAAACCAGACTGGTTGATTGAGTGGCAGTCCTATTTTACCAGTTTCTAATTATTCAAGCTCTACTTTTTATGAAAGGGAACATATCAGGATAGAGATGCTGGAGCTGCCATTGCCATCTTGTTTTTGGAGAAGCTTGCTCCAGGGCTGTCATCTTTTCCGTTTTTTTTCACTACTCGTGATTTGGGGTCCTTTCACACAGGCGGACCGTTCAGATCCACCTGTCCGTTTTTTTGGCGGATCTGAACGGTCCCCCCATGCATCCCTATGGGACATCTGATGTCAGCGGAGGCATGTCCGCTGACATCCAATCCGTCAAATCTGGACGGATGGAAACCCTATTCCAGCGGATCGGACCGACAGTCCGTTCCCATCCGATTCCCCCATAGAGATGCATGGGGAACTGACAGCCGTGTCTCCGCCCACAGTGCGGAGAACAGCTGTCATCCTCCTGCTCAGCGGGGGATCGGCGGATCGATCCCCCGCTGAGATAAACGGAGTCCGTCCGACGGATGGATAGTGTGAAAGAGCCCTTAAAGAGGTTGTAAATCCATACGAAATTTTTTTTTTTTTCGACCTGAAAGAGAAACACATAATGAGCTAGTATGCATTGCATACTAGCTCATTATGAAATACTTACCTTAGGCCGAGCCCCCGCCGTGCCGTCCGCTTAGCTGTATGACGGGCGACATGTCCAGTCGCCCGTCTTCCGGGATCGCGGCATCCGGCCATCTGATTGGCCGGAGCCGCGGTGATGTCACTCCCGCACGCGCGGAGCCGACGGTCACGGCACGGGGCTCTGAAGAAACGGCACCAGCGGCCGTTCCTTCAGAGTGCATGCGCCAGTGACGTCACTGGATGCATGTAAGGTAAATATCTCCTAAACGGTACATGTTCAGGAGATATTTACAGTACCTATAGGTAAGCCTTATCATAGGATCACCTATAGGTAAAAGTGTCAGAGGAGGGTTTACTTCCTCTTTAAGTTGCCTAGGACAAGCATGCAGCTGATGTGCTGGGACACCTGATGTGCACATACCTGATGCAAAATGATGGAGGAGGATCCTGGATTAGGATGAGATCTCTGGAGCTTCAGTCTTTAGAAGCAAGTCGGCAATTTGGACTTCTATCATTTCTATCCCGATAAGATCCTTTTAACGTGAGCCAGTCACAAAGTACACCATGCTCTCTCTTAGGATTATTAGAAATCCATTTTTAAAAATTGTTTTAATCAGTTAAATGTTAAAGCATTCGTGATATAAACGTGCCTCAATCCCCTCATAAGAAGCCAAGAGTCATGCCCATGTTTTGCCCCACATCACATCTCTACCCCATCCGCTACTGTTATCCCAGCTCACCTGATATTGCATAAGGCAGAGAGTTGCTGCGGGAGCAAAGCAGTCAGCTATTTGTGGGAAGAACTTGAGACTTTTGGATTTACTGTACATCACATGTCATCTAACAGTCTTTAATGATACCAAAATTTAAAGCATTATTAATAAATGTTAACCTTATTTACAGAAATACCCGACTACAAATGCATCTGATCTTCTAAGAATGGCAGTAGTTTGGCTTTCTCTGATTTCAGTATTTTCTGAGTCAATGACATAAGACAAGCAAGCAGCTTGGAAAGTCAGAACTCCTGATCTGCATACGTGTACCGGGTCAGGGCCTCGGGATACATTAAACTCATTGGTCAGCATGACAGCCAGGTAACTAGAATTTTCAAGAGAGGCCTTGGCAGCCATTATATGTTCTCGCTACAGATTTCCCTTAAATATGAACTCTCAATCTTGAAATCTCTCAAGAAATACAAAGTAAATATATTTTAAAGCAAGAAACTTGTATGAGGAGATAAGACTCTGAATTAGGCTGCATTCTCTGATACCAAACTACGTCTCTGAAAAATTTCCCATAGCTGGGTTTTAGCACAAATAGACTTTTAAAACCATTAATTTCCTGCGGAACTAATATTACCTTATTGCAGAATTTTATAACCATTATTACGTTCCAATCGGAACAGGTAAATTGTATTTATCACAAGGTTTCTGCTAAGCAGACACAATTCACAATTTCTGGTTTGGTCAGTTTGTAAAGCCCTTGAAGAACAGTTGATTCCCGGATCAGAACGTTCTTGTTTTTATTCTCAGTGCAAAGCTGCTTTTTCTTGTATGGCGCTGGTCATTCTTTGGTACCATGGTTTAATCTTGGTATTTGCCATCATATCATCAAAGGATTTCAATCCCTCCGTAACTCTCAAGACCCCATATACAGCCTGTGAAAGAGTAAAATACCCAGGATCAATGGAAACGTAGATATAAAATTGTCCAGAAACACATCTGGGTTCATACAATTAATGCTGTACTGGGGGTAAGGGCAGGGCGGAGATGCAAAGTACTTGTTATGTGCTGGTATGTACAGCATAACTTTTACATCATGCCACACTCGCTTGCCATCTATTTCCCCTAGACAGGTGTCATCTTTCATTTTCGGCCAGCTTGCTGTCAGCATGGATGCTGAACAGTGTGATTCCTCCCTATAATGATATGAATATTTCTCTGTAGCTCATTGACAGACGCAGGACTCATATCTTGATATCCGTATCAAGATATGGGTCCTGCGTCTGTCAATGAGCTTAAGAGAAAAGGATTTTACGGTAAGTCAAAAATCCAGCTTTTCTCTCTATTGGACATCTAGCTTTAACCATAGATGATATTTGAGGCCTGCAAACTCCTTTTTCCCACATATATGCTTTGCATATATTTGAGTATACCATTGTAGGTTCTTTGGCATAGCCAATGAATTATAGTTTGGTATTTTTATTGAGGGTGTATATATACTTTTTGAGAAAGCCTGCTACACATCTGGATCCTGAGGAAGCCCCAAGTATGGGTGAAACGAGTCGATCCATCGCATTGTAGGATGTGCTGCAATACACCTTCTAGATACTGTATTTTCATATGCTGTTTCTACCATCTTGCCCACTTCTACTATCTTAATTTAATAAGTAATTACATTTATATATTTTTATCATTTTTATCTGATCTAACTGCTAGTCTTTGGGCACATTAAAATCCCCATCCTCCTCGTCTACAGGGCTCTACCTGTGAGACTTGGTTTACTTTTGCAGGTGTCACTTTCCTCGGCCACTGATGAAACTCCTTTGCATGAACCCTCGTGCTACATTATCCTGGCACTTGGCTCACAATATTGGCATTTTATAGATGCCAAGGGTATGAGCAAAGCATACATTCAACATGCGCTGTATTACAAAGCCTTTTCTACCAATAGCAATTTATATTTTAAACCTTAGTTTCAGTCTAAATCATATGCAGGAAGGGAAGCGGGGGGGGGGGGGGGGCTTAGGGATTAGCCTTACCAGATCTGCTAGATTCGGCTCTGAGCCACCCAGGAACTCTCTGTGCTTCCCCACAGCTTTAACCCAGGTGTCAGCCGCTTTGTACAGATCCTGCCGCACGTCGTCTTGCAAGTTGTGCCTGTGATGACAAATAATTGTATAAGTCGTATAACGGATACAGAGGGCATTGCATATAACGATGTTTCAAAGAAGAGTTGTTTGCATTACTAATTCCAGTCAGGACAACAGAGACCTTTATACACAAAGCCAAATTATCAATCAACAACTAAATTCTTAGCCTGCAATACAATGTTAACCTCAGGAAGGATGTGCTGGAACTGGAAAGAGTCCAGAGAAGGGCAACAAAAATAATTAGGGGAATGGAGGACATCAGCTATGAGGAAAGACTACAAGCACTGAACCTATTCTCTCTGGAGAAGAGACGATTGAGGGGGGATATGATATCAATGTACAAATACTGTACTGGCGACCTTAGCATAAGGAACAAACTATTCAGTGAAAGGAGATACAATAAGACACGTGGCCACTCACTAAAACTAGAGGAAAGGAGGTTTAACCTTAAAGTGTGTAAGGGGTTCTTCACTGTAAGAGCAGTAAGGATGTGGAATTCTCTTCCACAAGCAGTAGTATCAGCGGGGAGCATCGATAGTTTCAAAAAATTATTAGATGGGCACCTTAAAGACCACAACATACAGGGGTATACAATGTACAACATACAGGGGTATACAATGTACAACATACAGGGGTATACAATGTACAACATACAGGGGTATACAATGTACAACATACAGGGGTATACAATGTACGGTTAACAGCACACACACACATCATAGGTTGAACTGGATGGACTTTCTTTTTTCAACCTTACTAACTATGTAACCTGTTATGCACACTAAAATTTGTCTTGCCTCTTTTGTTCACGTGTGTGATATGTACATTAAGTTGCACTTTTCTACACACAAACAGCCCTCTCTCCTAGGCCTGTTCTACACACTGAGCTGGCATTCAGTTCCAGCAGGAGAAATGACCCGACACAGCCATCCAGCCTACTAAAAGTGCAGAGAGACTCATGGTTGCAGGATGTTCCTGATACGCCCGTTTTAATTTACTCAAAATGTGAGTTGTTTTACACTTTGCCTTTTATTAAATGCCATATAGTCTATACTGAGACGGTGCCTCGGCTTCTTTTCTTTTTTACATGTTTCTGGGGCTTGCCCCGAGTATTGGACTGTTCCTCACCATAGGATCTTATCATTGGACGGATCATCCACTTTGACTCTTATCACCTGCCTGCCCATTGTTTATGTACTTAGCCCATCTATATACTGATGGATCCAGACAATAGTGATTACAAATGTTTTGCCTAACCAACAGCCTGATTTTTCTACACACCACTGCAAATGTAGGTTATGAACAAAGCACATAGAAGACCATTGTTTTCCAATGTGCCCTGTTTACACCATACATGTTTGGTGGTGTGCAAAAAAAAAAAAGGTAGCTCAACAGACCCGGTGTAAACAGGCTCTTAAAGTGGTTGTAAAGGCGCAAGGTTTTTTTTACCTTCATGCATTCTATGCAGGAAGGTAGAAAACATTCTGTGTGCAGCAGCCCCCCCCCCCAATACTTAGCAGTGAAGGAAGACGTCTGGAAGGCTCTGATTAACTCTGGTTATTTCAAAGAAAAATCCATACAGCACGGGTACAGGATAAAAAGGCTGACATGTTTCACACTAAGGCCCCTTTCACACGTCAGCTTTTCAGGCGGATCTGAACGGATGCCCCATGCATCTCTATGGGGCAGCGGATGTCAGCGGAGACATGTCCGCTGACATCCGATCATGTCCGTCAAATCCGGACAGATGGAAAGCCTATTTTCCATCCGTCTGGCAGATCGGATGAGAAGGGACAAGTGGTCCGTTCTCATCCGATTCCCCCATAGAGGACAGTGGGGATCTGACACCTCCGTCTCCACACACAGAGCGGAGACGGAGCTGTCATCCGCCTGCTCAGCGGGGATCGGCAGATCAATCCCCCACTGAGCAGAACGGCTCCATCGACGGAACGGAGCTGTGTGAAAAGGGGCCTAAATCAGTGCTTAATCATAGCCACAAAAGTGGATGACATAACCCAGGGTATATATAAGAAAAGGATGACATCTCCCCCCGTTTAGTTCATTATGGCAAATTGGGTTCAGAAGGGGCAACACAAGCAATCAAGGGAGGATTTAGTTAACCCCCTGATATTACAGGAGCAAAACCAAATCTAAGTCCCACATCATTTTGCTATTAGCTCACTCTGTTATCCAACAAACAGTTGTTCATCACTCCATTTTGACAAGAGGTATTATGCAGTGGCTCTATCTGTAGCGGTAATCACCTTCGTTGTATCCCCCTAATGCTTACCTGAGCCCCCTGTCGATCCAGCGATGTCCACAAGAGCCTTGCACTCCTGATTGGAATTTGGCAGCAGCAGGAGCCATTGGCTCCCACTGCTGCCAATCACAGCCAGTGAGCCAGCAGGAGACAGAGGGGTGAGGCCAAGCCACGGCTGTGTGTGTGAATGGACACACAGAGCTGCGGCTTGGGAGTGCACCTGCTTGAGTGCCCCCACAGCAACCTGTTTTATGTGGGGGCACCTGGCAGGAGGGAGGAACCAGGAGTGCCAGCATGGATCCCGAAGAAGAGGACGATCTGGGCTGCTTTATGCAAAACCACTGCACAGAGCAGGCAAGTAGAACATGATTGTTATTTAAAAATATATAAAAAAAAAAAAAAAAAAAAAAAAAAAAAAAGAAGGCTTTATTATCACTTTAAAGATGAAGTAATTTCTCTTTTTTTACTTGTACCTACAGGTAAGCCTATAATAAGGCTTACCTGTAGGTACTGTGAACATATCCTAAATGTGATCCTCCTCTCTCCACTGGCCTTTACAAAGCCCCATCCTTTTTTTCTTTTTTAATGTTCTCCATATCCTAAACTTGCTTACCATGCCGACCGCCAAGAGTCCCGTAAACAGCCGCCTCCATTCGAATGCGCGGGGGTGACGTCATTGCAGCTTCCTTCCACTTTCCGGGTTCGCTACTTCCAGCCCGCGAACCCGGAAAAAACACCAGGGAAGATGTCAGCCGCCTTAGCATCTCATATTAGCTCATTATGCCTTTTGGCTGCTGTGATTCATTTATAGGATTGTCAGTTAAAGCCAAACTGAAGGCATTTAACAAAAGACTGCAAGCAGACTATTATCACAGAAGATATGTCTCTTCTGCAATAAAATACACCTATCTGTCTGCTTGCAGTGTTTTGTGGCCTGTTAACGGAGCTGCTCAGCTTGCATAGTCTCTGCACATGCACCGTGATGGCCAGCGAAGATGCCCGATGCCCGGCACCCTGGAAGATGCCTGCGTGGGTCCTAGGTCATTCAAGACGACGTAAAATGTAGTCCTTTTCAATAAAGTCTGGGATAAATGGTGTTCCTCACCTCTCACGGTTTCTAATACATAAAGATGCCACTAAGTCCCGGTTCACATTTGTGCGATGTGGGAACGCTGTGAATATGCAGCATGTTCCCGCATTGCATCCGCACACCCCTGGCAGTTCACACTGCTATATGCGATACGCAGGGGGTGTCAATTAAAAGTTAACGACACCTCCAGTTGAGATCGCATATCGCAGTGCGATCTGCAAGTTCGCACAGAATCGGATCGCACTGGTGTGAACCACCATGCAATCCGATTCTGCTGCAGACCAAAAAAAGGGTCCTGTGAGTGTTAGGTGCGATTGCAGTGCGAATTCAGCCATTCAAACTGTATGGCTGAAATTTGCACCGCACATGAGATCGCACTAATGTGAACCAGCAGTGAATGTTTTGGATTTTTTTTGGAAGTCAATTTACTCCCTCTTTAACTTTAGGTCTAATGATTATATTTAGAGGACCTACGGATGCTGGTTCCATCTACTGGCTTGTATATACATCAATATTGTAAAGTGTGGAATGCTATATACTTGACATGGACTTAAAAGTCTTTTTTCTGTACTGTATCGTACCTTACTTTTAATGCGCTCACGTTGAGCATCATGTTTACTGTAACCATGAATACTTCTTTAATAAAAAGAGTTTAAAAAAAAATAAAAAATGTAGTCCCTTTAGTTACGTTTTCATTTCAAGCCCAGTGCATAGAGGAAGGACACAGACAAAAATGAAAAAAGAAGAACACTAAGATTCACAGACCTCTTTTTCAGCCTCTTGCCAATGAAAAACATGGCTGCCGCTCCCACATATTTAGCAAAAGCACCTTCCACAGAGCCAAAGTTCCCTTCACGTACAATGTAGTCAAACGATGCAAGTGCTTCTTCTGGGGTGCGGTAAACATTTGGTGAAATTAGGTGAACCAGCCAGCTATCGACCCATCGCCGCCATTTCATCTCTTCCCTGTAAAGATAAAAAAAAGATCGATCTTTTACCATGCACTCTGTCAACATCTCCTGAGACTAGCAGACAGAGGCAGCACTGCTTTAGATCTCACACAACAGATTTACAGCTATGAGACTGTAGGCACCCTCAGATACCCGGAAATACACGGTGACCTGTCAGGGTACTACATGAACTGTATGTTCCATTTAGCATAGCAAATGTTTGATTTTTACATTCGGGTCTAGGAGAGAATGCGTTCCTCTCCAAGTCAAGTATTTAAGAAAATATATATAATAGTTTGTGGTTTACTTTGTTACTGCAAATACTGAGGTCATTCTGGTGTATTTGGTAACATTTTTCAGAACAAACCCTAACAAAGAAACTTTCAGGCACTATCAGCCACTTTTGGTTTTAAAAAAAAGAACCATGTGCTTCAGTCTCGGTTCACACTAGGGCGACCTGGTCGCCTGACAGGTCGCCTCCCATAGGGAAGCTGCGGACCCGTTCTAATAGGAGCGACACAAGTCACTCCGACTTAGAAAAAGGGTCCGGAGCTTCTTTGGGGCGACCAGGAGGCGACCGCCATAGACTTCAATGTTATGAAGTCCGTGCCGGCCTCTCCGAGGTCGCGGCGCGCTGCTCGCACCGCGACCTCGGAGGTCGCCACCTGAAGTCGGATCGCTTGCATGTGAACGGGGGCTCAGGGTAACCTTCTGCCGATGTTTTGATTATTTCATGGTCCAAAATGTTGCCGTTTGGATGCCTTGATCCATTCGGACATATCTGTGATAGGAAACTAGTTGGAATTTCCATCCATTTTATGTTGCACTTTAGTAGTAATAGCTCTAAAAGAGGATCGGTTGGAGCATAAATCCGATCTCTCAGGAGGAGCTCCTGGCTCTACTCCCTTATCTCATCAGTGTCAGATTCCTGTTGCTGTAAAGGAAATGTCAGCCCTCTGATGTAACCCCGTTTCACATTCTAGTAGCATTCCTTGTAATGTCCACAGGAGGAGGGGGTGGGGGGCAGAATGGAAACCTAGGTGCTGGAAATATACAATACTAAACTGCCCATTAAAACTGGCTATTTCAGCTATGAGTAATTAAAACAAACAATATTTTGAATGCTACTACAACTAGTATAAATACTAAAAAAACAAACCTAAACAATATAATTGTATTCAACTTTTAAAACATTAGAGTGATTGTAAAGTCTCATTTTTTTTTTCTTTTTAAATAACAAACACGTTATACTTACCTGCTCTGTGCAGTTGGTTTTGCACAGAGTGGCCCAGATCCTCTTCTCGGGTCACTCTTCGGTGCTCCTGGCTCCTCCCTCCTGTTGGGTGCCCCCACAGCAAGCAGCTTGGTATGGGGGAACCCGAGCCAAGCTGAATGTCTGAATGGACACAAGGAGCTGCCGTTTGGCTCCTGTTTGGCTAACTGACTTTATTTGACAGCAGAGGGAGTCAATGGCGCTGCTGTCGCGTTTAAATGCAAACTAATTATTTTATGCAAAGTTTATTGCAAAAGGCATACTTTTCATTTCATCATATGGATGACAAATCTAAACAGGTGTTAAATCACTCTGCCTTTCATATCTGAAGGCCAGATGAAAAAAAATCCAGGAAGCTGAAATATATGTCAGGAACATTGTAAAGTATATTACATATTATTGGTAATAAAGGTTGTCTGTCAACTTTTAAGTTAAAAAAAAAAAAAAAAAAAACATTTGGCCATGAACATAACCCCAAGTATACATGTTGTGTTCAAATATATTGATACCTGATTTAGACCAACTGACCTTAACTGAGATTTTACAATGTATTCATCTCAATCCGGAGCATGCGTGCTTCCTAATCAGTCACACAAGGGTTAACCACATATAAGCACTATATGAACCCACCGATGATGATTAATGATGGCAGCAAAAAAAGTCATGAATGATGCCAATGTATTTTTCCAAATTACCTGAGGGGCCGTATTAAAGCAGCCCGGGGGCCGCAATTGGCCCACGGGCCGGACTTTGGACATGCCTGCATTAGGATAAAAAAAAACCTTCTGACTTTAAAACTCCTTTACGACCGCCCGCCACAGTTATATTGCGGCAGGCAGCTGCTGATGCGCGAACCGCCGTAGCTATACATCAGTCGCGTGCAGGAGGCTAGGGGGCGAGCGCCGCTGCCAGCGTGCTTCCGCCCCCACTCGTCAGCAGGGAAGCCGATGCACGGGTCAGGCGGCTTCGATTACCACCTGACACCCGCAATCGTTCCCCGCTGAGAGAGAAGAACATTCAGCTGTTGTAAAGACAGCCGACCGTTCTTCTCCCTGGAATAATCACAGAGCCCCCGTGATCCTTTTATATAGGATCACATGTCTCTATGGTCCATTTCAGAAGCCACGCCCCCCACAGTTCGAAAACACACCCCTAGGTACACATTAACCCCTTGATCACCCAGAGTGTTACCCCCTTCCCTGCCAGTGTCATTATTACAGTAACAGTGCATATTTTTAGCACCGATTACTGCAGTAATGTCACTGGTCCCCCCAAAAGTGTCAAAAATGTCAGTCGGGGGTCCAATCTGTCTGCTGCAATGTCGAAGTCCACAAAAAAAAAAAAAAAAATGCAGATCGCCGCCATTACTAGTAAAAAAAAAAACAATAAAAATGACAAAAACATTTTGATTTTTACATTTTTTTTGAGAATGTCATATAGAAGAATGTTAAAAATATTGTATTTTTTTCAAAATTGTCGCTATTTTTTTGTTTATAGCGCAAAAAATAAAAATCGCACAGGTGATCAAATACCACCAAAAGAAAGCTCTGTTTGTGGGGAAAAAAGGACATCAATTTTATTTGGGTACGGCATCACACGACCGCAAAATCTTACCGTTAGTTTACCGGTAACGTCTTTTCTCATGAGCCTTCCAGGACGGCCCAACATGAGAGATGATAGGCTCCTCCTACCGGAAACACAATCAATTAAAACACAGTTAAAAGGCCCCACCCTTCCCTCTATCCTCAGTTGTAAAAAAGTATCTTCCACAACCAAATTCCTTGAGGGAACCGTGTATCACAGTCAATTCATAGGCACTTACCCTTTTTTAACTTGTTTTCACCCTTTGATAGGGCGGGTAGGCCGGCCGTCCTGGAAGGCTCATGAGAAAAGACGTTACCGGTAAACTAACGGTAAGATTTCTCCAATCGCCTTCCAGGACGGCCCAACATGAGAGGATACTAGATTACCCTCAGCCTACCTTAGGGTGGGACAACTGCCTGCAAGACCTTGCGTCCAAAGGTCAGGTCCTGTTGAGACAGTACTTCTATCCTGTAATGTTTCAGGAAGGTGTTCTGGCTGGACCAAGTGGCTGCCATGCGGATCTGCTCCCAGGATGCTCCTGCCTTCTCGGCCCAAGATGTTGCTAGGGCTCTTGTAGAATGAGCTTTAACTCTAACAGGAGCTGGGACACCTGATGCCTCATAAGCGATGGTAATTGCTTGCCTGATCCATCTAGAAATTGAGGGCTTGGAAGCCTGCAATCCTTTCCTAGGTCCAGAATGCAGGACCAGAAGATGGTTTGACCTTCTAAAGTTCTTTGTCCTGTCTAAGTAGATGAGTAGAGCTCTTCTAACATCAATACAGTGGAACTTTTCCTCCTTACTGTTCTTTGGGTTGTCACAGAAGGAAGGTAAATTGATCTCCTGTACTCTGTGAAAAGGAGATGCCACCTTTGGGAGATACAGTGGATCTGGTTTTAGGACTATCCTGTCTGGGCATACAGTCATAAACGGTTCTTTGATAGAGAGGGCCTGGAGATCCCCTACTCTCCTAGCTGAAGTGATAGCCAGCAAAAAAATGGATTTTTGTAAGAACTTACCGTAAAATCCTTTTCTCTTAAGCTCATTGACAGACGTAGTCTTCTTGATTCTCAAGAGCTGGGTTATGTTGTCTCCGCAGGAGTAGGACTAGGCAGAATGACAAAACGTTCTGGCTCCACCCTAGGGGCAGTCCCTGAGGGTATATCCTCCCTCTCTCTGCTACAGGGAATCAGTTCTGTTTAAAGCAGTACAGAGAATTTAACCCAACCCAACTCAATGATAGAGGGGCGGGTACTACGTCTGTCAATGAGCTTAAGAGAAAAGGATTTTACGGTAAGTTCTTACAAAAATCCATTTTTCTCTATCGCTCATTGACAGACGTAGTCTTCTTGATTCTCAAGAGCTGGGACATCCAGAAGCAGTGCCACAAATGAGGGGTGGGATTGACAAAATCAAATCCAATCTAGAAGGCCCAACCGGTGCCAAACTAGAAGTTTTAAACGCTCATTATAAACAAAGAATGAGGCTAAAGAAAAAATTTTCCAACGGAAAAAAACCCTCGAGGTAGACCACTGGTCTCCTCAAATTGCGGCCTGCAAAACCTTGCGGCCAAATGAGGCATCAGACGATGCCATTACATCAACTTTATAATGTTTAGAGAAGGTATGCACCGACGACCAGGTAGCCGCCTTGCACACCTGGACCACTGACGCCTGATGGCGAAAGGCCCATGACGCACTAAGTGCCCGAATGGAGTGCGCCTTAACAGGGAACGGGGGCTCCCGACCCTTAATAGAATAAGCCTGCACTACCGTCTGTCTGATCCATCTGGAAATGGTCGCGGCAGATGCAGGCAACCCCTTTTTGGGTCCATCTGGGATCACAAAAAGTGAATCCGTCTTGCGAAACGAGTCTGTCGTTTTCAAGTATACCCTGATCGCCCGGACCACATCCAAGGAGTGCAAAGCAAATTCCCGAGGATGACTGGGCTTAGGACACAGGGAAGGTAATACAATTTCTTCATTCAGATGAAATTCTGAAACCACTTTTGGTAGGAAGGATGGATTCGGACGAAGAACCACCTTATCTCTATGAACCACCAGATATGGTGAACGACAAGATAATGCGGCCAGTTCTGACACCCTGCGTGCAGAAGTAATAGCCACCAAGAAGGCCACCTTCTGGGACAACGTGGGTAGAGGAATCTCCCTAATATCTTCAAAGGGAGGTTTCTGAAGAACCGACAACACTAAATTAAGATCCCAGGGGGGTAACGGCGCGTGCACTGGCGGAGCCAGATGTCGCACCCCCTGGATGAAATTCCGCACCAAGGAATGAGTAGCCAAAGGCTTCTGAAAGAAGATGGCTAATGCTGAGACCTGACCCTTGATAGTACTCAAGGCCAGTTTCTGCTCAACCCCTTGTTGCAGAAAAGCCAATATTCGACTAATCGAATAAGACCGAGGACGGAACCCCAAAGGTTCACACCATGCAATGTAGGACTTCCATGTGCGATGATAAATCTTTCTGGAAGTCGCTTTCCTTGCTTCAACTAGAGTAGGAATAACTGAAGCTGACAAACCTTTGTCCTTCAGCACCTGGGTCTCAATAGCCAGGCCGTTAAAGCCAGCGATCGTAAAGCAGGATGGAAGATCGGTCCCTGAGACAGTAGATCCTCCTTGAGAGGAAGTCTCCATGGGACGTCCGCCACCAGTCTGACCATGTCGGCGTACCAAGCTCGACGAGGCCAGTCCGGAGCTACCAGGATTACTGGGATTCCTTCCTCCTCTACCCTGCGAAGAAGTCTTGGCAGTAACGCGAGAGGAGGGAAGGCATATATTAGCTGGTATTGCCCCCACGGGGCGATCAGTGCGTCTGCGGTTTCTGCTAGAGGATCGCGGGAGCGAGCCACGAATCTCTGAACTTTCCTGTTGAATCGTGATGCCAACAGATCCACATCCGGGGTGCCCCACCGTAGGCACAACTGGTGGAAAATGTCTGGATGGAGGGACCATTCCCCCTGATCCAGGGTCTGACGGCTGAGATAATCTGCCTGCCAATTCTCCACCCCCGGAATGAACACCGCAGAGATTGCTGGAACAAATCGTTCCGCCCAGCGAAGAATGCAAGCCACTTCTTTGGCCGCTCGGACACTCTTGGTGCCCCCCTGATGATTGACATAAGCCACGGCCGTGGCATTGTCCGACTGGATCCGAACCGGGCTGCCCTGGAGCTGCTCGGTCCAGTGAATCAGACAAAGTCTGATCGCTCTCAGTTCCAATACATTTATCGGTAACCTGGATTCTTCCGGGGACCAAAGTCCCTGGACAGATAACTGACCGAGAATTTCTCCCCATCCGGATAGACTGGCATCCGTGGTCACTATCGTCCAATATATTGGCAGAAATGACTTTCCCTGGCTGAGCATTGGAGACCGAAGCCACCAAACCAGAGACTCTCTGGTCTGTTTGCTCAATCGTATCTGATTGTCCAGGGATTCCGGATTCCGATTCCATCTGAGAAGAATCTCTTGCTGAAGAATTCGGGTATGGGACTGGGCAAATGGGACTGCTTCGAATGAAGCCACCATCAACCCCAGAACCCTCATGCACGTCCGAAGGGAAGACCAGCTGTTGGACAGTAACAACTGGACTGCTGATTGAATCTTTCGAAGTTTCCCTACCGGAAGGAAAACTCTCGTCCTGACTGTGTCTAGAATTAGACCCAGATATTCGAGCCTCTGGGTGGGAACCAGAAATGACTTTTGCTGGTTCACCAGCCACCCGAATTCCTGTAAAGAAATCATAGTAATTTCTATGTTTTGTAGCAAGGTCTGAGGAGACTCTGCATGAAGCAGAAGATCGTCTAGGTAACCTAGAATCGATATACCTCTTTGGCGCAGAAGTGCCAACATTGGGGCCAACACCTTTGTGAAGACCCGCGGAGCCGTGGCGAGACCGAAAGGTAACGCCACAAACTGATAGTGGTTCTCCTCTACGGAAAAGCGTAGAAAACGCTGATGTCCTGCGAAAATGGGAATGTGAAGATAGGCGTCCTTGATGTCTATGGACGCTAGGACATCCCCTGGATGCAGGAAGGCTGCTACCGTGCGAATGGACTCCATTCTGAATCTTCTTATGTTGACGAAAGAATTGAGTGCCCTTAAGTCCAGAATTGGACGCACTTTGCCCTCTTTCCTGGGTATTGTAAACAGGTTTGAATAAAACCCTTGAAACCGTTCTGTCCAAGGAACGTGGACTACCACTCCTTGTTGTAGTAAATCTGTGACTGCTCTCCGCAGATCGTTTAGACGGATATTGGAAGGGAAGAATCGCGCCGGTGGGAGAGATCGAAACTCGATCTTGTACCCTGACCTTATGACTTCGCAAACCCATTTGTCCGGGATTCTGGAAAGCCATGGATCCGGGAACCGGCGAAGACGTCCCCCCACCCCAGTTATGGGTGGGGGCGCACCTTCAGGCTTTGGATGGTTTATCTTCAGGTCTGGAGGGGGCGGGCTTTTGCTTGCCCGACCAACGACCCCTGACGCCTCCTGCAGGAGCTTTGGAGGACTTAGTTTTTTCACCCGCTGGACGAAAAAACCTCTTGTGAGCAGAAAAAGAAGGCCCTCGTCTTTGACGAGTTCCTCTACCTTTAAAATTTTGCGGTAAAAAGGTGCTTTTTCCACCGGTGAGATCCTTAATGATCTCATCTAAGTTGGCTCCAAATAGACGCTCTCCTGAAAAGGGGATATTAGCCAATGCTTTTTTGGAACCTTGGTCGGCTAACCAACCTTTTAGCCACAGTGTACGCCTGAGAACCACTGCTGAGACTGATGCTCGCGCCATTAATGGAGTGGCGTCTAACGCCGCATCACATACAAACTGTAACCCCTGTATCATTTGTTCCAACAAATCTGATACCGCCTGAGGGACTTCTTCTAAGTCCCGGCGTAACCACTTGGTCCATTCAGTTACAGCCTGCGAAACCAGACCAATAGCAATTATTGGTCTGAAAGCTGATCCAATCAAGGAAAACATGGTGCGAGACATAGCTTCTATCTTGCGATCCACTGGATCTTTAAAAGACGGAGCGTCTTCTAAAGGAATAACCGTGGCTTTATTCAATCTAGCAATAGGTGAATCCACCACAGGTGGTTCTGTCCATTTCTTAATAAGGGTTTCCTCAAACGGATAACGCCTGTCAATGCGTTTAGAAATATTAAAAGTGCGTTTTGGCAGACGCCATTCTTCTTCGATTGGATTGCCAAAACATTTGGGCAATGGAAAAACCTTTGCCACTTTGATGCGCTTTTTAGTCCCAAAAGGGATCTCAGTTTCAGCTATTTCTGATGGAATACCCTGTAACCTTAAAGTCTCTTGAACAGATACAATGAGTGCGTTTACCAACGCTTCCTCTCGGGCTATGGCGGATGCCGAAACATCCTCCTCACTGTCTGAAGAGACAGGACCCGAGACACCAATACCAGATGAAGTACCTGCAACTGCAGAAATAGGCTCAGAGTCTGAATCCGAAGTTTCAGATAATAAGGGGTTAGGCGGGGGTCGCTTTCTTGCGCCCTGTCCCTGACAAGCCACTTCCACCCGGGACACAAAAGTTTCCATAATGGCTGACAAAGATTCAATTGTCAATGGGGTGCTGGAGGATCCCGCAGACCCCTCGAGGGGATCCGGAGGAGATACATGAGTGGCAGGGTCCATGTTAATACAGGACACCTTTGCCAGCAAAAACAAAAAAACTTTTTCCTTTTTTTCTTGTGTGTCTCCCCCTAGCGCAATAGCGCCCCTCAGAGTACCTGCTTCTCGATCCCAGAGAGAGAGAGAGGGACCCCCAAGGCTCACCAACCGATGCAGTGCAGTTTCCAACAAACTGCAGTCAGCGTCTGTCTTACACAGACTGGAAGGAGCTGTTTGCTTTTTCCCGGGCAGAAGGCGTGGCTCCGCCCCCTGTGTACGCCTTCCGGCGTTCCCAGCCCTCCACGAGGTAGCTGGGCTCACAAAACATGGCCGCCCCCATAGAAGAGACATAAGACTCCAAAAACATGGCGGCCGGCGTGACCTGAGGACATACATGCATTCGGTCTACGGCAAAATGGCGGCGGACCGCCGATATCGTCTTCCCAGCACATCCACCTGCACTCTGCTAAGAGGTGACATATGGATCTACAGAGATACACTGCACATAAGGTAGGATTATACCTCCTATGTCTGCTGTAATGTTACAGTCTGCTGGGTAGAGTGTTTAGCTCTTGAACCAAGTCCACTTCCCACAAACACATGCTGTATTACAAGGGGGACTTGTAAGTATCAGATATATACTGACCATATATGGAGGGGCCCATAATATATACTGCCTCATAATGAGGAAAAAAAAGGGAACGTTTACTCACCATACCGAACCGACAGGCACCCTCTCTTCACAATACCCTCTCCACCGGGGTGGGGGTTTGTGGACGCCTCGACTCTCTGGTACCTGGCGTCCAAGCGAGCTTTTAACTCGCAAAGTCAGTCCCTTTACTGGGACTCCGTCGCGGCCGACTCAGCGCACTGGTCTGCACGCGCTCTTAGGCAGAAACCGGGGTGACCACTGGATCTCAACATCCAGCCCGTCGCCCGGCCCCGCATACTTACTTGAATATGTCGCGGCCGACCAAGCGCAATGCCATGGTCTGCGCGCGCTCGTAGGCCGGCTGGGGTGACCACAAGTGTCGCCCAGTCCGGCATTTTTGCTTGAAGATCTCACAGGAAAAAAACACTGGAGAAAACTACCTAAAAAATGTCTTTTTCTTAAAGAAAAAAAGTCTTGCCAGGACCAAAAGATCCCAGCAAGGAACTTAGGTCCTTACTCCTGACTAGACAGAAAAAAACTGATTCCCTGTAGCAGAGAGAGGGAGGATATACCCTCAGGGACTGCCCCTAGGGTGGAGCCAGAACGTTTTGTCATTCTGCCTAGTCCTACTCCTGCGGAGACAACATAACCCAGCTCTTGAGAATCAAGAAGACTACGTCTGTCAATGAGCGATAGAGAAACGTCAGTTTTAAAGACAACCGTTTGAGGGAAATCTGTTCCAAAGGTTCAAAGGGAGACCTAGATAACACCTCTAGGACCCTTGTCAGGTCCCAAGGAGGGAACCTGTCTTTAGACAAAGGAGTAACTCTTTGTCTGGCTAACAAAAATCTGCTTATCAGTGGCTCTCTTGCCAGACGAGTGTCCAGGAACACCGAGAGAGCCGCAATTTGTACCCTAAGAGTGTTAATGGCCACACCCTTATCCACCCCGTCCTGTAGAAACTCTAGGATTACAGGGGTAGAGGGGGAGTCAAAGCCTCTTTGCTTACCCCAGGTACAAAACTTTTTCCATACCTTAGTGTAGATTTTCTTGGTAATAGGTTTCCTGCTCAGCAGGAGAGTATCTACAACTCTCTGTGAGCAACCTTTTGAAATTAAGAGTTGGCTTTCAGTAGCCAAGCTACCAACTGAAAAAATTCCGGGTCTTGGCATAACACTGGACCCTGAGATAACAGGTTTTTTGAGACCGGCAGATGCCATGGGGGAATCATTGCCATGGTCTTCAGAGTGGCAAACCAAGGTCTTCTTGGCCACCAAGGGGCAATTAGTATCAACCGGAGGTCCCCCGAGTGATTCAGTTTCTGAAGAACTCTCGGGATCAACATTAGAGGGGGGAAGGCGTAAGCCAGACTGAAAACCCAAGGTTGGGCCAGGGCATCCAACCCCATCATTCCTCTGGACCTGGTGAGGGAGAAGAATTTTTCCACTTTCTTGTTCTGCGCTGTGGCAAACAGATCTATTTCTGGTGTTCCGAACCTCTGTGTTATCTTTTGAAAAATTCTGGGGTCTAACTCCCATTCTCCTTCCTGAATCAGATGACGACTGAGGAAATCTGCTTGCAGGTTGTTTTCCCCCCTGATGTGGACTGCTACTAGAGAGACTAGTCTTTCCTCGGCCCAGCTTAGGATTGAGGAAGCTAGATCCAAGAGGGGTCTGGATCTGGTTCCTCCTTGCCTGTTCAGGTATACTACCGTTGTAGTATTGTCTGAGAGAATGAGGACCTCCTTGTTGTGGATGTTCTCTTTGAAAGCTTTCAAGGCTTCTCCTACAGCTTTCAACTCCCTGAAATAGGAGGAGGCTTGAGTTGTCGCCAACTCCCAGATCCCCTGTGCATGAGCTCCTTCCATGTGTGCACCCCAGCCCTTGGTACTGGCGTCTGTAGTGATCTCTACCGGATCCCATTGTCCCCAGGGCCTGCCCTTCCCTAGGTTGGTCTGTTCTTTCCACCATATCAGGGATTCCCGGGCCTGAGGGGTGAGGACGACTTGTTCGTCCAACGAGTCTGTTTTTCTGTCCCAAGATGACAAATGGAAAAACAGAAGTTCCCTTGCGTGCAGTTGTGCCCACACCAAGGCTGGTATGCTGGCTGACATCAAGCCCAATACTCTCAGAACTTCTCTTCTGGAGCAGGATGGGGAGTCTTCTAACCCTTGGACTGTGGTGACTATCTTGTGCATCCTTTCTTGGGTTAGGAATAGTTTTTGAGCCTTTGAGTCTACTAGGAACCCTAGAAAGTTCCGAAGCTGGGATGGGACCAAAGCTGATTTTTTCAGATTGATAAGCCATCCTAGGCTCTCCAAAACCTCTATTACACAATGGGTATCCTGGTTTACCTGGGTCTCTGATTTCCTGAAAATCAGTAGATCGTCCAAGTAGGGGATCAGGGCAATCCCTAACATGTGTAGGTGGGCTACCGCTTCTGCAAGAACCTTCGTAAATATTCTTGGACTGGCAGCTAGACCAAAGGGTAGTGCCCTGAACTGCCAATGAGTCGTTTCCCCATTGTTCTCTAAGGCAAACCTCAGGAACTTTTGATGTTCTGGGTGGATGGGAATGTTTAGGTAAGCGTCTCTGAGGTCTAAGGTGGTCATGAAGACATCCTTTAGCAAGTTCTTTCGTACTGAATAAATTGTCTCCATTGAGAATTTTTTGTACGTCAGGAAACTGTTGAGTTTCTTCAGGTTTATTATTAGGCGGAATTTGCCTGATGGTTTTGGAACCACGAACACATGAGAATACACCCCTTGTAGATGCTGATCCTCTGGTACTGGGGTTATTACTAATTGCTCTGCCAGTTCTTGAATCCCCTGAAGAAGAGCTTCTTTGACCTGAGGTTTTTTGGGGACCTGAGTTATGGTAATTGTGGTGGGTGGTATTGAATTGAATTGAAGGCGATAGCCTTCCTGAATGAGGTTGTAAATATATGGGGAGACTGAATTTTTTTCCCACTGAGGGAGAAATTTTTTCAGTCTCCCCCCCACCTTGATGGTGGCGTCACTTGTTGTCTCTAGAGCCCGCTGAGGAGGGAAAGAGCAAATTATTCCTTTGTTTTCCCTTCCTGAAACCCCATCTCTTGTTGGGTTCTCTTTTACGTCTATTTTGACTATGTTCCTGGGGGCCTCGAAAAAATTTCCTGGGAACATCCTTCCTTTTAACTGGAAATTTCTTCCCTTTTTCTGAGGACCTAGCTAGAACCTCATCCAACCCAGAACCAAATAATAATGATCCTTCAAAAGGCAAGGCACAGAGCTTCGACTTTGAGGCGAGGTCACCCTCCCACTCCTTCAACCAGATAGCTCTTCTGGCTGATTTTAAAAGGGCACCTGTCTTGGCCGAAGCTACAACCGACTCAACAGCTGCATCTGCCAGGTAAGTTACTGCCTTCCCAATCAGGGTCAGTGAGTCCTGTAAATCTTGAGACTTATCCTGGGATAAGTTTTTATTCAACCTGTCTAACCAACAGCAGGTATTCCTTGCTACACAAGAGGCGGCCAAGGCTGGGGCCATGGTAGAGGCATTGGCCTCCCAGGCTTTTCTCAGGAGAGACTCTGCTTTCCTATTCATGGCATCCTTAATGCTGCCTGAATCAGCAAAGGAGAGGTCAGATTTCTTGGTTACTTGAGCCAAGGGTGCATCTAATTTTGGACTTTTAATCAGCTGTTCGATATCTTCCTCCTTAAAGGGGAATCTGCGTTTCCATGACACTGGTTTCTTAAACTTAGTCTCTGGACGCTGCCATTGCTGAAGAACCAACCCTTTGAGGGATTGGTGGATGGGAAAAACTCTAGAAGGAGTCTTACCTAGACCCTTGTAGAGTCTGTCCTGAGCTGATGTCCCTACTTGTACGTCAGGTATTTTTTCAGAGGCATACACAGCTTGAAGAAGCCCTTGCATGTTATCAATTCCAAACAGATTCCTGGAAGGTTCTGCTTCCTCTGTTTCATCTGAGTCCCTATCTCCTTCTCCTCTGAATTGGACTGGGAGATTGAGTGGTTCAAATCCTCTTCTTCCGGTCTACTTCCTTGCAAACCTGAAGGTAGACTCTGAGAAAGGGACTGGCTAGCTTGTCCTGCTTTAACAAAAAAGCTCTCCTGTGAAGAGGTCCCTTCCCCTGCCTGAGAGGCTGGGGGTGCTAGGGAAGTTTTTACAGTCTGGATTGTTGTCAGCATTTCCTCCCGGACTGTTTTTAAAAAGTCTTTCATAAGGGCTGATGATTCTTTTCCTGCCAGTTTGTAAATGCATTTGTAGCAAAATGGTTTTGTATGGGAGGGAGGTAATTTGTCTGCACAGTTACCACACTTTTTAGAGGCAACAGATCCTGGCCCTGAGACAGTAGAAGTTTCCTGAACACCACTCTGGGACTCTGGAAGACAGGATACAACATCGATTAGTATCACTGTTCCCACATATGCAAAGGTATGAGGCCCTATAGAAAAGACACTTAACAGTCCTACTATGGGCAGGGAGAGGGAACATCAAGCATTTTTTAGGGAAAATACATCAGCAGACTTTTTCTGTTGAAAGTAAGTTTCTAGATGCACTACAGCACTTACCCGGGTCCGACCTGGGTTTGGCTGCTTTTGCTTGGCCCAGCGCTTCTTCCTTCCCTGGTGGGTGAGTAGAAGGCTTCATCTCCCTGGCAGCTGTCCGAGCTCCTACGGCCTGGGAGCTGCACTACCGCATGTAAAGCGGTTCCGGCGTCTCCTCCACCTTCCCTTCCGCGTTCGTCGGAACTGACGTCACCGGATGTCCGACTCCTTCCGCTCCGACCGCGAGGCTTGAGGCGCTCGCGTCTGAAGTCACTTCCCGCGGGAATTTTGAATCTGATCTTCTGTGGAGGAGAGCTGCTGGCGCCGGGAAAAAACTGAGAGAAAGACCAGAGGGATCACCCAGGGTGACCGACGGTTCCCCCGATGGAAGAGGCGACCTGTGAGAGACCCGGGAGGGGTGGCAGGTAGAGCTCTACTCTCAATGGCTTCGCTGAACCTGGCTCACAGGGGGACCATAGGACTATCACAAAGTCTGCAGGTCAGTAAAAAACAACAAACGTTTCGTAGGAAGAAACACAATCTAAAACTGAGGATAGAGGGAAGGGTGGGGCCTTTTAACTGTGTTTTAATTGATTGTGTTTCCGGTAGGAGGAGCCTATCATCTCTCATGTTGGGCCGTCCTGGAAGGCGATTGGAGAAATTGTCCATTAAAGTAACGCAGTGCCGAATCGCAAAATATGGCCTGGTCATTAAGGGGGCAAATCCTTCTGGTCCAGAACTGGTTAAGATTAAAAACCTTCTGACTTTACAACTCCATTAATGAAATTTCACATGTAATTTTTTACATTTCAAAACTGCAACTTACAATAAAATACTTGGTAATCCTGCCATAAAGGTCCTTGTACTGACAGTTCTATTTGAGAGTGACAATGCTCTGTTCCTGTCTCACAACTATGTGCCTGTGTTGTCACACACTCTCCCAATGGAGATGACAAGCAGCCATGTCAATGCACATAGCACAAACATAGTGTGCTGTTGTCACCACCAGGAAAGCCATGCAGGCATCACTGGAGTGCATGTAGAAAGGAAGCTGCTAAAAAAGGGTGCAGGAGATCCATCCTTTGGCTCTCACCCCATTACAGTCTGCAATACAAGCCCAATCATGAAAAAGCTCCCTGAACATATAGGATGACAATTCATTTTCTTGTATATCTGCCCTTTCTACATTTTAGGATAATCCCACTTTTGCCCACGGTTGATTCCCCACGTTTATTGTTGATGGTGGTATTCTGTTAAGACAGGTAGACCTTAAAATCTCTTCACAAGGGGTTAGGTCATTTGAAAGGGGTTGTAAAGTCAGCTTTCTTTTTTATCTTAACCACTTTAAGATCGGAAGATTTTGCTGCTTAATGACCAGTCCCTATTTTGCGATTCAGCACTGCGTTACTTTAACAGACAATTGCGCGGTCGTGCGACACTGTACCCAAATAAAATTGATGTCCTTTTTTCCCCACAAACAGAGATTTCTTTTGGTTGTATTTGATCACCTCTGCGATTTTAATTTTTTGCGCTATAAACAAAAAAGCGACAATTATGAAAAAAAAAAAAAAAAAAATATGTTTCACATTCTGCTATATAACATTCCCAAAAAAAATGTAAAAATCAAAATTTAACATTTTAGGCCAATTTGTTTTCTGCTACATATTTTTGGTAAAAAAATTGCAATAAGTGTATATTGATTGGTTTGCACAGAAGTTATCGCGTCTACAAACTACGGGAAAGATTTCATGTCATTTATATATATTTTTTTATTTTTTTACTAGTAATGGCGGGGATCTGCGATTTTTAGCGGGACTGTGACTTTGCGGCGGACAGATCGGACCCCTGACAATTTTGACACTTTTGGGGGGACCAGTGACATTACTACAGTAATCAGTGCTAAAAATATGCACTGTTACTGTAATAATGACACTGGCAGGGAAGGGGTTAACAGTGGGTGATCAAGGGGTTAAATGTGAGCCTAGGGGAGTGATTCTAACTGTAAGGGGCGTGGCTTGTAAAATGATGATAGAGACCTGTGATCCTATAAAGAAGGCTCACATGAGCTCTGTGATCATTCCAGAGAAGAACGGTCGGCTGTGTTTACAACAGCTGACCGTTCTCTCCCAGCGGCCTATATATAGAAGGATTACAGGGGCTCTGTGATCATTCCAGAGAGAAGAAAGGTCGGCTGTGTTTACAACAGCTGACCGTTCTCTCTCAGGGGGGAGCGATCACGGGTGTCAGGCGGCAATCAGAGCCGCCTGCCCCATGCATCGGAGTCCCCGCTGCCGAATGGGGGCACGAGCGCGCCGCCGGCGGTGCGCGCTCACCTCCCTAGCTGCAGGCGCGCGACAGACATAGGCCTACGTTGTTTCGTGCAGGTGGGCCGCACTGCCGCAGTAAAAAGGCGGCGTGCTGTCGGGAACTGGTTAAAGATCAACATTGGGTGCTGAAAAGCCTGACTGTTTCTGCAGAAGTGCCTTGTGACTCCTATATATCTGTCACTCTCCAAGTTTCAGGCATTAAATGTCAGGTACTTTGTGCCTGCTCTCGCATTAAAGTGTTTGTGACCCGCGTCTGACAACACATTGGCTTGGCATACAACGCCGTATACTCACTTCTGTTCCTCTTTAGAAGCATACAATTGCTTGGTTTCCTGCTCATCCAGCATGAGCCAGTATTTGTTCTGATACTCTTTCACCTCCTTCCCTTTATCATCTGTAGAGTTTATAGCTGGATAATAAGACACAATCTCTTCCAAACTTTTCTGCCTGAAAACCAGAAAAAGGAAAAAATATAAGCTAAAGCACAATGACAATTATACACTTATCCTCGACAGACCTTTCAAGGCCAGATTTTTCTTATACTTACTTAGAGATAAGGAAGGTTTTCATAGCACTGATGATAACAGAAGAGTCATTTAGTTGCTGCAGAAAGAAAATTTGCATTAGTCATGACCACTAATTTCTAAATTACTAAATAGAAGCTATTCACGTGTAACTCCAACCAAAACTTTTTTCTCTAGTTTTAGACAGAAATCTATACAAAGGATAAAATGTACTGTAATGGGGCTTTATGTAGTAAGGCAAGTATCAAAAACTCTAAATTCCTTTTAAAATGTATAATGTTTATTATACATTCTGTTAAAAAAGAAAATCTAATAAAGCAGATAAACTAACCAGGCTCTGTCCCCTTTCTCCCTCCTCTTTAGCTCCCATTGGCTGCTGCTGCGGTCAATCACAGCCAGTGAGTGACAAGGGGGTGGGGAACGGGGCTGAGTGCCGCTGTCTGTGTCAATAGACGCAGACAGCAAGACTTGGGATCGTGCGCACACGAGTGCCTCCATAGCAAGCGACTTGCTATGTGGGTACTGAGCGGGGGGGGGGGGATAAGCTAGGAGCGCAAGTGGGGGACCCAAGAAGAGGAGGATTGGGGCTGCGATTTGTAAAACTATTGCACATAGCAGGTAATTATGACAAGAAAAAAAAAAAAAAAAAAAAAGAATATGGTGTCTTGCATTGCATGTGATGACATCAAGTAGCAATTGCCGGATGGAGTGTTGAAGAGACGTGGTTTTAGTGGACAGTATGATGGAAGCCCGCCAATACAAGAAATAATGCAAGTATTATAATGTATTCCTTTATGTGCATTTACCCCTGCTGTCACATGACTTATTTGCTAATATGAGAAGACAAGTCTTTTACCGATAGCAGTTCTTACTGCAATTTCTCTACTTATCACCATAAGAACTAGGGATCGACCGATATCGTTTTTTTTTCACTGCCAATACCAATATTTTGATCATCGTGTATCGGTATCGGCCAATATTTTTGTACATTTAAAACATTTTTTTTTTTTTCTTTTTTACTTGACAGGTACTCTTGTGGGTATGAAAGACCCCAAACCCCTCCTCTGCACTTAAAAGCATTTAAAATGCCAAGTTTGGCTGTTTTGAATGCTGTCATTTTTTTTTAATCAGGCGCCAGTACCCGGAAGTGATGTCATGACATCACTTCCGGATTTTTGCATGGAGACCCGATCAGAGCCGAATGTGGCTTTGATCGGGTCTTGGGTGGCTGTGCAGGCTGCTTGCCCGGGTCTCCCGGTGGGACGGGAGACCTGGGCGAGCCGCAGGAGGGGGGGGGGGGGGGAACGTCCCCTCCCGCTCCTTGTAATGACAGCCGAGCGGCTTCTCAGATGCATCAGTTGTAATTACAAGGCAGCCAACTGTCGGCTATGGACGCCGGTACTGGGGTGATGCCTCTAGCTGCAGGCATCACTCCGGTACAAGCACTTTCCCGAAATATCGGCAACCTTGGTGGCTGAGTCCGATATATCGGGGAAAGTGCAGATCGGCTTTGCCAATAATCGGTCGATCCCTAATAAGAACCTTTTTAAATGCAAAGAAGTCAGCCACCACAGATAGCAAAGATGACCCCCTAGCAGAAAACCAGCAATTGAGCAGTGGGATTGGATCACAGGATCTGATGTTCTCAAACTACTGTAGCAGAGGGGTTTTCTTGAGGTATAGATAAACTATATAGACTAGATCTTAAAAATGATCTCCAGGCACATATGAGCTGCTGGAAATCCTCTACAGCAGAGTTCAAACTAGGGGAGAGAGAAGCAGCACAAGGAGCCAATCAGTTGTGCTACAACGTTCATTTGATTACAAAAAAACATGCTGATTGGAGAATAGAACAACGTGACAGAGAGATGAGCCAATCAGCCTGCTGCTTCTCCTTTCACTGTCCAGTCACATGCTGGGAGAAGGAAGAAGACCTGTGACTGCAACAGAGAAAATCCAGGTTTCCTGCCTTGCCAGACAACACTGTGCTGTGTGCTAGAGCAGTGGTCCTCACCTCCGGTCCTCAGGGCCCACTAACAGGCCAGATTTTAAGTATTACCTTGGGGAGATGCAGACTAGAATACTGCAATCACTGAGCAGCAAATGATATCACCTGGGATGTATTTTGGTTTTCTTGCAAACCTGGCCTGTTAGTGGGCCCTGAGGACCAGGGTTGAGGACCACTGTGCTAGAGCTATGCAAGATTCAGGACTGGATGGACAGAAATACAAATCCTCTGGCAGATCAATCCACTCCCTTATATGTATTGTATCTGAATTCTGCTGTGTGCCTGTGGTTCAGGCATGAGACATTAATTCAACATGTTTCAATCATAAATGATCAGACTGCGCACAGAATGAACTGGAACGAAAGACATTTTTTTTTTTTTTAAAGTTTGCTGGGTTACAAAGAGTTCAGATTCAGGAAGTGTATGCCACCTCCTGGACTGCTGCCTGTTATTTACAATTTATAACTTAAAGGGTAACCCCACTTTCCTGGGGGAAAAAAAATCAGCAAAAAAGAAAAAACAATATAGCGTATACAATTGCAACACAAATCATATTGTAATTGAAAATGATTAAAAATGACCGTTCCTTTTCAATCTGCAGCCGCTGTAATTTTCCGAAAATGAAATATGGCCGCCTGGAGGTGTTCTGTACACAGAATGTATACTGACCACACCCCCAGAAACTTCATTTCCTGCTTGTGTGATTGGCTCACCAATTTTCCCAGAAGTCTGCACTAAGATACAAGTCAGATTTCTGGCATCCCCTGCAACAAAAATGTCATTTCTGGCGAGATACTCCCAATAGGAACACGTCTAAAGGGATGCAGACCCAGCAGCTTACCACATTAGTGCTCTGCAGCTGCACAGCTGACAGATAATTATGAAACCACTCCCATTAGACCCACTCAGCACAGAGGAACAAACAATGATTTCTTCAGAATAACAAAAATGTAGGAATCTGCAACAAAGATTAGTAAAATCCTTGCAATGTACAGAGATCACCCAGAGGGGAATGTTTTTTTCTCAATAAAAGTGGAGTTACGCTTTAACTGATGCTGGGATATATAACTATCATTATACTTTCAGCTCTCCGACAACAGATCTGCAGCTCTCCTACATAGCTGCCATCCTTTCCTTTGTCTACCCCTCCTCCCCTCTTGTCCATTTACAGGACAATTCAGTTTCTGCAAATTCATTCACAGTATACAGATCATTTTATGAATGAACGAGGAGAGAGGAGGAGAGGGAAGGATAGCTTGTGTTAGAGCTGAACGATAGTTGATATGATATCGACTATCGTTCTGCGGGCGTGGGCGATATTTATTTCGCCGAAGACACAATATTTAGCATTAAGCAAGGGGCATGGCCGGAAAACGTGCGGGACGGACGCGGCTTGTGAGAGCTCCGATACCGCCGTACCGAATCCTCAGAAATCCTCCTAAATCTCCCTTATTCAGGGAGAAAAAACAGCTAGGGGAGACCAATACTGCCCGGTATTGCGGAGGAAAGACTCCGTTCTAAGGAGCGCAGAGTTAAGGCCTACACGGGCCCAGAAGCCGCGGCCTTGCCTAGATCGGAGCGCGATCGCGGTTTTCGGTAAGGCCTACTTACTCTGCACTCATTTGGGACTTGCCTCCATCCCCCGGGTGCCCCCAAAGCCATACACAGACCTCCTAATCTTCACAAAAAAGGACCCCAGTGTACTCATATCCCTCAGCAAGCTGTGCCGACCGCCATCTTGGCTGCACAGGGGGACACAGATCCACAGCAGACTGCAACTCTCTCACCTTGTTCAGCAATCCCCCCTTGCATAGAACTCTTAGCAGCCGCTCTACAGCATTAGGCAGGGAGAAGTCGGGGCTCGGGTGGATTCTTCTATCTCCTACCACCACTGTGAGTCCCAACTCTGCCTAATCCACACTGTCAGTGTCTTCTGCATTCCACCCAGTTAAATATCACGATATATATTGTTGAAAAACAAATATCGCAATGTACTTTTTTTCCCAATATCGTGCAGCCCTAGCTTGTGTATGAAGGCCACAAGTCTGCTGTTGGGGCACTTTCCTGGCATCAGTGAAGATGTAAATTGTAAAGAACAGGCAGCCGCCCAAGAGCTGACATACACCACTTGAAATATACCCATCTGTAAGGCCCCTTTCACACGGGCGCACCGCCCGACAGAGTCCGTTCTGCTCAGCGGGGGATCGATCCGCCGATCCCCGCTGAGCAGGCGGATGACAGCTCCATCTCCGCTCTGTGTGCAGAGACGGAGCTGTCAGATCCCCGCTGTCCTCTATGGGGAGATCGGATGAGAATGGACCGCCTGTCTGCTCTCATCCGATCCGATGACGGATGGAAAATAGAGTTTCCATGCGACCAGATTTGACGGACAGGATCGGATCGGATAGCAGCGGGTGTCAGCAGACATGTCTCCACTGACACCCGCCGCCCCATAGGGATGCATGGAGCATCCGATCAGGTCCGCCTGAAAAACTAACAGGCGGATCGGATCGTTTTTGCCTGTGTGAAAGGGGCCTAACCCAACAGAATTTTTAAATAACTGTTTTCTTGAGTTAATTGAAACAAAAAAAGAATGCAAAATAAATCTGGACTTTATAAGAGTTTTTACAAGACCTGAAAAAGATAAAAACGGAATTTTTGTAAAATCTTACCTGTAAAATTCCTTTCTCTGAGTCCTCCGACAGTCGCCGCCCCTTCATATTCATCACCAATGGGTTATGTCCTCTTATCCGTAGGAGTAGCTAGGCAATAGAATATGTTAGTACAAGAGACTTTTAACATATCCCCACCCCCAGGGGGTGGTCCCCTCAGTACATAACCCTCCACTTCCTGTAACCAAACCAGTTTCAGTGAAATAGCAGTAGAGAGTACATGAAAAACCCCAAAAGAGGGGCAGGGGCGGCGACTGTCGGAGGACTCAGAGAAAGGAATTTTACAGGTAAGATTTTACAAAAATTCCGTTTTCTCTTACGTCCTCCGACAGTCGCCGCCCCTTCATATTCATCACCAATGGGATGTCCCCAAGCAGTGTAAACATGAGGGGTGGGAAGAACGCAGCCGCGCCCAAGGCAACGCCGTCTCCCCATCAGAGAAAGGAACCTTACCAAAGGAAGGAACCCAGTTGGGCATAAGAACAAAACACTCGCTCAACAGGAGCAAGAAAACCCAGGGAAAAAACAAATGTCCCAAACAGTCAAAGAACCCGTAACAAGGGCTCTAGGGAACTGCCGCACCGAGAACCTTGCGGCCAAAGGAAGCATCAGCCGATGCCGTAACATCTACTCTGTAGAATTTTGTGAAAGTGTGAACGGTCGACCAAGTCGCCGCCTTACACACCTGGGCCACAGAGGCCCCATGACGACAGGCCCAAGACGTACTCAGAGATCTGGTAGAGTGCGCCTCCACAGGTACAGGGGGAACTTTCCCCTTCAAAGCATAGGCCTGATCAATGGTCTGTCTGATCCATTTGGCGATGGTAGAAGCCGACGCCGCCATGCCCTTCCGAGGACCTGCCGGAAGAACAAACAAGGCATCCGACTTGCGAAAAGACTCAGTCGATTTCAAGTAGACTCTAATCGCCCGGACAACATCCAAGGAGTGAAGCAGCACCTCCGTCGGATGCTTAGGCTTCGCGCAGAGCGAAGGTAGGACAATGTCCTCATTGAGATGAAAGTCCAAAACCCTTTTTGGAAGAAAAGAAAGGTTAGGTCGCAAGACCACCTTGTCCAAATGCACAACCAGATACGGAGACTTGCAGGACCAGGCTGCCAGCTCCGACACTCGACGAGCCGAGGTGATAGCCACCAAAAAGGCGACCTTCTTGGATAACAAAGACAGCGAGATTTCCCTGATCCTTTCAAAAGGAGCACGCTGCAATACAGACAGGACTAGATTCAAGTCCCAAGGGGGCAGAGGGTCCCTCCTAGGAGGGATCAGATGACGTACCCCCTGCACAAAAGTGCTAACCAAAGCGTTAGATGCCACAGGACGTTGAAACAGAACGGCCAAAGCGGACACCTGACCCTTGATCGTAGCCAGCGCCAAACGCTGTTCAACACCCGTCTGAAGGGAGGGCAACACCCTAGACACTGATTAAGTGGTAGGAGAGAAACCCCTGGATTCGCACCAGGCAAAACATGCCTTCCAAGTACGGTAGTAAACCTTCCCCGAGGAAGACCTCCTCGCAGTGATCAAGGTGTGAATGACCTCAGGGGAAAGACCCCTGGTCTTCAGGACCTCGGTTTCAACAGCCAGGCCGTCAAAGCCAGCGACTGTAAAGCAGGATGGAAGATCGGTCCTTGCGACAGAAGATCTTCTCGAAGAGGCAGACGCCACGGGACGTCGATTGCCAGATTTACGAGGTCTGTGTACAAGGACCGGCAAGGCCAGTCCGGTGCCACAAGAATCACCGCAGTTGGTTCCGAGTGCAACCTGCGAAGGAACCTGGACAGTAATTGAACCGGTGGAAACGCATACATCAGTCGGTACTGATGCCACGGGGCAACCAACGCGTCCGACGCGTCTGCCCGAGGATCGCGCGTCCTTGCCACGAACCGCGGAACTTTGTTGTGCAGACGAGATGCGAACAGGTCTACCTCCGGAAGACCCCACTTCGCGCACAACATCTGGAAGACATCCGGGTGAAGGGACCATTCCCCCTGGTCCAGGGTCTGGCGGCTCAGATAATCCGCCTGCCAATATTCCACTCCCGGAATGTGAACAGCTGATATTGTCGGGACATGCGTCACGGCCCAAGACAGAATCGCGGCCACTTCTCGAGCCGCCTGGGCACTCCTGGTGCCCCCTTGGTGATTGATGTAAGCCACCGCCGTGGCATTGTCCGCCTGCACCCTGACCGGACAGCCGTGAAGACTGTCCGTCCCACGACGAAGACAGAGGAGTACCGCTCGCAGTACCAGAACGTTGATCGGAAGGGAGGATTCCTCCTGCGACCAAACACCCTGGGCGGACAGAACGCCCAGAACACCACCCCAGCCCGACAGGCTGGCGTCCGTGGTGATCACCGTCCACGAAAGGGGACGAAAAGACTTGCCCCCCGACACTGAGGGGGACCGAAGCCACCACAGAAGATCCCTTCTGGTCTGAGAACGCAAGGATATCTGAAGATCCAGAGAGTGCGGTCGCCCGTCCCACTTGGACAATATCTCCGCTTGGAGACCCCGAGTGTGAAACTGAGCGAAGGGAATCGCCTCGAAAACCGAGACCATCAATCCCAGACACCGCATGCACGTCCGAATGGACGAGAACTGATTGTCCCTGAGGGACCTGACTCCCTCCCGAAGAGCCCTGAGTTTGTCGTCCGGTAGGAAGACCTTCGCCCGGACAGAGTCCAGAATCATTCCCAGATACGGGAGGCGGACCGACGGGCACAATGTTGATTTTGGGAAATTGATCGTCCAACCAAACTCTTGCAGAGTCTGCAACGTGACGGACAGATCCTTCACCAGACCTTGGTTGGTCGCAGACCGAACCAAAATATCGTCCAGACATCCCAGGACCGATATGCCCTGGGCTCTCAACAAGGCCAGAACCGGTGCCAGCACTTTGGTGAACACCCTCGGAGCCGAGGCGAGACCGAAAGGCAAAGCCACAAATTGGTAATGATCCTCCGCTATGGCGAATCGAAGGTACCTCTGGTGACCCTCGAAAATGGGGATGTGAAGATACGCATCCTTCAAGTCGATGGAAGCCATGAATTCCCCCGGAACCAGGGCAGCCACCACCGACCGCAGGGATTCCATGCGGAACTTGCGCACCCGCACAAAGCGGTTCAGCGCCTTCAAGTCCAGAATCGGACGTACCTTGCCCTCTTTCCTGGGCACGGTGAACAGATTGGAATAGAACCCCCGAAATCTGTCCCGATGAGGTACCGGGACCACCACACCCTGAGCCCTCAGGTCCTGCACCGCTAGGCGCAGGTCCCGCAAACGCTCCGGGGATAACAGAAGATTTGAGGGAAAAAATCTGCTCATCGGCCGAGAGAGAAACTCGATCTTGTAGCCAGATCGAACGAGTTCCTGAACCCACCTGTCCCGAACCCGGGACAGCCATGGCCGAGAGAAAACCGAGCAAGTGTCCCCCCACCCCAGACTCGGGTGAGGGCGCCCCTTCAGGCCGCACTGTTGTGGGCCGCAGAACCGGATTGGCCGGACTTTTGCTTACCTGCCCACGGCTCCTTCTTACCAGGAGCCGCCTTGGGCTTGTGGGATTGAGGCAAGAGCGTGCTCTTACCACCCGTGACTCACTTAATTAGTGCATCTAAGGATTCGCCAAAAAGGCGAGAACCATCATAAGGCAGATTGGCCAAGGTCTCACGGGAAGATTGATCCACAGACCAACACTTCAACCAAACCAGGCGGCGATTTAACACCGCCACACTGTGTACACGTGCAGCCAACGGAACCATATCCAGGTCCGCATCACACAAGTACATGACACCCTGGTGGATTTTATCCACCATATCCAAAGTCGCCTGGGGGGCAGAATCAGCCACCAGGACCCGCCTAAGCACCTGCGTCCAGCTCGCGACCGCCTGGGTCGCCATAAGAGAAGCGAATAAAGCCTTTAACATAGGACCCATAATAGAATAGGTATGACGGGCAAGAGATTCCATTCTCTTGTCCGTGGCATCCCGGAACACCGGGGTGTCTTCAGCCGGAATCGCAGTGGATTTGTTTAAAACAGCTATCACATGATCCACCGGCGGTGGAATACACCAGCGCTCATCAGTAGCAGGCGTAAAGGGATAGCGTAGCTTAAAACTACTAGGTACAGCAAATGGCTTGCGTATATTACGCCACTGTTCTTTTACAGCGTTTTGAATCAGCAGTGCAGGGGAACACCTGCGACGTTTTGCGCCTTTTCTGCGTCCCATCAGCCGCCAAGGCAGCTGGAGGACATGATTCCTCCTCTAACCGCAGTGTTTGCTTGATAGAAGCAACCAATTCATCCATGAGTGCAAGCTCTTCAGACGAGCCAGGGGGAGAATTATCAACCCCCTCCACCTCAGTCTCCATATCTGACCCGACAAGGTCCAGGGAGGAACGGGACCCCGAAAAGGAGACCCCAGCCACAGCAGCCCCAGTACCATCACCCTCTGAATCAGAGGAAATTGAAACAATGGGCCTTTGTGGATTGAGCAGCCACCAGCATTTGCACCTGAGTCGCAAGGCTAGCCACAGTCGCAGCCAAATCCCCCCCATGGGGGGAGAGTACAGACCCCTGGCTCCCCACTAAAGTTGTAGGAAATTGGTTTTCCTGAGAATCCATGCCCATGTAGCAGTAAAATAAATGGGTGACCGCCCCTTTAAGAGAGCGCTGCGATCGTAGCCCACTGCACACAAACACCCCACACAAGGGACCCCCACAGGGACAATTAAACCAAGGCAGGATACAGGGAATAGAGGGAAATGAACCTGGATATCGCTGCTGCTGCTGCCTGCGGTGCTCCTGAATGCTGGTATACAGGGCGCTCCATTAAAGCCTATGGAGGCTACAAGAAAATGGCCGCCATGCATGTAAAACATGCGGCCGGAGCGATCGCAGCCAAAATGGCGCCGTTTGGCGCCGAAACTGCCGCTCCCACACCCCATGAGGGTGAAGTAAAAGAAACATCCTAATTGCCCAGCAAAAGGAAACATGTTAAACTGCCGCAGCGGCGCTGTAATGTGCCCCAAGCATGAGAAAACTCAAGCCCCACAGCACACAGCCGTTCACATACAAACTGACACAGAGTGCAGCACAACCCCCCCTCCTGCAGCCCACAGCATGCAACATGAGGGATAGGGAGACAGTAATATTGTGAACACAGGGTAAGGTAACACAGTCCCAGACTGACACCCCCCAGACAGACAGGTCCCCACATACATACACTTACCTCTAACATGGCGTGGGGAACCCGCACAGGCGAACAAACCGCTGAACATAAGGCAGGGAGAGTCGCATCCAGGACGCATCAGGAGGTGGGTTGAGAAACCGCACAGCGTCCGGTGAGGTAGCCACCTCACCTGGCATCCCTGCACGACACAGGGATGGGTCGTTCAGAAAACTCAGGAGCGATACCTGACTGAACGCTCGATGGCGGGCTGAGAAACCACTGACCCACAACCTGCGACCAGGGAGGTCAGCCCGAGACGCAGCCCGCATGATCCTCTTCTTCCGAAGAACTAACTAACGCTGGTAAAATAACAGCTAACAAGAAAGAGAGAAAAAACTCAAATAAAATCCAAAGAAAGGAAAGAGAGCTGGGACAAGGTGTCCCAGCACAGAAACATCCAGCCACTCCTAACAGCTAGACAAATGAAACTGGTTTGGTTACAGGAAGTGGAGGGTTATGTACTGAGGGGACCACCCCCTGGGGGTGGGGATGTGTTAAAAGTCTCTTGTACTAACATATTCTATTGCCTAGCTACTCCTACGGATAAGAGGACATAACCCATTGGTGATGAATATGAAGGGGCGGCGACTGTCGGAGGACGTAAGAGAAAAGAATGATTTAAACTAAAAACAATCCATCCCTTAAAGCAAGAAGAAAAAAAACACCATTCCACATATTATAGGATACCTGTACTTTTAAACAAATGAGCTCTCGTAGTATAGGAAGGACACTAAGAAGCTTTGCAAGCAGAAGCTGTTCATTTTTCCCTTCCCAGAGTTTATAAAGCAGAAAAAAAAAAAACTCACAATAGGGCAGCCAGCATTAGCCAAAAGGATGGGAACTTTTCTATAGGAGGAGAATTTAATCTCTTTCCTCATGACTGGATTGACTTCCACGATCTCATGCGGCAGCTGGTGATAGTCCAGGAAGGCTCGCACCTTACTGCAGAAGGGACAGGTCTTGTACTGGTAGAGTGTAAGCTGTACACCACCCACTGGGACCTGAAAAAGATAAAAAGAATGATTTCAACTAAAAACAATCCATCCCTTAAAGCAAGAAGAAAAAAAAAACAGCATTCCACATATTATAGGATACCTGTACTTTTAAACAAATGAGCTCTCGTAGTATAGGAAGGACACTAAGAAGCTTTGCAAGCAGAAGCTGTTCATTTTTCTTGCCTTTTACTCTCCTGGACCACAAAAAAATGTGAGCTAGGCCCAGTACAGTGTAAGCATTGCTCAGTGTACATTCATCTGCTCTGCACTGTACAGTGTAAGCATTGCTCAGTATAACATTCATCTGCTCTGCACTGTACAGTGTAATGAGCAATGACTCCATACCAGGCCTGAGAACATATCTAGATAGGAATTCCGTTTCTGCGGTTGGCTATCAGAATATCATGGGATGGACCGATGGGCAGGGTTTAGCCAGGAACCACCTCTATAAGTGAATTTTTTTTTTTATATTAAAATATTATGGGAAAAATAATGCATTGAATAAATATATATATATATATATATATATATATATATATATACACACACATATACACATACACCTTGGAGGACCGGAGCGTCGCCAAACGGCCTATTTTTTTTTTTTTTATTAAAAAATATGATTTTTTTTTAATTAAAAAATATGATTTTTTTTTAATTAAAAAATATGATTTTTTTTATTAAAAAATATGATTTTTTTATTAAAAATATGATTTTTTATTAAAAATATGATTTTTTATTAAAAATATGATTTTTTTTTAAAAATATGATTTTTTTTATTAAAAAATATGATTTTTTTTTTTTTTTAATTGCTACTGTGAGATAGGAGGTCTTTTTGACCCCAGATTTCACAATAAAGAGGTCCTGTCCGTCCTATTTCTATTACAAGGGATGTTTACATTCCTTGTAATAGGAATAAAAGTGATCAAAAATATTTTTTTTTTTTTAAAAGGACACTGTAAAAATAAAAAAAGTAAAATAAATAAATAAGAAAAAAAAAAAAAAAAAAAAAAAGGAAAGCGCCCCGTCCCTCCAAGCTCGAGCGCAGAAGCGAACGCATACGCAAGTCGTGCCCACATATGTAAACAGTGTTCAAACCACACATGTGAGATATCGCCGCAATCATTACAGTGAGAGCAATAATTCTATCCCTAGACCTCCTCTGTAACTCTAAACTGGTAACCTGTAGAAATGTTTAAATCGTCGCCTATGGAGATTTCAAAGTACTAACGTTTGTCAATATTCCACGAACGTGCGCAATTTTGAAGCATGACATGTTGGGTATCAATTTACTCGGCATAACATTCTCTTTCACATTACAGAAAAAAAGTGGGCTAACTTTAACCGGTTGCCGACCGCCGCACGACTATATACTGCGGCGGTCAGCCCCGGCCAGGCAGAGTGACGTACCGGTACGTCACTCGCCTGTCACTGACTTGCGAGCCAATTGCGGGCGGGCGCGGCTCGTTCACAGACAAGTCAGTGCGTGTGACCGGCGGACCCGATGTCCGCCGGTCACACTACGATCGCTCCGGTGAAGGGAGAAAGGCGGAGCGGCTTATGTAAACAAGCCGCCCGTCATTCTCCCTGGTGTAAAAATGAAGATCAGACGGTTCTACTATGTAGGACCGTTGATCTTTGTTTTTACACCAATAGCAATGTCCCTGCACATTTAGAATCACGCCCCTAGGACACACTTAACCCCTCCCTGTCCAATAGAGTTAACCCCTTCCCTGCCAGTGTCATTTTTGCAGTAACAGTGCATATGTATAGCACTGATTACTGTAGTAATATCACTGGTACCCCCAAAAGTGTCAAAAATGTCAGTCAAGGGTCCGATCTGTCCGCCGCAATGTCACAGTACCGAAAAAAAAAAAATCACAGATCGCCGCCATTACGCGTTAAAAAAAAAAAAACACCAAAAATGACAAAAATCTTTCCCTTTGTTAGTAAACGCGATAACTTTTGCGCAAACCAATCAAAATACGCTTTTTGCGATTTTTTTTTTACCAAACCTATGTAGCATAAAACAAATTGGCCGAAAATGTTAAAAAATTTTGATTTTTACATTTTTTTTTGGGGAATTTCATATAAAAAAATTTGAAAAATATTGTTATTTTTGCAAAATTGACGCTCTTTTTTTGTTTATAGCGCATGATCAAAAAATCGCACAGGTGATCAAATACCACCAAAAGAAAGCTCTGTTTGTGGGAAAAAAAGGACGTGAAATTCGTTTAGGTACAGCGTCGCACGACCGCGCAATTGTCCGTCAAAGTCACGCAGTAAAAAAAAAAAAAAAAAAAAAATCGCAAAAAACCCCCTGGTCAGGAAGGGGGTAAAATCTTCCGGGGCTTAAGTGGTTAATATTTTTTTATTTTTTCATTCAAAAAAGTGTAATTTTTCCAAAAAAAATTGCGTTTGTAACACCGCTGCGCAAATACGGCGTCACAAAGTATTGCAACCATCTCCATTTTATTCTCTGGGGTCTCTGCTAAAAAAAGAATATATAATGTTTGAGAGTTCTAAGTAATCTTCTATCAAACAATACTTATTTTAATTTGTAAACAACAAGTGTCAGAAATAGGCCTGGGGCTTAAGTGGTTAAAAAGTGTTCCTTTATTGAGCAGTGTATATAGTCAGTACATAGATGATAGATATATATATATATATATATAGATATAGTCAGTACATAGATAGTGTGTGCATATATATATATATATATATATATATATAGTCAGTACATAGATGGTATATATAGTCAGTACATAGATGGTGTGTGTGTGTGTATATATATATATATATATATAGTCAGTACATAGATGGTACTATATATAGTCAGTGCATAGATGGTGTATATATATATATATATATAGTCAGTACATAGGTGGTGTGTGTATATATATATATATATATATATAGTCAGTACATAGATGGTGTGTGTGTATATATATATATATATATATATATATAGTCAGTACATAGATGGTACTATATATAGTCAGTGCATAGATGGTGTATATATATATATATATATATATATATATATATATATATATATATATATATATAGTCAGTACATAGATGGTGTGTGTATATATATATATATATATATATATATATATATATATATATAGTCAGTATATAGATGGTATATATATATATATATATATATATATATATATATATATATATATATATAGGCTGGACTCTGATTCATACCTGTGTCTCCTCCTCCTCGGCCTTCTGCTCCCCTAGGACATAGTTCATGCTGTGTATGACCCCCAGGGCTCCCCCTACAGTAAACATCACCCCCCACCCCCTCCTGCCCTCTTTACCCTCCTCCTGCCCCCTCCTGCCTGTCCTGTACCCTCTCCAGCCGGCACTGAGGGGGGTGAGCCCTGTGTGTGGAGAGGTGAATCCTCTACGGCCCTGTACAGCGCCCCCAGCTGCCAGTCCACCACCTAATCCGGCCACACCAGCTCTCCATTGCCAGGCCAGGCGCCATGACAGAGCGCCCAGCTCGTGTACCCTGCGAGCAGCCATCTTCCCTGCAGTCTGGCCCCGCCCACCTGCTACCTGTACACCGGGCACATGACCCGCACAGCCAGCGATAGGCTGAGAGCTCCGGTTACGTCATCCGGTGCCTGGGGAATAACATAGACGTCACATGACCGGCAGTCACATGACACAGAGGCAGAATGTCAGGACCGAATGGTGACCCGCAGGTTCCTATGGGCGAGGTGTCCGGGGAGGAAGGTGACTGCTCTTCATTATTCTCTCATACATAATGTCTTCTTCTATTATCATTGTGTGCCTGGCTGTCACAGCTGTCCTCTTCTTCTATCATCGTGTGCCTGGCTGTCATAGCTGACCTCTTCTATCATCGTGTGCCTGGCTGTCATAGCTGACCTCTTCTATCATCGTGTGCCTGGCTGTCATAGCTGACCTCTTCTTCCATCATCGTGTGCCTGGCTGTCATAGCTGACCTCTTCTTCCATCATCGTGTGCCTGGCTGTCATAGCTGACCTCTTCTATAATCGTGTGCCTGGCTGTCATAGCTGTCCTCTTCTTCTATAATCGTGTGCCTGGCTGTCATAGCTGACCTCTTCTATAATCGTGTGCCTGGCTGTCATAGCTGACCTCTTCTATAATCGTGTGCCTGGCTGTCATAGCTGACCTCTTCTTCTGGGAGTGACCGTGTGCCTGGCTGTCATAGCTGACCTCTTCTTCTGGGAGTGACCGTGTGTCTGGCTGTCATAGCTGTCCTCTTCTTCTATCATCATGTGCCTGGCTGTCACAGCTGACCTCTTCTTCTTGGAGCGATCGTGTCTGGAGTGATTGGGGGGGTCCGGGTGGGGGACCCCTCCCAACCCCCCCCCCCCCCCGACTGATGGAGCACCACTGGCCGCGGCCATTGCCATGATTTTATGAGCGCTCTTTCCAATTGTGGATCCTGTAAGTGCAATATTCTGCTTTCTTCATTAAAGTCTTTTAATATATTGCACTAAGGTAGCGTTTTTTTTTTCTTTTGGAGATATTGTGGAAGTTTCAAAAAATACCCCCTGAGTGATTCCAGGCTTGCAGTTTGGAGAAAGACTCTAATTTTTTATGCTCAATGGGACCACTTATCATTGGGTGGTCTACAGGTTCTGGTAAGCATATTTATTATTCACCTTGGGTGGGCTGTGCACCGATTCTTTCATCTTACTTGGCACATCTTCCTGGTTGATTTATCCCTTCCATTCACATGGATGATGTTCTTGGGACTGAATCTTTTGTACATAGTCCGGTCCATAAATATTGGGACTTGGACACAATTCTGATCTTTTTAGCTCTATACACCACCACAATGGATTTGAAATGAAACAAACAAGATGTGCTTTAACTGCAGACTTTCAGCTTTAATTTGAGGGTATTTACATCCAAATAAAGTGAAAGGTGTAGGAATTACAACAGTTTGTATATGTGCCTCCCAATTTTTAAAGGACCAAAAGTAATGGGACAATTGGCTGCTCAGCTGTTCCATGGCCAGGTGTGTGTTATTCCCTCATTATCCCATTTACAAGGAGCAGATAAAAGGTCCAGAGTTCATTTCAAGTGTGCTATTTGCATTTGGAATCTGTTGCTGTCAACTCTCAATATGAGATCCAAAGAGCTGTCACTATCAGTGAAGCAAGCTGAAAAAATAAACCCATCAGAGAGATAGCAAAAACATTAGGTGTGGCCAAATCAACTGTTTGGAACATCCTTAAAAAGAAAGAATGCACCGGTGAGCTCAGCAACACCAAAAGACCCAGAAAACCACGGAAAACAACTGTGGTGGATGACCGAAGAATTCTTTCCCTGGTGAAGAAAACACCCTTCACAACAGTTGGCCAGATCAAGATCACTCTCCAGGAGGTAGGTGTATGTGTGCCAGATCAAGATCACTCTCCAGGAGGTAGGTGTATGTGTGTCAAAGTCAACAATCAAGAGAAGACTTCACCAGAGTGAATACAGAGGGTTCACCACAAGATGTAAACCATTGGTGAGCCTCAAAAACAGGAAGGCCAGATTAGAGTTTGCCAAACAACATCTAAAAAAGCCTTCACAGTTCTGGAACAACATCCTATGGACAGATGAGACCAAGATCAACTTGTACCAGAGTGATGGGAAGAGAAGAGTATGGAGAAGGAAAGGAACTGCTCATGATCCAAAGCATACCACCTCATCAGTGAAGCATGGTGGTGGTAGTGTCATGGCGTGGGTATGTATGGCTGCCAATGGAACTGGTTCTCTTGTATTTATTGATGATGTGACTGCTGACAAACGCAGCAGGATGAATTCTGAAGTGTTTCGGCAATATTATCTGCTCATATTCAGCCAAATGCTTCAGAACTCATTGGACGGCGCTTCACAGTGCAGATGGACAATGACCCGAAGCATACTGCAAAAGCAACCAAAGAGTTTTTTAAGGGAAAGAAGTGGAATGTTATGCAATGGCCAAGTCAATCACCTGACCTGAATCCGATTGAGCATGCATTTCACTTGCTGAAGACAAAACTGAAGGGAAAATGCCCCAAGAACAAGCAGGAACTGAAGACAGTTGCAGTAGAGGCCTGGCAGAGCATCACCAGGGATGAAACCCAGCGTCTGGTGATGTCTATACGTTCCAGACTTCAGGCTGTAATTGACTGCAAAGGATTTGCAACCAAGTATTAAAAAGTGAAAGTTTGATTTATGATTCTTAATCTGTCCCATTACTTTTGGTCCCTTAAAAAGTGGGAGGCACATATACAAACTGTTGTAATTCCTACACTGTTCACCTGATTTGGATGTAAATATCCTCAAATTAAAGCTGAAAGTCTGCAGTTAAAGCACATCTTTTTGTTTCATTTCAAATCCACTGTGGTGGTGTATAGAGCCAAAAAGATTAGAATTGTGTCGATGTCCCAATATTTATGGACCTGACTGTATATGGACTCAAATTTTCCTCTCTACCAGCACTGAATGCATTAATTGTCCTTAGCGCTGCACTTTCTTTTTAATTCTGTTATCTGAAGTGTGAAAAGATTGCAACAATCGCCATTTTAACCACTTAAGCCCCGGAAGATTTTACCCCCTTCCTGCCCAGGGGGTATTTTGCGATTCGGCACTGCGTGACTTTAACGGACAATTGCGCGGTCGTGCGACGCTGTACCTAAACGAATTTGACGTCCTTTTTTTCCCACAAACAGAGCTTTCTTTTGGTGGTATTTGATCACCTGTGCGATTTTTTTGATCACGCGCTATAAACAAAAAAAGAGCGTCAATTTTGCAAAAATAGCAATATTTTTCACATTTTTTTATATGAAATTCCCCCCAAAAAAAAGTAAAAATCAAAATTTTTTAAAATTTTCGGCCAATTTGTTTTATGCTACCTATGTTTGGTAAAAAAAAATCGCAAAAAGCGTATTTTGATTGGTTTGCGCAAAAGTTATCGCGTTTACTAACAAAGGGAAAGATTTTTGTCATTTTTGTTGTTTTTTTTTTTTAACGCGTAATGGCGGCGATCTGCGATTTTTTTGCGGTACTGCGACATTGGGGCGGACAGATCGGACCCTTGACTGACATTTTTGACACTTTTGGGGTTACCAGTGACATTTCTACAGTAATCAGTGCTATACATATGCACTGTTACTGTAAAAATACACTGGTAGTGAAGGGGTTAACTTTATTTGGAAGGGAGGGGCTGTGTGTATCCCTAGGGGCGTGCTTTCTACTGTGATTGGCTGTGGCTTGAGCTGTAAGGACACTGATCAACGGATCTACATACTAGATCCGTTTTATCAGTGTCTTTACAGTGAGGAGAATGACAGGTGGCTTGTTTACACAAGCTGCCTGACATTCTCCCTCTCCCCCGCCGATCGCCGAGTGACCGGCGGACATCGGGTCCGCTGGTCACACGCGCGGGGGGGTCCGTGACCACGCGGGAGCGGGAGCGCGCCTCCGGGGGCGCGCGCTCGCTCCCTAGGCCCTCACAAGCTAGTGACGTAGCCCTACGTCACTTTGCCTGTGAGGGGCTGACTGCCGACGTAGATCGGCGTTAGGCAGTCGGCAAGTGGTTAAATAGAAAACGATATATATATATTTATATATATATTTTTTTTTTTTACTCTAAAAGCATTTTATTAAAATACATTTTGATATAAAAAAATAAATAAATAAAATTTAAAAAATCCGATTTTTTTTTTTTTTTTAAATCGATTTTTATCCACTCTGGGCTGCCTATGTTCCCTTATTATTATACCAAGATCTCATTACAAGCAAACATGTTTAGCAGTCTAATATTCAGTCCAGTAGTGGATATGGTGGGATACACTGCACTTGCTGGTAGTGTACTCCGATTTTTATCCCAAGGAATCCCCCCCCCCCCCCCTAGGGGTTGTCCAATGTGTCCATCGTTCTGCTGTACATTGGTTTCGGGGTAGTAAGGAATAAACTCTCACATACAGATCTGGTGAGCCATGATCTCTGCAATCCTCATGTCACATTGTTTATCTATAAACTTTGCTGGGTGTAGTGTGCAGGCCAGCTCTAGTTCCATCAGGTATCGGATGGCTGCGGGCTCCTGAGGATGGCAGGTGCAAGGTAATCAAGCCATTTGCAAAGTATTTGTTTGCTGTTTTATCAATACTCTCCTTTGTAAACATTTCCTTAGGACCTTATTTTCAACCTTAATATCAAAGTAAATATACAGCACTGCACCTGCATTGTACATTCTGAGAATTGCAGATCACAGTGTGTGGTCAGTGGTGTCCTCCTGTGTTCTCTTCCTAATGCTGCAGAGGACACTTCAGGATCGAAGGAAGACTGTCCCATCATCATTCCACTGGTTTCTTCCGATTTCCCAGACTTTTTCTGTTCTTTTATTAAGACGAATGGGGCTTCACCTGCTTCAGAACCCAAAGCAAGTGATGAGCAAAATATATTTGTAAAGCACTGTGTATGAACACAAACTGTATGCAAAAGAGTTACCCTCCACATTTTTCTGTTACACATACTGCCCATCGTCATACCCTTCACACTCCTCTCCTGTACATACTGCCCATCGTCATACCCTTCACACCCCTCTCCTGTACATACTGCCCATCGTCATACCCTTCACACCCCTCTCCTGTACATACTGCCCATCGTCATACCCTTCACACCCCTCTCCTGTACATACTGCCCATCGTCATACCCTTCACACCCCTCTCCTGTACATACTGCCCATCGTCATACCCTTCACACCCCTCTCCTGTACATACTGCCCATCGTCATACCCTTCACACCACTCTCCTGTACATACTGCCCATCCTCATATCCTTCACACTCCTCTCCTGTACATACTGCCCATCGTCCTACCCTTCACACTCCTCTCCTGTACATACTGCCCATCATCCTACCCTTCACACTCCTCTCCTGTACATACTGCCCATCCTCATATCCTTCACACTCCTCTCCTGTACTTACTGCCCATCGTCCTACCCTTCACACCCCTCTCCTGTACTTACTGCCCATCGTCCTACCCTTCACACCCCTCTCCTGTACATACTGCCCATCGTCCTACCCTTCACACCCCTCTCCTGTACATACTGCCCATCGTCATACCCTTCACACCCCTCTCCTGTACATACTGCCCATCGTCATACCCTTCACACCCCTCTCCTGTACATACTGCCCATCATCACATCCTTCACACTCCTCTCCTGTACATACTGCCCATCGTCATACCCTTCACACCCCTCTCCTGTACATACTGCCCATCGTCATACCCTTCACACCACTCTCCTGTACATACTGCCCATCGTCATACCCTTCACACCCCCTCTCCTGTACATACTGCCCATCGTCATACCCTTCACACCCCTCTCCTGTACATACTGCCCATCGTCATACCCTTCACACCCCTCTCCTGTACATACTGCCCATCGTCATACCCTTCACACCACTCTCCTGTACATACTGCCCATCGTCATACCCTTCACACCCCTCTCCTGTACATACTGCCCATCGTCATACCCTTCACACCCCTCTCCTGTACATACTGCCCATCGTCATACCCTTCACACCACTCTCCTGTACATACTGCCCATCGTCATACCCTTCACACCACTCTCCTGTACATACTGCCCATTATCATACCCTTCACACCCCTCTCCTGTACATACTGCCCATCGTCATACCCTTCACACCCCTCTCCTGTACATACTGCCCATCGTCATACCCTTCACACTCCTCTCCTGTACATACTGCCCATCGTCCTACCCTTCACACTCCTCTCCTGTACATACTGCCCATCGTCATACCCTTCACACCCCTCTCCTGTACATACTGCCCATCGTCATACCCTTCACACCACTCTCCTGTACATACTGCCCATTATCATACCCTTCACACCCCTCTCCTGTACATACTGCCCATCGTCATACCCTTCACACCCCTCTCCTGTACATACTGCCCATCGTCCTACCCTTCACACTCCTCTCCTGTACATACTGCCCATCGTCCTACCCTTCACACTCCTCTCCTGTACATACTGCCCATCCTCATATCCTTCACACTCCTCTCCTGTACATACTGCCCATCGTCCTACCCTTCACACTCCTCTCCTGTACATACTGCCCATCATCCTACCCTTCACACTCCTCTCCTGTACATACTGCCCATCCTCATATCCTTCACACTCCTCTCCTGTACATACTGCCCATCGTCCTACCCTTCACACCCCTCTCCTGTACATACTGCCCATCGTCCTACCCTTCACACCCCTCTCCTGTACATACTGCCCATCGTCATACCCTTCACACCCCTCTCCTGTACATACTGCCCATCGTCATACCCTTCACACCCCTCTCCTGTACATACTGCCCATCATCATATCCTTCACACTCCTCTCCTGTACATACTGCCCATCGTCATACCCTTCACACCCCTCTCCTGTACATACTGCCCATCGTCATACCCTTCACACCACTCTCCTGTACATACTGCCCATCGTCATACCCTTCACACCCCTCTCCTGTACATACTGCCCATCGTCATACCCTTCACACCCCTCTCCTGTACATACTGCCCATCATCATACCCTTCACACTCCTCTCCTGTACATACTGCCCATCATCATATCCTTCACACTCCTCTCCTGTACATACTGCCCATCGTCCTACCCTTCACACTCCTCTCCTGTACATACTGCCCATCCTCATATCCTTCACACTCCTCTCCTGTACATACTGCCCATCGTCCTACCCTTCACACTCCTCTCCTGTACATACTGCCCATCGTCCTACCCTTCACACTCCTCTCCTGTACATACTGCCCATCCTCATATCCTTCACACTCCTCTCCTGTACATACTGCCCATCGTCCTACCCTTCACACTCCTCTCCTGTACATACTGCCCATCATCCTACCCTTCACACTCCTCTCCTGTACATACTGCCCATCCTCATATCCTTCACACTCCTCTCCTGTACATACTGCCCATCCTCATATCCTTCACACTCCTCTCCTGTACATACTGCCCATCGTCCTACCCTTCACACCCCTCTCCTGTACATACTGCCCATCGTCCTACCCTTCACACCCCTCTCCTGTACATACTGCCCATCGTCATACCCTTCACACCCCTCTCCTGTACATACTGCCCATCGTCATACCCTTCACACCCCTCTCCTGTACATACTGCCCATCATCATATCCTTCACACTCCTCTCCTGTACATACTGCCCATCCTCATACCGTTCACACCCCTCTCCTGTACATACTGCCCATCATCATTCCCTTCACACTCCTCTCCTGTACATACTGCCCATCGTCCTACCCTTCACACTCCTCTCCTGTACATACTGCCCATCGTCCTACCCTTCACACTCCTCTCCTGTACATACTGCCCATCATCATATCCTTCACACTCCTCTCCTGTACATACTGCCCATTATCATACCCTTCACACTCCTCTCCTGTACATACTGCCCATCCTCATACCGTTCACACCCCTCTCCTGTACATACTGCCCATCCTCATACCCTTCACACCCCTCTCCTGTACATACTGCCCATCATCATATCCTTCACACTCCTCTCCTGTACATACTGCCCATCATCATATCCTTCACACTCCTCTCCTGTACATACTGCCCATTATCATACCCTTCACACTCCTCTCCTATACATACTGCCCATCATCATACCCTTCACACCCCTCTCCTGTACATACTGCCCATTATCATACCCTTCACACTCCTCTCCTATACATACTGCTCATCATCTATCCCTTCACACTCCTCTCCTGTACATACTGCCCATCATCATACTGTTCACACTCCTCTTCTGTACATACTGCCCAGTGTCATACCTTCCGCACTCCTCTCCTGTACATACTTCCCATCGCCATACCCTCTGCACTCCCCTCCTGTACACACTGCCCATTATCATACCCTTCACACTCTTCTCCTGCACATACTGCTCACTGTCATACACTCTGCACTCCTCTTCTGTAAATACCACCCATTGTCATACCTTCCACACTCTCCTCCTGCACATACTGCTCATCGTCATACCCTCTTCACTCCTTTCTTGCACGTACTGCTCACCGTTCTACTGTCAACACTCCTCTCCTGTACATACTGCCCAGTGTCATACCTTCCGCACTCCTCTCCTGTACATACTGCCCATCGTCATACCATCTGCACTCCTCTCCTGTACATACTGCCCAGTGTCATACCTTCCGAACTCCTCTCCTGTACATACTGCCCAGTGTCATACCTTCCGCACTCCTCTCCTGTACATACTGCCCAGTGTCATACCTTCCGCACTCCTCTCCTGTACATACTGCCCAGTGTCATACCTTCCGCACTCCTCTCCTGTACATACTGCCCATCATCATATCCTTCACACTCCTCTCCTGTACATACTGCCCATTATCATACCCTTCACACTCCTCTCCTGTACATACTGCCATACTAGGGAATGGGGGGGAGGGTACAGATGTAGAATTAGCCAGTGGAAAGCAAGCTTCAGAGGGCAGAAATGGGGGCATTAGCGGTAGGATGTTCGGAGCTCCTATACCCAGGGTGGGTACGGGGAAAAATCATGAGAGCAGCCTAAAAACATCAAAATTACGAGGCTTATATACCAATGCCAGAAGCCTGGCCAACAAGATGGGAGAGCTAGAGCTGCTGATGTTTGAGGAGGACTTAGATTTTGTGGGGATAACTGAGACTTGGTTTGACAGCTCTCATGACTGGATGGCGACCATTCAGGGGTATTCCCTTTATCGCAGAGATAGAGAGGGTAAAAAAGGGGGAGGGGTATGTTTGTATATTAAGAACAGTATACAGGTAAATATGAGGGATGATATTAATAATGGAGCTATGGACGAAGCAGAATCCCTATGGGTAGAGCTTCAAAGGGAAGGCACGGTGGGGAAGGTAATATTGGGCGTATGCTATAGGCCCCCCAACCAGAGGGAGGAGGGTGAGGCGGACCTCATGTTACAGATAGGATTGGCAGCAAGGATGGGAAATGTCATTATAATGGGGGACTTTAATTATCCTGATATAGACTGGGCAGAAGGAACCGCGCATTCAGCCAAGGCTCGGCAGTTCCTAAATGTTTTGCAGGACAATTTCATGGGTCAGGTGGTGAATGCACCGACAAGAAACAATGCGGTACTTGACCTACTGATTACCAACAATACAGACCTGCTCACGGATATAGAAATACGGGACAACTTAGGGAACAGTGACCATAGGTCAATTGGTTTCAGTATTAATTACAGTAATAGGAAACACAGGGGTAATATAAGGACACTGAATTTCAAAAGAGCCAATTTCCCTAAACTGCGCTCGCTGCTAGAAAATATCAAATGGGATAGAACCCTGGGAACAAAGAACACGGAGGAAAAATGGGAGTGCTTCAAGAGCATACTTAACAAGGGGGTGGGCCAGTGCATTCCACAGGGAAATAAATTTAAAAGAGCAAAACTAAACCCTGGGTGGCTAAACTCCAACATAAAAATGTATATTAGAGCTAAAGAAAAGGCCTTCAAAAAATACAAGACTGAGGGGTCATTGGCAGCATTTAAGCACTACAAAGAGTGTAATAAGAAATGTAAAGATGAAATCAGGGCGGCTAAAATAGAACACGAGAGACATATAGCGGAGGAGAGTAAAAAGAACCCCAAGAAGTTCTTTAAGTATATAAACAGTAAGAAAGCGAGGCCAGAACACATTGGCCCCATAAAAGATGATAAAGGAAAAATGGCCACTGAGGACAGAGAAAAGGCAGAAGTGTTAAATAATTTCTTTTCTTCAGTCTTCACAAAGGAATCGGGGGGCTACACTAACCCAGCTTGTAAGGCCGAACTAAATAATACACCTCAGGAAGTGCCGCCATGGCTAACAGAGGATAGACTTAGAGCTAAACTAGAGAAACTTAACATAAATAAATCCCCAGGACCGGATGGCTTGCACCCAAGGGTTCTTAATGAGCTCAGCCAGGTGATTGCCAGACCATTATTCTTGATCTTTAAGGATAGTTTACAGACAGGTATGGTGCCAGCTGATTGGAAAAAAGCCAACGTGGTACCAATATTTAAAAAGGGGCCGAGATATATCCCGGGTAACTATAGGCCGGTCAGCCTAACATCTGTAGTCTGTAAAATTTTGGAGGGGATGATAAGGGACCACATACAAGACTTTAGTAATGAAAACGGTATTATAAGTAGTAATCAGCATGGATTCATGAAAAATCGTTCATGAAAAACCAATCTATTAACCTTCTACGATGAAGTGAGCTGCCACTTAGATAAAGGTAAGCCTGTGGATGTGGTGTATCTGGACTTTGCAAAGGCCTTTGACACCGTTCCCCACAAACGCTTACTGTACAAACTAAGGAAGGTAGGTATGGATCATAAGGTGAGTACCTGGATAGAGAACTGGCTCCAGGGGAGAGTCCAGAGGGTGGTGATTAATGGGGAGTACTCTGAGTGGGCGGGTGTGGAAAGTGGGGTCCCCCAGGGTTCTGTCCTGGGACCAATCCTGTTTAATTTATTCATAAATGATCTAGAGGAGGGGATATCTAGTACAATCTCAGTATTTGCAGATGATACTAAATTAGGCATGCCGATATCTTCTATGCAGGATGTGGAAATCTTGCAAGCAGACCTGAACAAAATAACGGGGTGGGCAACTACATGGCAGATGAGATTTAATGTAGAAAAATGTAAAGTAATGCACTTGGGGGCCAGTAACCAGAAAGCAAGCTACTCACTAGGGGGGGAACCTCTGGGTGAGTCTAGGATGGAAAGGGACCTGGGGATACTGGTAGACAACAGGCTTGGAAGTGGCATGCAATGCCAAGCCGCCGCAAGCAAAGCCAACAGAATACTGGGATGTATAAAAAAGGGGATTCACTCCAGAAATAAAGAGATTATTCTTCCACTCTACAAAACTCTGGTCCGGCCACATCTGGAGTATGCTGTCCAGTTCTGGGCACCGGTCCTCAGGAAGGATGTGCTGGAACTGGAGAAAGTCCAGAGAAGGGCAACAAAAATAATTAGGGGAATGGAGGACATCAGCTATGAGGAAAGACTACAAGCACTGAACTTATTCTCTCTGGAGAAGAGACGATTGAGGGGGGATATGATATCAATGTACAAATACTGTACTGGCGACCCTAGCATAAGGAACAAACTATTCAGAGTAAGGGAATACAATAAGACACGTGGCCACTCACTAAAACTTGAGGAAAGGCGGTTTAACCTTAAAGTGCGTAAGGGGTTCTTCACTGTAAGAGTGGTAAGGATGTGGAATTCTCTTCCGCAAGCAGTCGTATCAGCGGGGAGCATTGATAGTTTCAAAAAACTATTGGATGGACACCTTAAAGACCACAACATACAGGGGTATACAATGTACGGTTAAAAGCAAACACACACACACATCATAGGTTGAACTGGATGGACTTGTGTCTTTTTTCAGCCTCACTAACTATGTAACTATGTAACTGCCCAGTGTCATACCTTCCGCACTCCTCTCCTGCACATACTACCCATCGTCATACCATCTGCACTCCTCTCCTGTACATACTGCCCAGTGTCATACCTTCTGCACTCCTCTCCTGTACATACTGCCCATCGTCATACCTTCGGTGGCCGTGCAGGCTGGTTTCCCGGGTCTTCCGGTGGGATGGGAGACAGGGGCGAGCCGCGGAAGGCGGCGGGAGGGGGGGGGGGAACGTCCCCAACCGCTCCTTGTAATGACAAGACAGCCGACCGTCCGCTATGGGTGCCGGTACCGGGGTGATGCCTCTAGCTGCAGGCATCACTCCGGTACAAGCACTTTCTGAAATATCGGCTATATCGGTAACCTCCGGGGCCGATTCCGATATATTGGGGAAAGTGCAGATCGCCCCTCGCTTTGCCAATAATCAGTCGATCTCTAGTATCAATGGCAAGTGTCAAGGTCAGTAAATATGCAGCAGAGTTAGTAAAGAGTTAGTGAGAACAAGTGATAGGTCTCTGTGTATTAATACAACCTCACCTGTGCCTTTCTCGTATGATCCACATCTCCAGGATCCAGTTTTCTGGGGTAGGGTCTTCCGTCTGTGCACATGCTGGTGATTGGCAGCTTAGTTTGTTTTAGAATTATTCTGGACAATAATCGGCCTGATTGTAGAAAAAACGTTATATTGGTCTCCTGTACATCTCACTCCTTTCTTTAATTCCTCAGATTACGCAGCCTTGGACTTTATGATGGACCAAATCAACTTTTGCCTGGATCACCTAGAAGAGAAGAATGACATTTTACATGCCCAGCTTCAGGACCTTTTGGAATCCAATCGGCAGGCTCGGCGTGATTTCCAGCAGCAGATGAGCCAGAATGGAAATGGGAATACTGCGGAACAGGATGCCGAAATTTGACCACCCAGTCGGATGGCTTCCTCCTTAAGACTGTGTTCAATGATTCCTGTGGCCTCCTAAATAGCTGGATGAAGATTTAGGAAAAAAGATAATTGTATTAAAGCTACCCGCTAAAAAATAATCACCTTCTAGTGAATGACTGGTGAACACAGAGGAATTCCAATCCAAAAAACACCTTTTTAAGCATTTCTATTAATGAATACTGAAGCAAACTGCTGACTACAAAGGGGTTGCATTTCTGCCCATGCAGTCCTGTAATTTGCAGCCTTCTCAGATAGCATAGGCAGGTTGGTTAAATAGTTTGTGAGGTTGAAAAAAGACATCAGTCCATCCAGTTCAACCTATGATGTGTGTGTGTTTGCTGTTAATCATACATTGTGTACCCCTGTATGTTGTGGTCTTTAAGGTGCCCCTCTAATAGTTTTTTGAAACTAATAGATACATAGTTTGAGGTTGACTTTTATGCTGCAGTTAAACAATACAGCCTGGTCAACTCTGCCTCAGCCTTGATTGGACTTGAAGGAGCAGCACCAAGCTGATTAGTTCATCCCTCTTCTCCTCCCCCCCCCTTTACTTTATAGCCCGCAAAGTGGTTCAAAACTCAATGCATTCTCTGCAAAACAAAAAAAAACCTTCCGCATCCAGCTCATGTAAGTATAAGGGGGGCTTATACTTACCTGAGCCCAATCTTGATCCAGGGCTGTGCACACGTGAGCCGTGCGCTGTTTGTCTATGGACACAGAACCGGCTCGGGAGCAAGCCCACACCAGTGCCCCCATAGCAGGCATTAGGCAGGAGAGAGGGGCTAGGAGTGCTGGCTGGAGACCCGATAAGAGGAAGCATGCACGCGCTTGAGACCACGTGCTCAAAATCACCACAAAATCACGTAGATCTACGTGATTTTGCGCAGCCGAGCCGCCCTGCCGCAGTGGTACTACGGTGGGCGGTTGGCAAGAGGTTAATGAATCAATAACTTTGTTTAGAAGTGATTTTAATGTATCTGCCTAAAGTTTGGTGTTAAACCTTTGTAGCCTCAGATTCACCTTATGTCTGAACTCTGTGGGGTTGATTCTCTAAAACTAGAGAGTGCAAAATCTGGTGCAGCTCTGCATAGTAACCAATCCGCTTCCAGGTTGTATTGTCAAAGCTTAATTGACCAAAGAGAAGTTAGAAGCCGATTGGCTACCATGCACAGCTGCACAAGAGTTTTCACTCTCCAGTTTTAGTAAATGAACCTCAAAGTTCTCTAAACCCCTTCCTAATCCACCTTTAGTGCCTAAATTGGACCTTGATTTCCAAATTAAATCCAAAATGAAATGCTTGAAATATATCACTCTGTGTGTAATGCATCTATATAAAATATGAGTTTCACTTTTTGAATTGATTTTCTGAAATAAAATAACTTTTGGATGATATTCTAATTTTATGAGATGTACCTGTACATGTTCGCCAGCACACCATGGATCTTGAATTAAAGTCCAAAACTTTTATTGCAGAAAGATCACATCACAACAGGATAAGTGCGATGTTTTGGAGCCATGCAGGACCCTTTTTGTCATCGCATGCCTGACGAAGGGGGCCTACGTGGCTCCGAAACTTTGCACTGTTGTGAAGTGATCTTTCTGCAATAAAAGTTTTGGACTGCAATTCAAGATCCATTGTGTGCTGGCGAATATGTATATTTAGGTCAGCCTGGGTTCACACTGCTGAGAATCTTGAGCGGTTTAGATGCGGTTTGCAGGGATCCTCAAACTACGACCCTCCAGCTGTTGCGGAACTACACATCCCATGAGGCATTGTAAAACTCTGAGATTCACAGACATGACTAGGCAAGATGGGAATTGTAGTTCCTGAACAACTGGAGGGCCATAGTTTGAAGACCCCTGGGTTAGGGAGACTACGGTTCGCTTGTCAATTGAATAAAATGGATTTCTATGTGTTTGGTTTACATACTAGCGTTGCGAATTTGATGCGAGGGAAAAAAAAAAAAAAGGACTCCTGTGCATCTTTGGTGCGGGTGCAATTAGTGGTGCATCGAAATTTAGGTGGCCGAAAATGGGCCTATCCCATTTCGGCCGAAAACGGGTCTTATATGCCGAAAATTAATGGCCGACGCAGCAGCAGCTTTCACTTTAACTTATATGGTGCGTGACTGGCCGCGGCTGCCTCACGAGACCCGCCGTTTGTACCTCCTCGCCCGCCCTGTGCTAGAATCGCCAGCCGCCTGGTGTCTAACAACCAGTGACACCATGGTCCCGAGAGGAAAGCGAGGCCGAGAAGAGGACCCAGCATGCAGAGCGGAGGAGGTTCTTCCTCGCCCTCCTCCTCGCCTATGATATGATAAAAAATACTGTAGATAGAAATGATAGAAAAAAACGATTTTTTCGGTTTTCGGCCAAGGGGCATCCTGAATTTTCATTTCGGTGCATCCCTAGGTGCAATGCAATGTTTTATTGTGCAATGCAAATTTGTTCGCACCTCTACACTGCAAATCACCTCACCTTGGACAAAACCCTACATAAAATTCGCACCACATGGCAGCGCAGCGGTGTGAACCCAGGCTTAATGTCTTTTTCCTGACTGCCACAGTAAGCCGAATTTACCATTTCAGCAGTTGTACATTATGGTGGGAATAATATGAGCTATTCCTTTCGTCGTATTATCATGATTTTCTACACATGGCACTATCTGTCGTTAGAGAAATGTGGAGTCTGCCATTTTTTGATCTTCTGAAAATGCTAGTTTCCTAACAGTTATGATCATAAGCAAGGTGCACCTATTTTATTTGGTGCTGCACTGGCCATGCCTAGCTGTTTTCATTCCAGCATATTTAGGCCATCACCTTGGCCATGTGGAGCAAATATACAGAGTGGAACACATAACATGAAAAAGAGCAGCGCAATCAGCATGAACACATCAATAGACAAATGTCACAGTAAAGCCCAAAGTCCCTTGCAAAAGAAGGTATTGAGTCCAGAGATCCAATTCAGGTGACGAGCCTCCACCTCTTATTAAGCTACTGCGCTCACCTCAAAATTACACCTTTGTGTTGCCAGTAAGGATCGACCGATTATCAGCAAAGTCGCTATATCGAGGGGCGAGATGCACTTTCCCTGATATATCGGATATTGCCGATATTTCGGAAAGTGTTGTACCGGAGTGAGGACTGCAGCTAGAGGCATCACCCCGGTACCGGCGTCCATAGCCGACGATTGGCTGTCTTGTAATAACAACTGATGTGGCTGAGAAGCCGCTCGGCTGTCATCACAAGGAGCGGGAGGGGACGGGCATCCTACCTACACGGCCGCCGAAGACCCAATCACAGCCGCATTCGGCTCTGATCGGGTCTCAGTGTAAAAACCCGGAAGTGATGTTATGACATCACTTCCGGGTACTGGCGCCAGATTAAAAAAAATGACAGCATTCAAAACAGCCAAACTTGGGGTTTTGAATGCTTTTAAGTGCAGGGGAGGGGTTTGGGGTCTTTTAGACCCCCAGGTCCCTCCACAAGAGTACCTGTCAAGTAAAAAAAATAAATGTTTTTTTTAAATGTACGAAAATATCGGCCGACACGCGAAGACCAAAATATCGGTAATGAAAAAAAACGATATCGGTCGGTCACTAGTTACCAGTAGGTCTAATACGCCTGTCTTTGTGATCGATCATAGGATATGAGACCGCAACATCCCAGCCCATATTCCGTGTCCAACGTGTGTGGCTAGAAGGACCAGACACAATCCACCAGCTGGGACTCCCTACGTATGAATAAACATGAAGGGTGATAAAGCACAATCTAAAGAGCGATCCACTGATTTAAAGATTCGCAATTTATTTAATAGTTGCACTTACAGTCATGACGGGGGGGGAGCTACTTCCCTGACGTCACCTGCTGCCATCCATTCACTAAGCCATCAGGACACCGGCATCCAGGTTACATTGCTGTTACTATTCGTCATGACTGTAAGTGCAACTATTAAATAAATTGCGAATCTTTAAATCAGTGGATCGCTTTGTGCTTTATTACCCTTCATGTTTATTGATACGTGGGGAGTTGTGTCTGGTTCTTCTAGCCACACACGTTGGACATGGAATACTGGCTGGGATATTGAGATCTCATATCCTTTGATCGATCACAAAGACAAGCGTATTAGACCTACTGGTAACACAGAGGTGTAATTTTGAGGTGAGCGCAGTAGCTTAATAAGAGGTGGAGGCTCGTCACCTGAAGTGGATCTCTGAACTGAGTATCTCACTTGTTATGCGGTCCTTCTTTTACAAGGGACTTTTGGGCTTTACTATCACATTTGTCTATTGATGTGTTCATGCTGATTGCGCTGCACTTTTTCATGTTATATGTTCCATTTTGGGTTTTTTGATTAACCTTTAGTGTTCAGCTGCATTACTTATATTTATTGCTATTTGGGTTTACTCTTTGCGCTGATTATCTTTTACCTTTAATATAAATTCACAGAGTGACAGTGTCTCTGCAAAGGATCCCACCCACCATTCCGATCTTCTATACCAGTGATGGCGAACCTTGGCACCCCAGATGTTTTGGAACTACATTTCCCATGATGCTCATGCACTCTGCAGTGTAGATGAGCATCATAGGAAATGTAGTTCCAGAACATCTGGGGTGCCAAGGTTCACCATCACTGTCCTATACTCACCCTTGCCTGCATTACAGCCGACTATAAAAACACCTGGATCAGCAACCGAGGGAGGGGTGATGTTATGCCCTAGTTTATGTGACCGTGCTCAGGCCTAACAGTTGGCTGCTGAAACCAAGATCTGCTACAGAAAGGGAGATCACATACACCACCCTACCTGGAATGTCGCCATCTGTAACGAAGGAAGGACCACTGGGGAGAGCAAGGTGATGCATTGGTGGGGGTCCTTTGCAGAGACTATGTCACTTTGCCTTATGCCTCGTACACACGTAACGATTATCGGCCGACCGATCGGCCGTCTTTTGTCCAGTGTTGTTGTGTTGGTTGGAATGTGCTCTAGACTGCACACAAATTTTCTCGGCCAACAAAAACCAACTTCAGAAGTGATGTCATGTGCTGGTTTACTTTCCGTGTGTTTTTTCTTCTCTGAGCATGCCCAGTCTTGTTCATCAGATTTTTGTCTGCCGAAATCTGTACTGACTGACGGAAAAGCGGCCGTTCTCTTGACGGCCAACAAAAATTTTATAGCCTGCACACCAGATTTTGTTCGGCCGGAAAGTCTGAGTCGGTTGTCGAAAGCATCATACTAACAAGCCGAAAATCGGCCGATCGGATGTTGGGCAAAAATTCACAGCCAACTATCGATGCGTGTGTACAGGGCATTACACAGGGGGGATTAGCCAGCGCTATACTTCCATAGCTGGCTCAGATAGAATAAATCGTGAGTCACTATCCCTAGATTTTACAATGTATGTAGCTAATTTATATTCTGCATTTTGGAAATAATTTTATTCTGTGATATAGCTGAAATTATTTATGTGTTAAATCTGTGTGTATCTTAAAGTATACCCTGGTGTAGAATGACCATAAGCTGCTACTAGAAAATTGTTATAATAGGATGCCCACAAGTCATTGTAGACACCCTAATGCATCTTAATGAGGAACCCAAAACGCCTGATGTCAGGGTACTGAACTGATCCAGTTCCTAGGGTTTAGCCCACCACCTCCCACATCTTGCTATTTGTTAGCGGCGCTGCTCATAACAGCAACAGATCAGGCTACTACGCCTCTATGGTCCTGGTAGCAGATTATTTAGATTGTGTTGGACATAGGATTTTCCAGTTGTGGTCAGTGTCTGACTTTTTCTTATCTGTTGGGTACGTGCGACACAGGTGTCCGTTATTTTCATATTTTGCTCTTTCAGAAATAAAAAGATATCTGGTCTACACAAAAACATGTCTATTTTCTATTGGCAGAGCCACTTGGATGTCCAGGGTCTACGTACGTTTACATGCTTAAATATATTAAACCCAAACTGTGCCTGTCTGCATTGTCATCAGAAAGACATTTTCAACAGAATCACATTGTAGTCCAGTGAAAAATGAAAAATGGGCAATGCCCTGGTCTAGCTAGGCGCCCCTGGGGTGCTTTTACCCTATCTTACAGTTCAAGAAGACTCAACCCCCCAAAAAAAGGGGGAAGAAAGAATTGGGGATTTTTTAGGTGCCAATAATCAAAATCGTCATTTAAAATGTACAAAGTTTATTATTTTTAATATTTAAAAAAAAAAAAAAGAGGATAATTGAAGATAGGTAGACATACATAAACGTATTTGTTATGTATGTCTACCTATCTTCAATTATCGTCTTTTTTTTTTTTTTTTTTTTTAAATTTTGAAAATAATAAACTTTGTACATTTTAAATGACGTTTTTGATTATTGGCACCTAAAAAATCCCCAATTCTTTCTTCCCCCTTTTTTTTTTTTTCTTCTTGGTTTTTCAATACTGGGATGTGGTGCCCTTGGGTCATTTTCCACGCACATCTTTTTCTTGTTGGCTATCTTACAGTTGTCACCAGACTGGTGGTAAAGGAAATCTTCTAATTGGGACACCTGTTCTGATAACAGAAAGGGATTTCCATTATCTTTGAATAGATTTCCTGTTGATTACAGAGAGTAAAGGAAATATCTCCAATTAAACACAGGGAGCAGCCTGGAAAAAAAAAAAAAAAAAAAAAAAAAAAAAAAGATGGGTTTTACCAGACCCTGCTCTATCCAAAACTGGAAATATAAAAATGTTGTGTTCTTAGATCTATTTATAATCTCTGCTCACCCTGCTTTTACTCACTCAGAGCAAAGAAAGTGGTTTATAAGAACCCACCCAAGCTCTACAGCAATGAAAGCATAATGGACTGTGTGTCGGTGCTCTGGCTATCCCATCCCAACATGAATCCATAAAAATTCAAAGTCAGCACAGGATCGCTCCTTCATATGAAATTTTATTTTGCACCAAAGCAGTTACAACATCTTTGAAATGCCAACGCGTTTCGGCCCAAGCCTTCCTCATAGCAAGCTTGCTATGAGGAAGGCTTAGGCCGAAACACGTTAGCATTTCGAAGATGTTGTAATTGCTTTGGTGCAAAATAAAATTTCATAAGAAGGAGCGATCGAGTGCCGACTTGGTTTTTTTTTGCAAAGCAAATGGTTTACTGTAATCCAGCCCCTGCCAGCATATACTTGCTTCCCTTTAACTCACCTGCTGTTCTGTTCAGCTGCCCGCATCAAAAGAAAAGCCCTGTGTCCTCAACAATCACCAGAGCTTACAGAGGGCTATAGATTCTATGAGTGACAATGCTGATTGGCCTGGTGCTATCACATGCTTGTCTATACCCAGAGGTACCAGGTGTGCCCTATCGCTCCAAGCACTGAACAGAGTAGTAGGAGTTCTTTGGATGGTAGTGGGATCCATGCTCTATCAGTGCCCACATTCCATCAGTATGAACACTGATTATAACACAAGTCCTTCTAGCTTAACCAATAAAAAAAAAACAACAACTATACAATCCCATATACACAATCCTTTACCCACAGTTGATCAAGAGGAAGGCGTAAATCCAATTTGCTACAGCAGGGGGAAAAAAATTCCTTCCTGATCACCCGAGAGGCAATCGGATATTCAACTTTACCTATAAATGTGAGTACCCAGTTATATTATGTACACCTAGGAAAGAATCCAGGACTTTTTTTAAAGCAAACTAATGAGCTGGCCAGAACCACCTCTGGAGGGAGTCTATTCCACATTTTTACAGCTCTTACTGTGAATAAACCTTTCCGTAGACGTAAAGAGTGCCCTCTTGTCCTCTGTGATGACCATAAAGTGAATAACTCAACACCAAGTTCACTATATGGACCCCTTATGTATTTATACATGTTGATCATATCCCCACTTAATCTCCTCTTCTCAAGAGAGAATAAATTCAGTTCCTCTAATCTTTCCTCATAGCTGAGCTCCTCCATGCCTCTTATCAGTTTGGTTGCCCTTCTCTCTGCACTTTCTCCAGTTCCCTGATTTGTTAAAAATATATTTAAAAAATACACTTAATGTATGAATAAATAGATTTTTATTAAAATATTTTTAAAATCTATTAAATGACTAATTATTGCTGCATTAATTCATGTCTTTAGCTGCTTTAGTAGGAGACTAATTGCTTACAGTTGTTCTCCAGAACCGCTCCAACCCCAGTGGGGTATTTAGGTTTTGTGCTGCCCTATGCCTGACTAAACCTGTCCACCCCCTAATTTAAATATGGTCCACCCCTTCCTGTCAAGACCATACCCCTTCCTGGTTAAGTCCTGCCCTGTCATCTGTAAAGCAACACCCCTCCCTCTTTAGGCCCCACCTTTTCCTCTTAGAGCTCCACTTCTTCCACTCTGTACAATAAAAGTGGATACCAAGTGCCTACTTGTATATTTTGTTGTTTTGTATACCATTTTAATTCTAGTCTATCGAAATGCAGGATCTGCATGAAGCACAGGTAAATGCAGGTCAGAAGGAGGTCAAGTGCACCTGTCAATGAATTCTGAATGATCACTGAAACAAACAAACTGATATCAGAACAAATGCCAGCGCTAAGTGATAACAAGGGTGGAAGTGCTCATATTCACCTGTTAAAATACCTCTAAATGACATCACATTGGGCCAGCAGATAGGGTTGGGCTAAATCCATATTTGTGGATTATTAGACATACAATGCTGATCGGACCACACAGGTACCGCTCTTGGCTGTCGGTGCCCCTTATCCCAGGAGGAACCCCTCCCGGGGGGGATGAATGTCACGTGACGGTGACGACACGTGTAGGGCAGCTGATAGTACCGGAACTGTTGCCAGAGGACAAGCCGGACATCCACGTCCTGTATGCCGTTTGCGGCTTTTTTAAATGCAAGTCTTAGCTTGCTTTGCCAAATAAAATTTTTAACTATACTACACTATTGGAGCCTTCTCTCTCCCACACACCTTCCTGTGAGTCACCCACCTGGGTCATTCACCAACGCCAGAATAAAAGGCAGTGGGGTGTTAGCGCTTAAGGATAAAAGGACAATAAATATTCCAACAGGAAGTAATAAATAGGAACAATTATAAAATTAAATAAAATAAAAAGATAAATCGGGGGAAGAGCCAAGGGGGATGGAGCGCACAGGGGGGATTAATAGTCCATGTGGGTGTCTCAAGGGGATAGGGTCATTAAAGGACTGTGCAGGAGTCCATCTGTAGGGTCCAAGACAGTTCCAGGGATGGAAGGTTGCTGCTCAGGGCCGGCTCTCAAGAGAGTGAAGTCAACTCTGTGTAATGTGTATAAAAAGAGAAGTGAGAGCGCCTCTGAGTGAAATAGAAGAGGCATATACCAGCTTCAGAGAGTATCCCCGGGAATACTGCGGTGCAAGCAGGAAGATCTCAGGACACAGACCTGCCATCGTGCTGGATTACATGCTGTTACCTTACAGCTGTAAGGTAAGAAGTTAGCACAGCCATACCTACTAGGGAATCTCTGCCCATTTTGTATCAGTTATTCACCACTGTCGGTCTGGGAGGCTTCCTATTCGAAAGAGACTGTTGGAGGGCGCATTTTTTATTTTATTTTAACAGAACATTATCTGTGGACTGTTTAATTTATTGAGACTGCTCTGTGTGACATCCCATTAGATCTGCGAGGAGCTTGCTGGCTCACATTTGTCTTTTTGTTTAATTTCATTAGCATAATGTGGTTTCATATTTAATAGCTATAGACCAGGGATCCTCAAACTACAGCCCTCCAGCTGTTGCGGAACTACACATCCCATGAGGCATTGTAAATCTCTGACATTCACAGACATAATTAGACATGATGGGAATTGTAGTTCCTGAACAGCTGAAGGGCCATAGTTTGGACACCCCTGCTATAGACCATCTACTTGCCTATATGTGATCTTCCAGTGATTATCTGCCTACTTTCTTTAGTTTCTTTCTGCCTACTTTAGAGTGGTTATAGGCTGAATATATTGGTGTTATTTTAATTTTTTATTGACTACTACTAGAAGATTCATCACTTTGTTACCTATTTGGAGATAGATCACCTTGTTAATTTGTTACACCTGTTTATCCTTACCTATTGAAGACTCAGGATACATTTATTTATTTATTCACATTTTATTGAGCTAATATTTTGCACCTTAGTCACTTTATATTACATACCTTCATTCCTCACTTTGTCACTCTCAGAGATTTAGCACTGGTTCACTTTACTACTTATTTTAATTAATGTTATTACATGCACCGAAGATTTGGGATAGTTCATTCATTTAATCGTATTCATTTTTACAAGACTGGGAGGACTGCCTTTTATAATATGTCCCTAACATGATATCTGCCAGAGATCGCTTTATCCAACTGAAATTTATCAATAGTGTACTATACCCCTCAGCGACTGGCTGAAATTTATCCTGGTAGACCAGCAGCTAGCCTTTGTTGTGATATGGCTGAGGGCACGTTTGCCAACAGGTTTTGGTCTTGCTCCAGGTTATGTACTTTCTGGGCAGGGGTATTGGATACCTGCCTGTCCCTATGGACCCCTTGGTAATGCTGCTAGTGCTAGGACTCACTGATTTTGTGGAGGCCCCTAGACATGTCAAACTATTTATTTTCTTTTAGGCTAGAAGGGAAATCCTGCTGAAATAGAAGCTGCCTACTCCGCCCAGGGTTTCTGGCTGGAAGGCAGCGGTCAACTGGGCTCTTCCCCTATATGAGTTTGATGCCGAAACTGTCCTGCTAAATTCAACATAATTTTGGCTGGCTGGATAGAGGCGCAGGGCATTACTGTTTAGGTGTTGATATCTCACGGTTTAAAACTGAGGGTGATCTATTGTACCTTGTGTATGGTACCCTACCTAACTGCACTACTCCTTTCTCACCCTCTTCCCCCTTCACGTCCCCCTCTTCATCCCCCCTCTCTTTCTCCCCCTTCCTTCCTTTTCCTTACCATACCCCTTCATTCACCTTGTCCCTCTTTTTCTAGCTCTGCCCCAATTCCATGGTAATGTTGGATTCTTGGTTGCCCCATTTCCCTGTTTCTTAGACTAATCACGGAACTGTTTTGGATGAATGTTTGTATGACTTCTATGACCATTTATCTATGGTGTTTATTTTCGTTATTTATTGACCCCTTGATTTGGTTTATGTGTACCTTTACTTGTTAACGCTGCTTAACAGGTTTAAAAAATCCAACTGTTAAAAAAAATGGCGTGCAGACATGCTCCCAGGGAACAGAGAAACCCATCGGAGAAGGAGCCTGCTCGAGATATATTACTAAAAGGCAAAAGATGTATCTGAAAGGAAAGCAGAGTATCGAGATATATTACATTCAGAAGATGTTAGGTTCTCACAAACCACTATCCTCGGAGGACAACAATAAGGGGACCTCAGATGACTTCCCTCCCCCATGTGAATAGTACCCTACTAGTTACATAGTACCCTACTCCTTTACAACTTCCCTCCCCCATGTGAATAGTACCCTACTAGGTACATAGTACCCTACTCCTTTACAACTTCCCTCCCCCATGTGAATAGTACCCTACTAGTTGCATAGTACCCTACTCCTTTACAACTTCCCTCCCTTATGTGAATAGTACCCTACTAGTTACATAGTACCCTACTCCTTTACAACTTCCCTCCCTCATGTTAATAGCACCTACTAGTTACATAGTACCCTACTCCTTTACAACTTCCCTCCCTCATGTGAATAGTACCCTACTAGTTACATAGTACCCTACTCCTTTACAACTTCCCTCCCTCATGTTAATAGCACCCTACTAGTTACATAGTACCCTACTCCTTTACAACTTCCCTCCCCCATGTGAATAGTACCCTACTAGTTACATAGTACCCTACTCCTTTACAACTTCCCTCCCTCCTGTAAATAAGAACCCAACTAGTTACATAGTACCCTACTCCTTTACAACTTCCCTCCCCCATGTGAATAGTACCCTACTAGTTACATAGTACCCTACTCCTTTACAACTTCCCTCCCCATGTGAATAGTACCCTACTAGTTACATAGTACCCTACTCTTTTACAACTTCCCTCCCTCATGTTAATAGCACCCTACTAGTTACATAGTACCCTACTCCTTTACAACTTCCCTCCCTCATGTGAATAGTACTCTACTAGTTGCATAGTACCCTACTCCTTTACAACTTCCCTCCCTCATGTGAATAGTACTCTACTAGTTGCATAGTACCCTACTCCTTTACAACTTCCCTCCCTTGTGTGAATAGTACTCTACTAGTTGCATAGTACCCTACTCCTTTACAACTTCCCTCCCTCATGTGAATAGTACTCTACTAGTTGCATAGTACCCTACTCCTTTACAACTTCCCTCCCCCATGTGAATAGTACCCTACTAGGTACATAGTACCCTACTCCTTTACAACTTCCCTCCCTCATGTGAATAGTACTCTACTAGTTACATAGTACCCTACTCCTTTACAACTTCCCTCCCCCATGTGAATAGTACCCTACTAGTTACATAGTACCCTACTCCTTTACAACTTCCCTCCCCCATGTGAATAGTACCCTACTAGTTACATAGTACCCTACTCCTTTACAACTTTCCTCCCTCCTGTAAATAAGAACCCAACTAGTTACATAGTACCCTACTCCTTTACAACTTCCCTCCCCCATGTGAATAGTACCCTACTAGTTACATAGTACCCTACTCCTTTACAACTTCCCTCCCCATGTGAATAGTACCCTACTAGTTACATAGTACCCTACTCCTTTACAACTTCCCTCCCTCATGTTAATAGCACCCTACTAGTTACATAGTACCCTACTCCTTTACAACTTCCCTCCCTCATGTGAATAGTACTCTACTAGTTGCATAGTACCCTACTCCTTTACAACTTCCCTCCCTCATGTGAATAGTACTCTACTAGTTGCATAGTACCCTACTCCTTTACAACTTCCCTCCCTTGTGTGAATAGTACTCTACTAGTTGCATAGTACCCTACTCCTTTACAACTTCCCTCCCTCATGTGAATAGTACTCTACTAGTTGCATAGTACCCTACTCCTTTACAACTTCCCTCCCCCATGTGAATAGTACCCTACTAGGTACATAGTACCCTACTCCTTTACAACTTCCCTCCCCCATGTGAATAGTACCCTACTAGTTGCATAGTACCCTACTCCTTTACAACTTCCCTCCCTTATGTGAATAGTACCCTACTAGTTACATAGTACCCTACTCCTTTACAACTTCCCTCCCTCATGTTAATAGCACCTACTAGTTACATAGTACCCTACTCCTTTACAACTTCCCTCCCTCATGTGAATAGTACCCTACTAGTTACATAGTACCCTACTCCTTTACAACTTCCCTCCCTCATGTTAATAGCACCCTACTAGTTACATAGTACCCTACTCCTTTACAACTTCCCTCCCCCATGTGAATAGTACCCTACTAGTTACATAGTACCCTACTCCTTTACAACTTCCCTCCCCCATGTGAATAGTACCCTACTAGTTACATAGTACCCTACTCCTTTACAACTTCCCTCCCTCCTGTGAATAGTACCCAACTAGTTACATAGTACCCTACTCCTTTACAACTTCCCTCCCCCATGTGAATAGTACCCTACTAGTTACATAGTACCCTACTCCTTTACAACTTCCCTCCCCATGTGAATAGTACCCTACTAGTTACATAGTACCCTACTCCTTTACAACTTCCCTCCCTCATGTTAATAGCACCCTACTAGTTACATAGTACCCTACTCCTTTACAACTTCCCTCCCTCATGTGAATAGTACTCTACTAGTTGCATAGTACCCTACTCCTTTACAACTTCCCTCCCTCATGTGAATAGTACTCTACTAGTTGCATAGTACCCTACTCCTTTACAACTTCCCTCCCTTGTGTGAATAGTACTCTACTAGTTGCATAGTACCCTACTCCTTTACAACTTCCCTCCCTCATGTGAATAGTACCCTACTAGTTACATAGTACCCTACTCCTTTACAACTTCCCTACCCCATGTGAATAGCACCCTACTAGTTACATAGTACCCTACTCCTTTACAACTTCCCTCCCCCATGTGAATAGTACCCTACTAGTTACATAGTACCCTACTCCTTTACAACTTCCCTCCCTCATGTTAATAGTACCCTACTAGTTACATAGTACCCTACTCCTTTACAACTTCCCTCCCTCCTGTGAATAGTACCCAACTAGTTACATAGTACCCTACTCCTTTACAACTTCCCTCCCCCATGTGAATAGTACCCTACTAGTTACATAGTACCCTACTCCTTTACAACTTCCCTCCCCATGTGAATAGTACCCTACTAGTTACATAGTACCCTACTCCTTTACAACTTCCCTCCCTCATGTTAATAGCACCCTACTAGTTACATAGTACCCTACTCCTTTACAACTTCCCTCCCTCATGTGAATAGTACTCTACTAGTTGCATAGTACCCTACTCCTTTACAACTTCCCTCCCTCATGTGAATAGTACTCTACTAGTTGCATAGTACCCTACTCCTTTACAACTTCCCTCCCTTGTGTGAATAGTACTCTACTAGTTGCATAGTACCCTACTCCTTTACAACTTCCCTCCCTCATGTGAATAGTACTCTACTAGTTGCATAGTACCCTACTCCTTTACAACTTCCCTCCCTCATGTGAATAGTACCCTACTAGTTACATAGTACCCTACTCCTTTACAACTTCCCTACCCCATGTGAATAGCACCCTACTAGTTACATAGTACCCTACTCCTTTACAACTTCCCTCCCCCATGTGAATAGTACCCTACTAGTTACATAGTACCCTACTCCTTTACAACAAAATGTACACAGCAAAAAGTCAGTTCTTGATCGACAGGTGTGTTCAGTGCCTTCCAACACACGTCTGGTCTCGGTACTTTCGATCCCACTGAATAAGGGGTCTTGTGGATGACAGCTGATATAGACAAAGGGGCCACGTATCTTGCATGACTTTATTAATCATAGGGAGGTTTTTTTTTTTTTTGTATGGGGGGATATTTTACCACCAGAATACAGGAGTCGTGATTGGCATTATAAGTTTGCCCCAAGTACTGCACATTTTTTTGACCAGATGGGAGCAGGACAATTTTTTAGCTGAGCTTATACTGTTTAGGAGGTATATAGATGATATTCCGATGGTGTGGAAGGATAATTTTAGCTAAAACATTTCATCATCCGGAGTTCAATGTGAAATTTATTATTTTTTTATTAGTGATTAATAAATGTATGCTTTTAAAAGATATAATTTTTAATTTGCTGTATTTTATTTTTATTATATTGTAGAACATGTTATTATAAGGACAGTTTCATATAAATATATGTATTCATTTACATTTTTTTGTGCTAGTAGCACTTATTGTTGCATTTAGGAAGGGTTAATCTATGGAGCGATGTCTGAAGTAAGGGCAGAAGTCCATGCACATCATTGTAAATGAGGGCGGAAGTCCATTTCCACCATTTTAAATGAGGGCAGAAGTCCATTCACACCATTTTAAATGAGGGTAGAGGTCCATGCATACCATTAAAATGAGGACTGAGGTCCACTCACATCATTTTAGTTCAAGGAACAGTTGTCGAGGTAATGATAAACTAGAACACTGGTTAAATAGCAGTATCTGTTAGGTTATCTCTATGCCTTTGATGACGCTGTTTGTAATGTAACACAGAGATGGCTTTGACTGGAAGTGATGTCAATAGCTGGGAGGAGGTGGGAGTAGTCAGCTGGACCAAGTCTCACCAGGGCTGTGGTGGTGTTGAATATCCCATGCTGTCTTCCTTTGTGCACTAGACTAGTAAGTGTTTTTGACTTTGTTTTACGAAATCTCTACACTATGCTGCTGTTTTTGTCCTTTTTGCTGTGAGCACTATGCTGAAGCAGAGGAATCCAAATGGTTTTCATCCAGATACTTGTTGCATCCTCAGGAAGGGGAACAAGCACGGCGGACCCTGCTAATATATTTTCCTTGAGATCCTTCTCCAAAGGTGGGAGTCAATCTTTCTTCGGGCGCCGGATTTAAGAATTGGTACTATACGTGAAAAGGTGGTATAGAGAGACGACGACGAATATCAACGTTTCGTGATGGTAGTTTGACCCACTGGAAGAGTGGACCCATTGCACTTTTACATGGACCGAATACATTCATTTATGGGATGCATGGCGAAGTAATAGTGGGGGGGGGGGGGGGGTTTACTAAAACTTGTGCACACAGCATCCGGAGCAGCTGTGCAAAGTAACCATTCAGCTTCCAGGTTTTATTGCCAAAGCTTAATTGAACAAGCTGAAGTTAGAAGCTGATTGATCACTATGCACAGCTACACCAGATTCTGTGTGCACAAGTTTTAGTAAATCTCCCCAATTGTGTTATATATATTTATGAACATTATTATTTATTATTCATTTATTATTTATTATGTCCTAAATGCTTTTTTGCCCTTAGGCACTTTTATGTTATTTGAGAGCGATGTTGGATGTTTGTGTACATTATATCACAGATGATTAACAATGCTGCTTTTTTCATGCACAATAGAGGTTGGCTTTGGCTTCAGTTATAAGTGGAGTTTCTGATTATTAGATCGTAGTTTCTTGTCAGTTTCACAGACAAACATCATGGTTGCTATTGTACATTTCTATATATTCTTTATTTTGATGTACTTTAGTTGATGTTCAATTATGGGTGGAGTATACTATTTTTTCAGTGCTGCACTGATTGCACCATTTTTTATTTGTGATTTGTCATACTGCATGTTGGCTATTTTTTTTGGGGGGGGATCTCTAAATGTCGCGTAGAGTGGCACTCGTCCGTGAGATCACAGACTTGCTTTATTGGACACAATTCAAAGGTTACATGAGAGGTCCCAACACTTACGCGTTTCAACCTAAATTATGAGGAGCGTTTAAAAGTGCTCGATTTATTCTCCCTAGAGAAGAGACACCTGAGAGGGGACATGATAGCAATTTACAAATACCTCAACGGTGATCTCAGCATAGAAAAAAAACTATTCAGTTGCAAGGAGTGCAAGAGGACACGAGGCCATTGAATGCGATTAGAGGAGAAGCGATTTAACCTCTGGCTACGCAAGGGTTTTTTTTTTTTACAGAAAGGGCAATAAGATTGTTGAACTCGCTTCCACAAATGGTAGTAACTGTGGGGAGTATAGCTACTTTTAAAAAACTCTTGGACGTACATCTCAAAGATCAAAACATTCAGGGGTATGGGAAATGAATACGTCCACACTGGACTGGATGGACCATTGTCTTTATTTAACCTCAACTACTATGTCACTATGTATGTAACCTGAAATGCTCCTTAATCATAGAAGGATCTCTATTTTTATTATATAATGAAAAATCCCTGCATGCATGGGGGGACTTCCTATTGTAGGGGGTGGTCTACAGAAATCAGCGGGCTGTAGGCAGCCGACAGGCCATGGTTTATGGTCAGTAGTATATAGTCGATGTGAGTACTCCCCCTGCTATTCTACATTCGGGGGCATCCTCCCTCTGGCTTGAAACAAGACAGTCCTGCATGCACAATGATGACTAAAGCTATTAGTCTGCCTAGGGCCCTCTTTGGGTGGTGGTGTGCAATGGTCAATTAGGTTATATTGCAGTCAAATGTTGATTAAAAGAAGAGTAATTTTTCAAAAAGTTGCCATATCTATGGGCAGAACAAGCTAACCTAGACCCCAAGGCTGCTTTAACTTCTTTCACTCCTCTTAGTCCTGAGATTACAGCCTCACACCAGTGCCGAGCATTCACATTTGGTGTAGAGATTTTATATTTTATCACCAACAGAGGAACAGTTTGGTCCAAAATAAAAGCAGGAGATTCTGGGATGAAATGCAGACTATCCATCCAATAGCATAATCTGACTGCTCAACATTAAAGAATCCCTGGCAGTCAGGATGGTCATTGAGCAGCTGTGTACATACATACTGTGTATAATGGGGGGGGGGGGGGGCAGGAAAGGTGTTTCCTGATCCAGGACAAGGATTTCTCCCAGCCCCATTAGCATAGTCTATGCCAGTGGTGCTCTGATTCAAGAGCTAGGAACTGGGGAGGTTTGTGCCAGGGAGGTGCCCTTATCTGAACGCTGGGTGATTACAGTACTGGGGACATGCCCCGATACCAGAACCAAGTGCTGGAAACAATGTCTGCTATACATCATACCAGGGGTATCTGCAGCTGGGCACAGGGAGAGCAGTATCTAATATTGATCATGCCAGGAGTGCCCTGATCTGTGATCCAGTCAATGAGAGGGCAATGACTGCTATATGATACTAAGTGTAACTTTTATCAGGAGCCGGGCATCGAAACAGCAATGCCTGGTATAGGCAATGCCAGGGGTGCCCTGATCTGGGAGCTGGGCATTGAAACAGCAATGTCTAGTATAGGTAATGCAAGGGATGCCCTGATCTCCGAGCCAGGCATGGAAACAGCAATGCCTGATATGAGTATTAACAGGGATACCCTGATCTGTGAGCCAGGCATGGAAACAGTAATGCCTGGTATAGGTAATGCCAGGGGCGTCCTGATCTGGGAGCTGGGCATGGAAAAAGCAATGCCTGATATGGGTATTGACAAGGCACCGGCATCCTCCTATATATCGGATCACGGGCATCCCCCCTATATATCGGATCATACCAGGCGCCGCGATTCTCCTTTCTTATGGAAACAGCAATGCCTGATATGGGTATTGCCAGGGATACCCTGATCCGGGAGGCGGGCATGGACACAGCAATGCCTGGTATAGGTAATGCCAGGGGCACAATGATCTGGGAGCTGGGCATGGAAACAGCAATACCTGATATAGGTATTGCCAAGGCACCGGCATCCTCCTATGTATCGGATCACGGGCATCCCCCTATATATTGGATCATACCAGGCGCCACGTTTCTCCTTTCTTATGGAAACAGCAATGCCTGATATGGGTATTGCCAGGGATACCCTGATCTGGGAGCCGGGCATGGAAACAGCAATGCCTGGTATAGGTAATGCCAGGGGCACAATGATCTGGGAGCTGAGCATGGAAACAGCAATGCCTGATATGGGTATTGCCAGGGATACCCTTATCTGGGAGCCGGGCATGGAAAACGCAATGCCTGGTTATAGGTAATGCCAGGGATACCCTGATCTGGGAGCAGGGCATTGAAAAACAGCAATGCCTGGTATAGGTAATTCCAGGGGTGACCTGATCTGGGAGTCGGGCATCGAAACAGCAATGCCTGATATGGGTATTGCCAGGGATACCCTGATCTGGGAGCCGGGCATGGAAACAGCAATGCCTGGTATAGGTAATGCCAGGGGCGCCCTGATACAGGAACCAGGTATGGAAACAGCAATGTCTGATATAAGCATTGCCAGGGGGGCCCGGATATGGGAGCTGGGCATGGAAACAGCAATGCCTGCTATAGCTCATGCCACTGTGATTAGGACTTTCAGAAAGGTTTTCAAATTTGTTTGGATAGTGTTCGATGATCCTCAACCCTGAATTTTAGGAGTTTTGACCCCCAGAATTTCCCCTGATGTATAGTGCTGAACACACATTTGTTTATTTGTCCTTTAAACTGTTACATTATATTTTTTTTAGTTTAAAGTTGGCCAAAAGATGGATTAATATTTGGCTGATTCAGCAGGGACCGGACAAATTTCGATCCATGTGTGACAGCAAACGATTGACTTTTGTTGAATGGGACTGTTGTGAACACCCATTCGATCCAATTCCAGTGCGGACAAAAGAAAGGGTCCTGCACGAGTTTGGTTCGAATGTGATGCAAATTCAGCCATATAGTTTGTATGGCTGAATTCGCATCTCCCAGACATTGCATGTGATCTGCACAGCATGGCGGTGTGAATCACATGCAATGTCGGACATCGCACAAGGGTGAACCGGCCTTAAAGCTGCTTGCAAGAGTATTGATGCTGTGACCCACCAGTCATATTCACGAGAACTAGGAATGGTTCCTAAAACACATGCAAGCCAAAATATTAATGCACTAAAATAGAAAACAGAAACAGAGAAGAGATGGCACAAAAACGCCAAGGGCATCATCATTGAGATTTTTTTTTTTTTTGCTTTATTTTTATTACAATGTATGGAAATTACCCAAATGCCAAATTTAAATGCATGTGGAGCAGTGTAAACCGACCTGTTCATGTGTATTTATTTCTACTTTTTCAGGCCCTGGGAATCTAACATGAGACATGAAGATCTTGGTAAGTGTGTTAATATATAAAATGTTTATGTGGCCACCATAATATATATATATATATATATATATAATATAATATATATATCTTGACCCTCCCTTCTAGATTGTAAGCTCTAACGAGCAGGGCCCTCTAGTTCCTCCTGTTTTGAACTGTATTGTAACTGTATTGTCTTCCTTCACATTGTAAAGCGCTGCGCAAACTGTTGGCGCTATATAAATCCTGTATAATAATAATAATAATATAAAAAAAAAGCCATAGAGATCAATGATCAATCTGACCTCCACTCCCTTTAGAGTTGTTTGTGAAACACAGCTGCTGATTGGCTGTCGTTTTACCATTCCTTATGCCGTATTAATTAAAGCCAAACTTTAGGCAAATAGCTAAATACACAGAAGAAATAAACATATGGGAGCTGCTTTACTTTCCACAATGGATTTATATTGTTGCCCACCTAGTCCTGAGATAGGCACAGCCCTACCAGACAACGCAGTCCATAGAAAGGGACATTTTCAAGATTCTGCTTAAGCCAGCCATAGACTGTTCAAATTCGAACCATGTATGGGCAGGCTGAGCGTAGCCAAGTCGATCGATCGATAAACTTGGGTACAACCAGCCTGCCGGATTTATATCTGTTCGCAATAATCATTGTGTTCTCCCTGCGGGGACGACTTCCACCGCCCACCTTGCCTGGAGAACACAATGGCTGTGTGGTAGGGATTTCCCTGTCAGCACTGCCTGTGTTAATGGGGGGAATCTAGTGATTTTCTTCATGAAAAAAAATTGCTCCGTCCATGGTCAGCCTTGGGCACAATTAACATTCTAGATCTGGGGTCTCCAAACTATGGCCCTCCAGTTGTTCAGGAACTGCAATTCCCATCATGCCTAGTCATGTCTGTGAATGTCAGAGTTTTACATGGGATGTGCAGTTCTGCGAAAACTGGAGGGCCGTAGTTTGGAGATCCCTGTTCTAGATGTTCCCTATAACATAGCAAATTTTCACTTCAAACCCCATTAACACAAATGCAGAAAAGGGACTTCTAGTGCAGGTTGGATGCTCCGAAGATAGTATTAAATGAGAAATTTGAGTTAAATGCCTCAGTACTCTCAACACTTAGTGAAGGGTCTTGCTTTAAAGGTAAACTTCATTCTTTTCAGTGGTAGCACAGAGTAGGTTTAGGAGAAAAGTTCAGGAGAGTGTAGGTTCAGGAGAAATTTCAGGAGAAAATTTAAGGAGAGAGCAGGTTCAGGAGAAAAGTTCAGGAGAGAGTAGGTTCAGGAGAAAAGTTCAGGAGAGAGTAGGTTCAGGAGAAAAGTTCAGGAGAGAGTAAGTTGAGAAGAAAAGTTCAGGAGAGAGTAGGTTGAGAAGAAAAGTTCAGGAGAGAGTAGGTTGAGGAGAAAAGTTCAGGAGAGAGTAGGTTGAGGAGAAAAGTTCAGGATAAAGTAAGTTCAGGAGGAAAGTTCAGGAGAGAGTAGGTTCAGGAGAAAGTTCAGGAGAGAGTAGGTTCAGGAGAAAGGTTCAGGAGAGAGTAGGTTCAGGAGAAAATTCACGAGAGAGTAAGTTCAGAAGAAAAGTTAAGGTAAGAGTAGGGTCAGGAGAAAAGTTCAGGTAAGAGTAGGGTCAGGAGAAAAGTTCAGGTAAGAGTAGGTTCAGGAGAAAAGTTCAGGTAAGAGTAGGTTCAGGAGAAAAGTTCAGGTAAGAGTAGGGTCAGGAGAAAAGTTCAGGTAAGAGTAGGGTCAGGAGAAAAGTTCAGGTAAGAGTAGGGTCAGGAGAAAAGTTCAGGTAAGAGTAGGTTCAGGAGAAAAGTTCAGGTAAGAGTAGGGTCAGGAGAAAAGTTCAGGTAAGAGTAGGGTCAGGAGAAAAGTTCAGGTAAGAGTAGGGTCAGGAGAAAAGTTCAGGTAAGAGTAGGGTCAGGAGAAAAGTTCAGGTAAGAGTAGGGTCAGGAGAAAAGTTCAGGTAAGAGTAGGTTCAGGAGAAAAGTTCAGGTAAGAGTAGGGTCAGGAGAAAAGTTCAGGTAAGAGTAGGGTCAGGAGAAAAGTTCAGGTAAGAGTAGGGTCAGGAGAAAAGTTCAGGTAAGAGTAGGGTCAGGAGAAAAGTTCAGGTAAGAGTAGGGTCAGGAGAAAAGTTCAGGAGATATTAGGTTCAGGAGAAATTCCTTCCCAGGAAGTTAGAGCAGGAGACCCTTGTCTTGCATGTCCTTGTTCTCAAGTAAAGTCTACTTCTATCTCTGTGATGTCATCCTTCCTTTAGGCTCGGGTCTGTGCTGCAAGTCTGCTGCTCTGTGCCATCCTTTGGCTGTGCTGGATGAGAGCTAACGTCAAGGAGCAAGAGGAGAGCCGGCCATCTCATTTACCTCATACATTGCAGCTCTTGGGATACAGCCGACTCCCAGATGGGGAGGTGAGGAAAATATTTAAAGGTTGTTCTTATTTTGCCTATCAAAGCCTTGCCTTTATAGTCTTAGGGCCTGTGTCAGAGCATTTTAGGCTTGTGTCAATGCCATCAATTTGAGAGACTTCTGAGATCATTCAGAATTCATTTACAAGTCCATTTGGTTCCTGCCTGCCTTACTGCTCCTAGGAACAGGGGTGTTTCCTTCTTTTGCATCCCCATAATATGAGATGTATTAAAAAGGCAGCAGGGAGAGTGGGGACTTGTAATTGCTGTGGCAGACCAGGGATTTTATCCATGATTGCTAAAACATCAAGGACCAGGCCTATTTGTGACACTTGTTGTTTACAAGTTAAAATCAGTATTTTTTGCTAGAAAATGACTTCGAACCCTCAAACATTATATTTTTTTTAGCAGAGACCCTGGAGAATAAAATGGAGATTGTTGCAATACTTTATGTCACACGGTATTTACGCAGTGGTCTTACAAATGCAAATTTTTTGGAAAAAATAAATTTTTTTTTTAAAATTAAAAAATAAGAAACAGTAAGGTTAGCCCATTTTTTTCTATAATGTGAAAGATAATGTTACGCCGAGTAAACTGATACCTAACATGTCATGCTTTAACTTGGGCACGCTCATGGAATGGTGACAAAACTTTGGTACTTAAAAATCTCCATAGGCGACGTTTTAAAAATGTCTACAGGTTACCAGTTTAGAGTTGCAGAGGAGGCCTAGGGCTAGAATTATTGCTCTCACTCCAACGATTGTGGTGATATCTCACATGTGTGGTTTGAACACCGTTTACATATGTGGGCGCGACTTAGGTGTGCATTCGCTTCTGCACGTGAGCTCGGAGGGATTGGGCGCCTTTACATTTTTTTTTTATTATTTTTTTTCTACATATTATTTTTACACGGTTACTTAAAAAAAAAGTTTTTTTGATCACTTTTATTCCTATTACAAGGAATGTAAACATTCCTTGTAATAGAAATAAGCAGGACAGGTCCTCTTTAGGTCAAAAAGACCTCAGATCTCACTTTAACACTTAAAAGTAATTAAAAAAAAAAAAAAAATCGGCCTTTTAAGGCCGTTGGGTGGAAGTGACATCGCTCCGGTCCTCCAAACCCAACCATACAATCCCATATACACAATCCTATACCTGTAGTTGATCCAGAGGAAGGCGAAAAAAACCCCAGCAAAGCATGATCCAATTTGCTACAGCAGGGGAAAGAAAGCATGTTCAGGGCCAGCACATGTGCATTGCAACACACCTGATTGGCTCTTTCCACTGCCCCTCCCTCTCCCAGTATGTGTTTGGCCTAGCAGAGAATTACAATAGGCTAATACCATGTCAGCTGCTTACACTGGCCGCATTTAATGATTTTGTTATTGACGCATGTGTTTTATTCCCCACAGCCACTGGCCAGGAACCCATGCAAGACCTGCGCGGTGGTGTCCAGTTCTGGCCAGATGCTTGGCTCCGGCCTGGGGCCGCAGATAGACCAGGCTGAATGTGTCCTGCGAATGAACACCGCTCCCACTGTTGGGTACGAATCAGACGTGGGCAGCCGTAGCACGCTAAGGGTTGTGTCCCACACCAGCGTTCCACTCCTCCTTCGCAACCAGACCTACTTTTTCCAGCAAGCTCATGAGACAGTTTACGTCATCTGGGGTCCTCCGAGGCAGATGGACATTGACCAAGGGATTACCTATCGGGCCTTATTGCAGGCAAAAGGCAGATATCCTGGAGTAAATGTCTACATACTTACACAGAATATGATGATGCACTGTGACCAGATATTTCAGAATGAGACGGGCAAGAACAGGCAAGTTCCCCTACATCTCCACAAATACACGTTCCCCTACATCTCCACGAATACACGTTCCCCTACATCTCCACGAATACACGTTCCCCTACATCGCCACGAATACACGTTCCCCCTACATCTCCATGAATACACGTTCCCCTACATCTCCACGAGTACACGTTCCCCTACATCTCCACGAATACACGTTCCCCTACATCTCCACGAATACACGTTCCCCTACATCTCCACGAGTACACGTTCCCCTACATCTCCACGATTACACGTTCCCCTACATCTCCACGAATACACGTTCCCCTACATCTCCACGAATACACGTTCCCCTACATCTCCACGAATACACGTTCCCCTACATCTCCAGGAATACACGTTCCCCTACATCTCCACGAATACACGTTCCCCTACATCTCCACGAATACACGTTCCCCTACATCTCCATGAGCACACGTTCCCCTACATCCCCATGAATACACGTTCCCCTACATCCCCATGAATACACGTTCCCCTACATCTCCACGAATACACGTTCCCCTACATCTCCACGAATACACGTTTCCCTACATCTCCACGAATACACGTTCCTCTACATCTCCACGAATACACGTTCCCCTACATCTCCACGAATACACGTTCCTCTACATCTCCATGAATACACGTTCCCCTACATCTCCACGAGTACACGTTCCCCTACATCTCCACGAATACACGTTCCCCTTCATCTCCACGAATACACGTTCCCCTTCATCTCCACGAATACACGTTCCCCTTCATCTCCATGAATACACGTTCCCCTACATCTCCACGAATACACGTTCCCCTACATCTCCATGAATACACGTTCTCTTACATCTCCACGAATACACGTTCCCCTACATCTCCATGAGTACACGTTCCCCTACATCTCCATGAGTACACGTTCCCCTACATCTCCACGAATACACGTTCCCCTACATCTCCATGAATACACGTTCCCCTACATCTCCAGGAATACAGGTTCCCCTACATCTCCATGAATACACGTTCTCTTACATCTCCACGAATACACGTTCCCCTACATCTCCATGAATACACGTTCCCCTACATCTCCATGAGTACACGTTCCCCTACATCTCCACGAATACACGTTCCCCTACATCTCCATGAATACACGTTCCCCTACTGTACATCTCCATGAATACACTTTCCCCTACATCTCCACGAATACACGTTCCCCTACATCTCCACGAATACACGTTCCCCTACATCTCCATGAGTACACGTTCCCCTACATCTCCATGAGTACACGTTCCCCTACATCTCCACGAATACACGTTCCCCTACATCTCCATGAATACACGTTCCCCTACTGTACATCTCCATGAATACACTTTCCCCTACATCTCCACGAATACACGTTCCCCTACATCTCCACGAATACACGTTCCCCTATATCTCCACGAATACACGTTCCCCTACATCTCCACGAATACACGTTCCCCTACATCTCCACGAATACACGTTCCCCTACATCTCCACGAATACGCGTTCCCCTACATCTCCACGAATACGCGTTCCCCTACATCTCCATGAATACACGTTCCTCTACATCTCCATGAATACACGTTCCCCTACATCCCCATGAATACACGTTCCCCTACATCCCCATGAATACACGTTCCCCTACATCTCCACGAATACACGCTCCCCTACATCTCCACGAGTACATGTTCCCCTACATCTCCACGAATACACGTTCCCCTACATCTCCATGAATACACGTTCCCCTACATCTCCACGAATACACGTTCCCCTACATCTCCATGAATACACGTTTCCCTACTGTACATCTCCATGAATACGCTTTCCCCTACATCTCCACGAATACACGTTCCCCTACATCTCCACGAATACACGTTCCCCTACATCTCCACGAATACACGTTCCCCTACATCTCCACGAATACACGTTCCCCTACATCTCCACGAATACACGTTCCCCTACATCTCCACGAATACACGTTCCCCTACATCCCCATGAATACACGTTCCCCTACATCTCCACGAATACACGTTCCCCTACATCTCCACGAATACACGTTCCCCTACATCTCCATGAATACACGTTCCCCTACATCTCCACGAATACACGTTCCCCTACATCTCCAGGAATACACGTTCCCCTACATCTCCAGGAATACACGTTCCCCTACATCTCCATGAATACGCGTTCCCCTACATCTCCATGAATACACGTTCCTCTACATCTCCATGAATACACTTTCCCCTACATCTCCACGAATACACGTTCCCCTACATCTCCACGAATACACGTTCCCCTACATCTCCATGAGTACACGTTCCCCTACATCTCCATGAGTACACGTTCCCCTACATCTCCACGAATACACGTTCCCCTACATCTCCATGAATACACGTTCCCCTACTGTACATCTCCATGAATACACTTTCCCCTACATCTCCACGAATACACGTTCCCCTACATCTCCACGAATACACGTTCCCCTATATCTCCACGAATACACGTTCCCCTACATCTCCACGAATACACGTTCCCCTACATCTCCACGAATACACGTTCCCCTACATCTCCACGAATACGCGTTCCCCTACATCTCCACGAATACGCGTTCCCCTACATCTCCATGAATACACGTTCCTCTACATCTCCATGAATACACGTTCCCCTACATCCCCATGAATACACGTTCCCCTACATCCCCATGAATACACGTTCCCCTACATCTCCACGAATACACGCTCCCCTACATCTCCACGAGTACATGTTCCCCTACATCTCCACGAATACACGTTCCCCTACATCTCCATGAATACACGTTCCCCTACATCTCCACGAATACACGTTCCCCTACATCTCCACGAATACACGTTCCCCTACATCTCCATGAATACACGTTTCCCTACTGTACATCTCCATGAATACGCTTTCCCCTACATCTCCACGAATACACGTTCCCCTACATCTCCACGAATACACGTTCCCCTACATCTCCACGAATACACGTTCCCCTACATCTCCACGAATACACGTTCCCCTACATCTCCACGAATACACGTTCCCCTACATCTCCACGAATACACGTTCCCCTACATCCCCATGAATACACGTTCCCCTACATCTCCACGAATACACGTTCCCCTACATCTCCACGAATACACGTTCCCCTACATCTCCATGAATACACGTTCCCCTACATCTCCACGAATACACGTTCCCCTACATCTCCAGGAATACACGTTCCCCTACATCTCCAGGAATACACGTTCCCCTACATCTCCATGAATACGCGTTCCCCTACATCTCCATGAATACACGTTCCTCTACATCTCCATGAATACACGTTCCCCTACATCGCCATGAATACACGTTCCCCTACATCCCCATGAATACACGTTCCCCTACATCTCCATGAATCCATTTCATCCAGTCCATAATCATTGATTAAAATAGTTTCTTTGATTCTATGTAACCAGGCAGCCCTTAACCTCACTGCCTCACAGCCTCTGTTAAACCAAAAACAAGGGCGGTGGACTGCAAAACCAAAAGTCAGATAAAACAAGAAAATACAACAAAAATGGGAGGGAGGGTGGGAAATATTCTCCAATGCAGCTTTCCTCCGACTGAAGACTTCCTGAGGCCCTAGCTTGACTTCTCCAAGTAGCTCCACCCCTTCCTGGCCAAAACACCATTTAAAAGTCCCACCACTTATATTTTCTATCGTACTGGGCTGAAAACCCCTACTTGTCCCAAACCCCTTTAACCCCTCATGCCAGGCCCTCCGTCCATGTCTCTTCTCTCCTTTACTCCGGGCCTCTCTGGACGGCTTTATTGCCTGAAATCACGTATCTGTTATGTCATTTTGTGTAGTGGCCACTAGGGGGAGGGGGCTCGCCCTGCTGGAGACGCAATCACGCGCTGATTGGACAGAGGGGCAGCCAATCAGCGGGTTCGGCGGACCCGACGTCCGACGGCCAACCACGATTGTTCCTGAGAGAGGCAGAACTGACAGTGAGGCAGTTCTGACAGGGTAGAAGAGAGAGATCTTGTGTTCCTGCTAAGCAGGAACACGGATCTCTGTCTTCATCCAGTCAGAGCAACCCCCACAGTTAGAAAACACTTCCCTAGGGACACTTTTAATCCTTTGATCGCCCCTGCTGTTAACCCCTTCCCTGCCAGTGTCATTAGTACAGTAACAGTTCATATTTTTAGCATTGATCACTGTAAGAATGTCACTGGTCCCCAAAAAGCGTCAGTTTAGTGTCTGATTTGTCTGCTGCAATGTCTCAGGGCGCAGTGCTCTGCGCCCCGAGCCCACCCTTTTTTTGAAGCCTATTAGAGCATTTGGCTCTAATCATGTGCTTCAAAAAAAAAAAAAAAAAAAATCCCCCATTGGAATCCATGCGTATGGTGCCCTGCATGTAGATTAGGGGGCCGGATGCATGGATGGGGGGGGGGGGCAGTGCCCCTGCGCCCCTTATGGACATGCCGCCACTGTTCCAGGAGTCTTTAGGAGGGGAGGGGGGGGGATTTTCTCAGCTAAGCACACTCTCCTGTATGCATACTTGAGCTAAGGGCAGGAAGAAAATGCTACATCTGGGATGGGGAGCCTTGGCACCCCAGATGTTTTGGAACTATATTTCCCATGATGTTCGTGCACTCTGCAGTGTAGTTGAGCATCATGGGAAATGTAGTTCCAAAACATCTGGGCTGCCAAGGTTCGCCATCACTGTGCTACATGAATAATTTTCCCTTACTCAAGATGGCCATTGGCCAGAAATGCTAGGGGGGTGATTTTCAAAGCGATTTCTCAGCAATATAAAGCCTGGAGACATGGATGGATGGGGGAGTTTGCTTTAAATGATAAAAATTAATAAAATAGCGTTTTTGGTTTGTGGCGCTCAGATGCAGAATAGATCCGCTTTAACCTTTCTTCACATTTCTGCAGGGCGATGTCCGGAACCTTTCTGAGCACTGGCTGGTTCACAATGATTCTGGCCATGGAGCTATGTGAGGAGGTCTCTGTCTATGGGATGGTCAGCGAGAACTATTGCAGGTATGGATGGGGTGGGAAATGACAGACTGAAGCATGCCAGACTTTTGTTGAAGAAATGCGCCCATTGAAATTTAAGGGTAACTCCACTTTTGTAAGGCAAAAAATAGATAAATAATATAATAAATAATATATATATATATATATATATATATATATATATATATATATATATATATATATATATATAAATATATAATACGATAAATAATATAATAAAAAATAGATAAATAATATAATAATATATATAGATATATAGATATATATATAGATATAGATATATATATATATACACACACACATACTGTACATATATATATATATATATATATATATATATATATAATACGATAAATAATATAATAAAGAAAAAATAATATAGCGTATACAATTGCGACACAAATCATATTGTAATTGAATGTTAATAAAAATGACCTTTCCTTTTCAATCTGCAGCCGCTGTCATTTTCTGTAAATTGCAATGCAATATGGCCCCCTGGAGGTGTTCTGTACACAGAATGTATACTGACCACACCCCAGAAACATCATTTCCTGCTTGTGTGATTGGCTCACCAATTTTCCCAGAAGTCTGCACTAAGATACAAGTCAGATTTCAGGCATCCCCTGCAACAAAAACATAATTTTTGTTGAGATACTCCCAATAGGAACACATCTAAAGGAATGCAGGCCCAGCAGATTTCCTCATTAGAGCCCTGCAGCTGCCACAGCTGATAGATAATTATGAAACCACTCCCATTTGACCCACTTAGCACAGAGGAACAAACAATGATTTCTTCAGAATAACAAAAGGTAGGAATCTGCAACAAAGTTTGTTATCCTTGCAATGTACAGAGATCACCCAGAGGGGAATTAGTTTTTCTCAAAAAGTGGAGTTACGCTTTAAGCCTTTAAACGCATACAAGGAACACCCAACCACCTAATCAGGTTATCATATTTGTATCCAGGAATATTTCTATAGGGCACCCATACACCCCTGTCCCTTCTTGTTGGTGATCTGGGAACCCCTGATGGTGATGCAGAGAGTAATTACTAAACGCGCTCACTGCAGGTTCCTTGCAGTCTCGCAAACAGAGAGCCTTATGTATAAAAGTGTCAGAATTACGATAATCTGATCGTTAGTACACAGCTTTGACAGGCGATCACGGCATTTCGTCCAACAAAACCCAAAGGGAAAAACACGAAAACTTCTGTCGTACGATAGCCTAGCGAACGACAATCGTTTAATCAGTACAGTATGCATCCGCTAAAAATCGATCGACAAAGACCACGCATGATCAGAAACACAAAAATAACCTGGAAAAAGCCTGGCTGCCATTGTTTTTGTTTTGCATCATCCGATACGTAGCTACGCAACCAGGAAACCTTTCCAGAATCATACGAAAAAAAAAATAATTAAGTACGCATTGTTGAATTCGATATTAGTATCATGCAACAAAATGCAAACGATAAGTCGTCCGATTATCTGATCGTGTGTACAAGGGATAAAGGAAAATTGTACAAGATGATTGAACATGTATGGCCAGCCTATGGCTCATTTCACACAAACGATCTAATAGTTTTTTAGGCTGATCTGATCGGATCCTCCATGCATCCCTATGGGGCAGCGGATGTCAGCGGAGACATGTCCACTGACACCAGCTGCCATCCGCATCCTATCCTGTCTGTGAAATCCATATGGAAACCCTATTTTCCATCCGTCCAGGGGATCGGATGGGATCGGATGAGAGCGGTCCGTTCTCATACGATTCCCCCATAGAGGACAGCGGGGATCTGACACCTCCCTCTCCGCACACGGAGACGGAGCTGTCATCTGCCTGCTCAGCAGGGATCGGTGGATCGAATTCCGCTGAGCAGAGAACGGTCCACACTGGACAGCGGACCGTGTGAAAGGAGCCTTAGGCAGCCCAAAGATGAAGGGGTGGAAGACAAGAAAATCAATTGATTTCCGTCATCAACACAGTCAGATGGGAGAACACAATGATGGATCGACATGGGTACAAGCAGCCTGGCCATACATGGATGGAATCGCAGCCTTTCCCTACTGAACTGGCTGAATGTCAATCCATCTGTGGCCGGCTTTAACCACTTGCCGACCGCCCACCACAGTTTTACTGCAGCAGACTGGCTCAGCTGTGCGAAACGAGGTAGCTCTATGTCGGTCGTGCGCCATTTCCTGGGGAGTGAGCGTGCACCGCCGGTAGCGCGCTCCTGCCCCCACTAGACAGCGGCCATGCTGATGCACGGAATCAGCGGCTACGACTGCCGCCGGGCACCCGCGATCGCTCCCCGCTGAGAGAGGACGGTCAGCTGTTGTAAACACAGCTGACCGTTCTTCTCCCTGGAATGATCACAGAGCGCCTGTGATCCTTCTATATAGGAACACATGTCTCTGTGGTCATTTTACAAGCCACGCCCCCATACAGTTAGTAAACACTCCCCTAGGCTCACAACTTAACCTTTTGATCACCCCTAGGTTAACTCCTTCCCTGCCAGTGTTATTTCTACAGTAACAGTGCAGATTTTTAGCAGTGATTACAGTAGTAAAAAAAAAAAAATAGACAACCCTGTGATTTCCTTTCCCTGATGAAGAAATCATCTTAGGATTTCGAAACATGTTGGGACCATCGGGTTCGAATCACTATCTACTAGGCTCCTACAATCACTGGGTGCCGTTTAGAGCCGGTTCACACAGAGGCGTTCCGACTTTGGGGGGCGACCTGTGACGTCGCGTGCACCGCGACTTCGGCGCGACTTGCAGGGACTTCACATAATGGAAGTCTATGCAAGTCGCTCCGAGGTAGCCCCAAAGTAGTACAGGACCCTTTTTCTAAGTCGGAGCGACTTGTGTCGCTCCTATTAGAACGGGTCCTGTACTACTCAATGGACCGCGAGGGACCGCAACTTGTCAGGCTGACAAGTCGCCTGACAAGTCGCGCTAGTGTGAATGGGCTCTTAGTCGATTTGGTAACCGTGTTGCACAGATACAGTACCTGTACTTTGTTGTCATTTGAAATGATGTGTATTTTATGAGGTTTTGAGTATTGCTTTGTGCATTCAGCCTCTTTCCCTTTTTTTTACATGTTTAATAAATATTTACTTTTTTATACAAATATCATTTTTTAGTGCCTGTTACTCCCCTATATGTAGATGCCTTGTTACAACCCAATCAGGACCGATTTCTCCTTTTTTTGATTACTGTAGTAATGTCACTGGTCCCCCCAAAAAGTGTCAAAAATGTCAGTTAGGGGTCCAATCTGTCCGCCGCAATGTCGCAGTCCCGCTAAAAAAAAAAAAAAAATCGCAGATCGCCGCCATTACTAGTAAAAAAAAAATAATAAAAATGACATAAATCTTTCCTCTAGTTTGTAGACGCCATAACTTTTGCGCAAACCAATAAAAATATACTTATTGCAATTTTTTTTTTACCAATAATATGTAGCAGAATACAAATTGGCCTAAAATTATGAAAAATTTGAAAGTTTTTTTTGGGAATGTTGTATAGCAGAAAGTGAAAAATTTAGTTTTTTTGTCCAGAATTGTTGCTCTTTTTTTGTTTATAGCGCAAAAACTAAAAATCGCAGAGGTGATCAAATACCACCAAAAGAAAGCTCTATTTGTGGGGAAAAAAGGACGTCAATTTTATTTGGGTACAACGTCGCACGACCGCGCAATTTTCCGTTAAAGTAACGCAGTGCCGGATTGCAAAAAATTGGCCTGGTCGTTAAGGGGGCAAATCCTTCCGGTCCAAAACTGGTTAAAGAATAGGAGCACTATTACAATGCGTTAAATAATTAAAGCCATTTGGCAGATGTCACCTTTTTCCTGTCCTCAGAGTTGTGATGAAAGCCCCCAAGCCTTAACGTTTCCTTTTGTTTGCTTATGCCTTCTTTTCTGGGAACTAAAACAATGGCTTCTGGAAGTTGTGGGCTCATTAATACAATGCACTAAAGGAATCCTTTGTAATGGGTTTGCCACAGGTGGCGTTCTTAATTATATCACCCTAAGGCACACAGAGCTTCTAATTAACACCTTAATTACCAACAAAGTGTGTGTTTGGATTTAAAGGGATGGGGTTGCAACCATACTGTGCAGGCGGGGGGCAAATCTTGGCATCAAAGCATTCCTGAGACACCTCTGTGATATATATGTGAACAATGCAACCTAAAATTCTCAGAACATTTGTTTGTCGTTCAATAGATTTTAGAATGAATGGAGTGTACCAAACAAAAACCACACACGCAGTTGAAAAGGTGCTCATTCGGGAAAATTTTCCTTCCCTCTCCTTCGAATTTTCCCATCATTGTATATAAGTATAATATAAGTATAAGCAGGGCCGTCTTTATTCTTGATTGGACCCTGGGCAAAAATTTTCTTGGGCCCTCTTGAATCCACTTATCAACTATTTGGGGGCTCCAGGGGCAGCTGCTTTGGGCCCCACAACAATGACTAGACCCGGGGCAGCTGCCCCTTTTGCCCTGTGTTAAAGACAGCCCTGAGTATACGTACCTGAAATAAAATAAATCATTGCTCTCAAAATTGAACATTGATTTGACCCCAGTAATGATTAATTGGATCCTGTATAAAATTGGCCCTACTATGTATGTATGAATGTGAGTTAGGGACCTTAGATTGTAAGCTCCTTGAGGGCAGGGACTGATGTGAATGTGCGATGTATATGTAAATTGACAGCGCTATATAAGAACCTGAAATAATTAAAATAAAATAAAATGATTAGAAAACCCAATAAACTTTCTTAGAATGTTCTTTTCCCAGAAATTTCCACTTGAGATGTAGCACCCCCCCCTAGGTAGGTGCTAGGAAAAGTAAAGTTTTTGCTCTGCCTGGAGAGCCTGATCTATAGTTAGGCCTGTTACGTGTGTCCAGGTGTGATTCATCTGGTCTGAGGTAGTGTCCCCACTGTATCCAATGGGGAAGCCAGTTGGACAGTGGAGGAAATCCAGCAAGTGACACACAGGCTTTTGTGGCTGTCCCAGTGGGTTGGCACAACAGTGGTGCATCCTGGGATTGGTCATAAAAGCCAAGGGCACATGAGACAGGGCGTCTTTGGGCGGGAAGGCAGGTCCTAGGAGGAGGGGGATGGCCATCTTGCCTCCTGTCCATGTGGAAAATGGTCACAGGCGGTCGGCCTAGTGAGCCAGAAGTGTGGTGCTGAGCATGAAGGTCCAGAGGATACTGACAGTGGAGCAAGTGACAGAGCAAACTAAGGAAAAACCGTGTCCGTGAGTACCAGGGAGCTTGCCAGGGGTCTGCCCAGGAAGGGGACCACTCCAATGGAGAGTCAGTGGACAGGGGGCTAGCACACACAGCAAGTGAGAAAGGGGGTGCAAAGTTGGGACCCTGAAAAGTAATTTGAACAGGAGCTTTTTCATCTATCTTCACTTCAGTGGCAAGGTGAAGCAGCGGCCTTGCCGCATACACTGCAGCTAGTTGTCCTCAGAATTGTGCATAGTTCATAGTTGGAGTATCCCACTCATCCCTTCTCCTATCCCAGTTCTAAATAAAAACACAAAAAAACCAAATCCCCTGGACTGTTCATTGTCTGAGCCAAGAGTTAAAGCGGTGTTCCAGCCTCCCCCTCCAAAAATTAAAAGTCAGCAGCTACACACACTGTACACATACTGTAGCTGCTGACTTTTAATATTAGGACACTTACCTGTCCTGGAGTCCAGCGATGTCGGCACCGCAGCCGATGTTTTCATCGGCTGTCGGGTGCTGCCACCACCATTGCCGGTCAGGGAACCCTGCAGTGAAGCCTTGCGGCTTCACGGGGCGAGTCCCTACTGCGCATGCGCGACGCGCGCTGTGCATTCGGATTGGCTTGGTGGCAGAGGAGGGGTCCTCACTTCACCGTGGCGCCGTTCCCGGAAGTGGGGAAGGGTACCTGTAAAAAACAGGTACCCGTTCCCCCCTGAAAGGTGCCAAATGTGGCACCGGATGGGGGGGGGGAGAAAATGAGCAGAATTTCCACATTCAGGTGGAACTCCGCTTTAAAGTGATACGATTTAACGGACTGTTGCTATGGGTAACCCAGAGGAATCCATTCTCAGCAGCTCACTAGGGGGCAGTGCTACAGAAATTCTACCCATCTATGGCCAGCTTTAGGCTGGCCATGCTATAGGAGATTTTCCTAGGACTGTTTGCATGAAATTTCTCACTGAACTCACATGATTTCAAACCAGCATTTTCAGTCCAACTTCAAGAGCGAATTGATAGACATCTCTGCGGGTTCATGCACAGATGTCTATTGAAATTACCCCCCCCCCCGCCCGAAGTTGCCAAAAGTAGTGCAGAAACTACTTTTTTGGAAACGGTGCAGCGCCGCAAAGTCAGTGTTGCACCAATTCGGACGGTGCCATTGTCAGCAATAGGCTCGGATTCAGTGCCATCTTAAGAGCATTAAAGGGCCCCGGGCAATGCAGTGCACTGGGGCCCTGCCTACATGATCACCCATGAGAATAAAAATGCAAATTATGAATAAGGTGATATTTATTGGTACAGCAGTGCCAGGCTAATAACAGCTTCTAAGATCGGCTGCTGGGTCCGATGAACAGATACACGGACGGGAGTCAGACTCGACTGTCCTATGTGTGCATGTTCCCGTGGGCTCCTCCTCCACGACCCAAGTGGCCTGACAGCAGCGCAGGGCCGACAGTCGCTTGCCACCTGCTAAGTTTAGCGGCGGGATGCACACGAGAATCGGGACTAATGATTGGCTGGGGCTGGGTTGCTGGGCAGGTGGGGCCCCCAGGCAACTGCCCAGTGTGCCCATTCAGTAAGATGGCCCTACTCCGATTTAATATGCGATTTGATGTGTCAAATCTGACCAATGTGGGCTCAATGACGAATAGTTATATAGCCAACAATTCACCCTCGGAAGGTTTACGCCCCCCTTCATGGCCAGGTAATTTTTTGCGATACGGCACTGCATTGCGTTAACTGACAACTGCGTGGTCGTGCGACGCTGTACCCAAATAAAATTGATGTCCTTTTATGTCTTTTTTTCCCCACAAATAAAGCTTTCTTTTTGGTGGTATTTGATCACCTCTGCAATTTTTATTTTTTGTGCTATATACACAAAAAAGACTGACAATTTAAAAAAAACAATATTTTTTACTTTTTGCTAAAAAACATCCAATAAAAAAATGAAAAAAATCTAATTTCTTCATCTCCCAGTGAGCTGCTCCTGATCACAGCCCCGAATCCGCTTACAGAACAGCCGGGACTGTGCTGATGGCAGGGAGATCCCTGCTGCCAGCCTTAGAGGTGGCTCAGTAACTCGGCAAATTAGGCGGCCGCGAGGCCCCTGTGAGCGCGAGGCCTTAGGCGACAGCCTAATTTGCCTAATTAGAGAGCAGCCTCTGTAGATGGAATATGTTAGCTGGCCTATGTCAGAGATCTCCTCTCTCCTGACTGTGTCATGTTCTCTGGATCATGGGTGGGTTGTTCGCTTGATCACCATGTTGGCTCTTATGAGTTTTGTATTATCGCTGTTCAACCTGTCATGCTAGTCTGATTTATACACTTGTTCTCGACTGTACTGTATGCCTTATACCTCTACTATAAAGAATTTGAAGGAAAAAAAAAGAAAGTTATTATGGTAATTTTGGTGTTCTTGCAGGGATCGCTCACACCCTCCGGTGCCTTACCACTACTATGAGAAGGGCAGGCTGGACGAATGCACCACGTATCTGATGCACGAAAGAGCCACGCGAGGAGCACACCGCTTCATCACAGAGAAAGCCGTCTTTTCCCGCTGGGCCCTCAAGAAGCACATCCATTTTATGCACCCGTCATGGGCAACTTGACGCGAGACCCCCCCTCTACCCCCTCACTGTGTACAGCTCACAATCAGCCATTTTATCACACATACTGTACATATGATGTCAACCAATTTTTGATGGGATTGCACAGAAAGGACCCGAAAAATCCGACAATCCTGACACCTCAAGGAAAGAGCCATTCTGTATCATGTCCACCTACATTCATGGCGTTCTGAAGCTGCTGGTCAGGTTTTCTGTCGGGCAAGGTTTGGTTGATGAATAGGCCAAGTAAGTTGACGCACATCGACATAATCACAGGTTTGGCCAAAGGGGCAATCATTTTATTTGACAGTATTATTCATTGACGTGGATGCAGTATTATTTCCACTTAGTAGGCCAACCTGATTTAGTACTGTATCAGAGCTCGGGGGTTCCAGCAAAGTATTTTTTTTTTAGCTGGAAGTCCACATGCCGGCTTATTCACAAAGGCCAAGCAAAGGACAATGGACTTATAAAAAGTTACAGTGCAAAGCACACAATAGATGAGCCAATCATCTGTCAACTGATCAGTATTAGGTTTTACATTGCAATTCTACAGCCCAACTCTGGCTAAAGCTATTTTTAAGTTCTAAATAATGCAGGGGAAGGTTGGACTTCATTCACATGGGTGAATAGGGGCATACAGCGGATTCTTGCAGCAGGAGTTACCACGGGCGTCCACAAAACTTTTTCCAGGGGGGGGGCATCATTTTAAGGTCAGCCATGCTCTGCCCCTTTTCAACAATGCCATGAAGGGGAGGGGCTTAGTCATTATCACATATAGTGCAGGCATTCAAAGGTTTGAGAAACCTGATGCAAAAGCAAAGCTGACCCTCTCAGTTTTGGGTTCGTGCATGCGGCACATGCATGCATGCATGCAACGTCAGTATGTGCCATGCCTCTGTGCACGGGGCCACAAATCTCCTCAATCTCCTTGCCCCGGGCTCCCCCTCTCCTGGAATTATAGCACAGAGGCCTGGAGTTGTGGACAGTGGTCCGCGAGGCTGCTGAAGTCTGTCACCGCGCAAGCCACAAATCGTGAATATTTATTTTTAAAGGGGAAAAATAAGCCGCTCTTTACCAGTTTTCAGAGCGCTGATCACCGCTCTCGTGACACGCCGCCTCTCTCCTCTTCTCTGCCTCTCCTCCTCCCCTCCCGACTGGCGTTAGCGGGGAATCCTCAGCCCCGCCCGCTGCAGGCAGCTGCCAGACAGGGAGAGGAGAGAGCTGGCGGGTCAAGTGAGCGGCGATCGGCGTTCTGAAAACTGGTAAAGAACGGCTTATTTTTTTAAAACACAGACACAGGGGCACGGGCACATAGGATTATTAAACAGCCCAGACAGGATAGTATAAAGTGGCTTAACAGCTAATTTAAAGGGGAAGTTGAAATTCCAGGGGGGGCACTTGCTCCCCCTTGCCCCCCTGTGCGGACGCCCATGGGAGTTACAGCTGGGGCCGTGAAGCCTGTACAAATGAATGACAGGCTGACAGCGGCTGCGGCTCTCTGCATGTAACCGCACTGAGTAATTACCCGTGGTTACTGACAGACGATCGTCCCTGGACACAAACTGCATCCAGGAGGCACTCATTTGTCTCTGAGTGCAGGTAAGTGTTTCACGTGCAACTACATATGTATAGCTGCATCCTGTCTTTCATTTGTACAGAGTACACGATGGCAGCTATTGGCATACATCTGTAATTCTTGCAGCAGGAATCCAAAAGTTGCCCATGTGAATAGGGCCTTAGGACTCAGGTTTTAAAGCTTATTTCTAAGAAGAAATTATATTTTATATAAATATTTTAAAACGCCATAAACATTTTTTTAATTGGGTCCCAGGAGCTTTTAGCCATAATGTCCTAGTATGACCAATATATTCGTACATTATGGCAGGCTTACCTGGATAGTGATCACTTCCAGTGCTGTGTTGTCAGCGATCCCACTGGTCACGGGCACTGCCATCTTTTTCCAGTCTTCCTTCTAGGTTCCGACTCTTTGGCTGAGTGGATGGCCAGGCCTTGATGACATCACTCCCATGCATAGGAGTCACATCATCAAAGGCACAGAGCAGTGCCATAACTGTATGCTGAGCTGCACATGCACGGCTCAGTTTACACAAACACAGACAGGTTGGAAGGGTTTATGATAGAAGAAACCAAAAGGGTTTTTGTTCTTTAAGCTTAATTACACTTTAAATTGCTCATCCATGTAGATAGTGCATTTAGTTTGCAGGTATGCTCCTCCATCATGCTCAATCTTTTTTTCAAGGTCCAATTGCTCACAATGGGGGATCAACACTTTCTGTGGCGCAGATCAGTCACCCATGCCTGCACTCCTTTTCGAAGCGCAGTGCACCTGCAGTGTGAACGGTTACAAGGCACAAGTGTGGCTGCTTCTGCGTGACAGAAGTTGATCCAACTATCAACTTCTGATGAATGGGCTTGTTGAAGATCAGTGGCTGCAGCAAATTCTGACAGCAGAAAGTCCATGCTGTCAGAATACAATTTCTCAGTGGGGAAGATCCCAGCTACCCCCCTCGAATATGTGGATGGAGGAATCAGTATTATATTTTATATTTTCCATCTACGATCAGCCTAGTTCTCCAACACCTTGCAATGCCAATACCTGTTTTTTGTCTGAATAATAAGTCATAGTATTATACTTGTGTGGCTTTGAGCTCATTTTGATCTTGCTTGCAACATTTGGAAGGTGTTGAAGTTTGCAAAACACCTTCTTTCGGTCAATAAAAGTGCCACTAATGTTTTCCTAAGGCCCTTTTAAACTCAAGACTCAACTAGACTCAATTAGAAGGTTTTGGCTGGAGTTGGGCTTCAGTAAGGGGCAGACCTCTGATTCTTGTACTGGTGACCATTCGCTAGCAGCAGAATCTCCGAAATTGAATTTTCATTATCATTATGGAAGTCACTAGCAAGAGCGGATTGTATTGAATACTGTAGGATGAATTTTAATGAATACAGTTGTGGCCAAACGTTTTGAGAATGACACAAAGTCTCCTGTCTCAGTGTTTTTAGGTCTTTTTGTCAGATGTTACTATGGTATACTGATGTATAATTACAAGCATTTCATAAGTGTCAAAGACTTTTATTGACAATTACATTGACTTTATGCAAAGAGTCAATATTTGCAGTCTTGACCCTTCTTTTTCAAGACCTCCGCAATTCTCCCTGGCATGCTATCAGTCAACTTCTGGGCCACATCCTGACTGATGGCAGCCCATTCTTGCATAATCACTGCTTGGGGTTGGTCAGAATTTGTGGGGGTTTATTTGTTCACCCGCCTCTTAAGGATTGACCACAAGTTCTCAATGGGATTAGGGTCTGGGGAGCTTCCTGGCCATGGACCCCACATTTTGATCTTTTGTTCGGTCAGAATGTTTATACTGCTCTGATAAACAGTGTCTATTTATGCAAATAAGTAAAGATCGGTTAAGTAAGGAGATTCTCAACTTATTTCCATAAATCAACAAAATATGAGATCGTTTTAAGTGACGCTAAACTGAAGATAAGGAGAATACAATTCTGTGCAAAAGTATATTTTTATTAAATACTTCAGTGCAAAATAAAATGTCAAATCAGTGATAAACACAAAGTTTAGAATAAAATGCAAAAAAATGTATCACACAGGTAATATGAGAATTATAATCAAAGAATATTATTTCAGAATAGTAAGATAACCATAACCAATGACTTCTAGAATATGATTAATAGCCTACCTAGAGGACATAAAAGATGGCAACCAATATGACAAATTTGACACGTGACTTCTCTCAGCCAACACCATGCATTGTTAAAATTTTAAGCCATTATTTATCGCTTAAAGAAAAACAAAATCTTCTGTTGAAACTTCAAGACTTTCTGTAAAGACATGTTGCTTAAAAGAATATGAACTTTCAATCACCTCCAAAACAAAATGGATGCCAAGCTGCTCAAAATTTCTATGTATAACATAATATGTATGGCCTTTATATAATTCCATCTTTAGTCCTCCCAATAATCCTGACAGTTCCCAAAGCCACTTAGTTATCACTTTGGCCTTATGGCAAGGTGCTCCATCATGCTGGAAAAGGCATTTTTCCTCACCAAACTGTTCTTGGATGGTTGGGAGAAGTTGCTTTTTTGTACCATTCTTCATTCATGGCTGTGTTCGTAGGCAAAAATATGAGTGAGCCCATTCCATTGGCTAAAAAGCAACCCCACACATGAATGGTCTCAGGATGCTTTACTGTTGGCATGACACAGGACTAATGATAGCGCTCACCTTTTCTTCTCCAGACAAGGTTTTTTCCGGGTGCCCCAAACAATCAGAAAGGGTATTCATCAAAGAAAACAGCTTTACTCCAGGCCTCAGCAGTCCAATCCTTGTACCTTTTGCAGAATATCAGTCTGTCCCTGATGTTTTTTCCTGGAGAGAAGTGGTTTCTTTGCTGCCCTTCCTTACACCAGGCCCTCCTCCAAAAGTATTCGCCTCACTGCAGGGGTGGACTGACAACTCATGGGGCCCCCGGGCAATCAGAGATCATGGGGCCCCCTGTGTCCACACTCAAGCCACACAAAGCCCCACCTACAAATTGCAGCTCAGCCACATAGAGTGGGCATTTAAATATCTACCACAGCATAGCCTGAATGGAAGGTCCTGGCTTCTTTCTGTAGTGTGTAGCCTCTCATGGGGCCCCCTACTGACCCTGGGCCCTCGGGCAGTGCCCTAATCCCCAAATGGTCAGTCCACCCCTGCCTCACTGTGCATGCAGATGCACTCACACCTGCCTGCTGCCATTCCTGATCAAGCTCTGCAGCGGTGTTGCCCCGATACCGCAGCAGAATCAACTGTAGAAGACTGTCCTACTGCTTGTTGGACTTTCTTGGGCGCCCTGAAGCATTCTTCACCAGTGCAGCGAAAATCTTTTTTATGGGAATAAGTTCATTTTCATGGCCAAGAGGGATTTTGCAATTATTTGCAATTCATCTGATTACTTTCATAGCATTCTGGAGTATATGCAAATTTCCATCATAAAAACTGAGGCAGCAGATTTTATGGAAATTAATATTTGTGTCATTCCCAAAACCTTTGGCCACAGCTGTATGTTGTGGGTGACGGAACCGTCCATCTGGCATGGGCCACATTGTATTTTTAAAGAAATTCTGTTGAAAAGTTTACTCAGCCTCTTATTGGTCTCAGATTTTGCTGTTCTTACAGGTCCTCTTAATTTCATTCAGATAAGCTTCTGAAATATGACATGCTTATCAGTTTATTGAATTACTTTCTATTTCATACAGTGATGTTTTTAAGTCTACTGGTCTTTTTAATTGATGTAGGTTTGCGTGTATGAGTTTGCAATTGTTCTATTTTTCATATTACTTCCATTTATTATGTAAAGAAGCAAATCCATTCATGTACTTTACATTTGTCACATATTATTTATTCAATACAACACAATGCAAAACTTGGTCTTAGAGGAGCACTCCCCCAACCAAAGCTTTAGAACCTCAGCAAAGAGTATGAAGGAGCTTACGTCTCTGGTTTATCGTGTTGAAGTTCTGTTCCAATTTTTTTCCTGCCAGGCCTCCTCCCTTCCCTCCTGTGGTGACTGGCATGGGTCATTGGCCTCATATGGCCCGCTAAGAACAGAATGATCTTGACAGCTCAGCTTAGAGTAACATCTCAACAAAATGCTGGTAGATTAGTTGGCTCCTGCCTAAATCGGTCTTAGTATGTGCATGTATGCATGTGAAGTAGGACCTTAGATTATAGGCTCCTTGAGGGCAGGGGTGTGAATGTACAGTGCTGGTCATTCTCCTTGACTGCGGTCACATAACAGCTGTTATTATTAGATTCCCTGGGTGGAGTTCTCCTTTAAAACAATTCATCATTACTGCTTTTGAAAGGAGCTTTTTTTGTACCAGAGTCTTTTTATTTTTTAAGAAAGCCCGTTCTTAGGGCAAGGTCAATCTTTTTCTTTTTGACTCCAGCAGGGCTGGGCTGGACTAATTCCAGGAGCCATGTAGGCATCCAAACAACTCCAGCAAAGTTTTTCGAACTACTTTTTTTCCCCAAAAATGGAAACCTTATTTTTCAGTAGAAGTGAAACCGGTCAATATTTCATGCTTGTGAATCTAGCAGATAACCCCGACGCCGACCATTTTTAGGGAGGACCTTCGATGGGACAGGTTTGAAAATCTTTAAAGCAATTCATCATTATTCCTCTCGGAAGGAGCTTTTTTTTTACCAGAGTACTTTTAAGAAAGCCCGTTCTTAGGGCAAGGTCAATATTTTTCTTTTTTGACTCCATCATTTACTCCTCACAATCCTTATTACCCAGCAGCAGGGCTGGGCTGGACTAATTGCAGGAGCCATGTAGGGGTGCAAACAACTCCAGCAAAGTTTTTGGAACTACTTTTTTTCCCCCAAAAATGGAAACCTTATTATTCTGTAGAAGTGAAACCGGTCAATATTTCATGCTTGTGAATCTAGCAGATAACCCAGATGCCGACCATTTTTTAGGTAGGACCTTCAATGGGACAAGTTTGAAAATCTTTAAAGTGATTCATCATTATTCCTCTTGGAAGGAGCTTTTTTTGTACCAGAGTCTTTTTAAGAAAGCCCGTTCTTAGGGGGAAGGTCAATATTTTTCTTCTTGACTCCATGTTTTACTCCTCACAATCCTTATTACCCAGCAGCAGGGCTGGGCTGGACTAATTGCAGGAGCCATGTAGGGGTGCAAACAACTCCAGCAAAGTTTTTGGAACTACTTTTTTTCCCCAAAAATGGAAAACTTATTTTTCTGTAGAAGTGAAACCGGTCACTATTTCATGCTTGTGAATCTAGCAGATAACCCCGACGCCGACTATTTTTAGGGAGGACCATCAATGGGACAGGTTTGAAAATCTTTAAAGCAATTCATCATTATTCCTCTTGGAAGGAGCTTTTTTTGTACCAGAGTCTTTTTAAGAAAGCCCGTTCTTAGGGCAAGGTCAATATTTTTCTTCTTGACTCCATGAGTTCCTTATTACCCAGCAGCAGGGCAGGACTAATTCCAGGAGCCATGTAGGGGTGAAAACAACTCTAGAAAAGTTTTTGGAACTACTTTTTTTTCCCAAAAATTGAAACATTATTGTTCTGTAGAAGTGAAACCGGTCAATATTTCATGCTTGTGGATCTAGCAGATAACCCTAACGCTTACCATTTTCAGGGAGGACCTTTAATGGGACAGGTTTGAAAATCTTGTCTGACCTTTACCATTTCACCTGGCAATAAGCAGACTCGGGAGAGTCCAATTTTCTCCTCCTTTCTGTAGGCAGAAACATTAACTCTCAGCCAAGCTAAACATTAAATGTATGCAAATTTTTTGTTTCATGGACAGCCTGATTGCTTATGAATGTCACACCTCTCAAGTTTTCTTAATGGGAATCTATAGTTTTATGTATTTTATTTTATTGAATTCTAAAAATACCTATTTTTAATGGGTTCTCTTAATTTGATCCATTTTAGGTAAAATGAAACGTTGCATAGGAATTCCTTCCTTATAGCTGAAATATGTTAAAAGTAGACTCGAATGGCCCAGAGGAAGGTGAAAATCCTGCAGCACACGTGGCATTGTCTTTAAAAGTCCATAGCTTGGTCACTAATTCACTTTATCTATTTCTAACAAGCAGTAAATTTGCTCTAATATTCATTTAAATTCATGATATTAAAGTCAATTATATATAAAAAATAAATATTTTTTAAAAAAAAACTGTCCATTTCAGTTTCAGTTAAGTGCATTCTGGATTTTCGGTACCGGAAATTTTCATTTCGGCGTACCACTTTTTTTTTTATAAAGGATCGATTGGGTAACGGGTGAACTGGGAAAACAGCACACCAATTAGCGGACCCTTTACAAATAGCCCACCCACAGTAAAACATACTGTACATCCATTCATTATCTGCAATATCTATAGTGTTTTAAGTGGTATTTTCCAATATTTAGAGTGAATTTTTGTCACCTTTTATGTTGGTGGTTGGTTATTCCGGTTTTAAAGGGTCAGCTCACAAGGTTCTAGTATTTCAGTTATGGATGGATGCCAGTGGTGTTGGTCACCCGATGGCTTCTATACCTCTGGAACTCCAGTGGTGATGTCCCTTCTCTGGATTTCCCAGTTCCGTCCTCTGCACCAAGCCATTATAAGTACAAGTACATGAAACCCAAGATGGTGTTTAATTGCCATGGCAGCCTTTTATTAACAACATAAAAATAACATATTAACATATGAACCTATAAACATATGAAACATATGAGCATCCAGAACAGTCTGACAAATAGGAGTCACAAGGTCCTTGTGGGCATCTACTTCTAGTACCTGTGTAAGCACTGCAAATGTTTAGGCCTCCAGCCTCAACAGACACCAACTCGGAGACAAACAACTACTCGTAGATACCACCAACCATAAAAATGGGAGCTGTACAGAGGACGGGTCCCAACCAGAATAAAGGGAGCCGTACTGAGGATGGGTCCCAACCATAAAAATGGGAGCCAAACAGAGGACGGGTCCCAGACATATTAAATGGGAGCCGTACAGAGGATGGGTCCAACCCAGAATAATGGGAGCCGTACCTAGGACGAGTTTCAACCATAATAATGGGAGCAGTACAGAGGACGGGTCCCAACCATAATAATGGGAGCCGTACAGAGGACGGGTCCCAACCATAATAATGGGAGCCGTACAGAGGACGGGTCCCAACGAGAATAATGGGAGCCGTACCGAGGACGGTCCCAACCATAATAATGGGAGCCGTACAGAGGACGGGTCCCAACCATAATAATGTGAGCCGTACTGAGGATGGGTCCCAGCCATATTAAATGGGAGCTGTACCGAGGATGGGTCCCAACCAGAATAATGGGAGCCGTACCGAGGACGAGTCTCAATCATAATAATGGGATCAGTACTGAGGACGGGTCCCAAACATAATAATGGGAGCCGTACAGAGGACGGGCCCCAACTATAATAATGGAAGCCATAGCGAGGACGGGTCCCAACCATAATAATGGGAACCATACTGACGATGGGTCCCAACCATAATAAATGGGAGCCATACTGAGGATTTGTCCCAACCATAATAATGGGAGCCATACTGAGGATGGGTCCCAACCATAATAATGGGAGCCGTACTGAGGATGGATCCCAACCATAATAACGGAAGCCGTAGCGAGGACGGGTCCCAACCATAATAATGGGAGCCGTACTGAGGATGGGTCGCGACCATAATAATGGGAGCTGTACTGAGGATGGGTGCCAACCATAATAATGGGAGCCGTACCGAGGACAGGTCCCTACATATGTACGTATTTTTCCATAATAAAACCCATATAAGGACCTTGTACCACGCTGGCTGCCACGACTATGCCATCAGATCACAGTTCAACCTCAGACTAAAAACTACTGAACACAGTAAGGGTGGGAGGGTGGGCAGTTGTCTCAAGCATGCTCTCCTGGAGACTGAAGACCTGAGACCCTCCTACAGATCTCCCCTTACTGCAGCCCCACTTGCTACCGCCCACCCCACCAATCATGTAAGTGCTATTTTATTAATAACCTGAGACCCTCCTACAGATCTCCCCTTACTGCAGCCCCACTTGCTGCCGCCCACCCCACCAATCATGTACAGTAAGTGCTATTTTAATAATGCTTTAAACTGCCCAGAAACACCTTCCCCATACCAAACCTCTTTTAACCCTGTCATGGCGGCCCTGCGTTCATGCTTTTTATTTTCTGACTCCGGGCCTTTCTGGGAGCTGGGAATTCAGGGGAAAAGACTTTGCTGCAAAAGTCCAGGAACCTTTAAAATGTAGATGAATCAACGAGCTCCTATCCACCTCAACCTGAAATATCAATGCTGGGTATACTGCTAGTTTATCTTTTTTTTAAGTGTATTTAAATATTTTGAGCATTTTCTTTTTTATTATCGGTTAGATTTCTGTTTAGATAATATGTATTTAAATGTTATTTTTGTATGTGCTTATCGGTCGCTCAGATCGCAGTATTAAAGATGTGATAGAAATGAATGTGCCTTTTTTTACCTGTGGACGATGCAAACATATTTTGTGTCACTTTTATTTTGCAATAAAACAACTGAATGTTTTACTAATATGCTTCTGATTTGTTTTTATGTAGACTCCGTTGCACAGAAATCTTGGGTTATATGATTTCTGTTTGGAAGCCAGGTGCAGTCTACTTTTTCCATTGTAGGTGGCGCTTGTCCGTAGTTCCATTGCAGTTGGGAAAGAAGTTAAGATAAACATGGTTTCTCTATGGTTTCCTGGGTCACTGGGGGAGCTATCCAATTGGATGCTGCCACCTCATGTGCTCTAGCAGCCATCTTGGTTCAGACAGAGCCTATTTAAGGCCCTGGTTCCCAGGCTTGGCCTGCATTTCGCGTATGGGTAGTGTAGGGACGGGTCACCTGTCTGACAGGGACAATGATTAGTGGCAGGGAGAGGTTACAGGCGAGTAGGAAAAGGACAGGGACACGCCATTCTTCCTGAAAAATCTCCCTATTTGGGTACAGACCGGCCAGGTCGCATTCAAGACAGACACTGTCGGCACATCTGAGACCTGCTCCACTACGCACCACTGTTCTATGCTGGGAGTGTTAGCGATTGGGTGCCTTCCCACCGAATTGTTGTGAATTACTGGATTCTGCATCAAAGTGTTACTAAACCCAGGAACCTGCATTCACTATATCTGGTCTCCCACAGTACACAGAATATGGAAATGCAATTAATTTTTTCATCAGCAATATATAGCAGTCTTGTGACTTCTATCAGTGTCTGGTTAAAGCTTGTACGGGGAGTTTTCCTCCTGCTCTGACTGTCTTATGACCCTCTGTTTGGACAGTGTTACGACCCAACCCCACCCCACCAAGCACCGGACGCATGGATTCCAATGGGTTTTTTTTTTAAGCACCTGATTAGAGCCAGAGGCTCTAATAGGCTTCAAAAAAAGGGTGGGCTCAGGGGGCAGAGCACTGCGCCCCCGAGCCCACCCAGTTGAATGCCAATAGTGAATAAATATTCGCTATTGTCACACAGATTCTCCTCCTGGCCAATCAGGAAGCGTGTCCTGAGACCCGTTTCCCGATTGGCCGAAAGGAGAAGGCATCCTATTGCCGAAGGAGGAGGAGGGAGGAGACGCAGGGGAAGCCCGACCAATGTAGGGGGACACAGAGGAGACTGAGGGAGAAGCCCGCCGCTTCCACATGTCTGTCCAGGGGCAGCACAGGGTGAGTGAGCCGGCGACCGGGGGGGTGTATGGGATGCGGGCTGGAGCTGCTGTGGTCCGTGGTCAGGTCTGTCTGCCGCCCCCCCGACCCCATGGAGCACCAGGTCTGAATGAAGCTCTAATGTTTGCTTGTTCAGATATGTTGAAATAGTTAAAATTTCAATGGCAATGTTCGTGTTCTACAGATAAAAGTACATTTTCTCATTAGTAAATAATAAATAAAAGTAAATAATAAATAAAAGTAAAACAATAAAGCCACCAGATCAAAAAATCCCATCAAGGCTGGCTAATAGTCCTTTTGAATGAGGCTTCCAATGCCAGAACACTGCAGCTCTCCTAAATATCCACTGGGTGGTGGAAAAGGGAATCTGTACAAGGAATCCAAAAGAGAATACCGCACGGCCGCCCTAGCATAATACTGCTTTTATTGGAAACATGCAGGAAGCTTGATAACATTTGCACTCCCATTTAGAAGGCCAATTGAGGGCGTATACAGTATATAGTATAATTGTGTACTCCCCTCTCCTGGATCGCCGCTGCAAGAAGTTTTAAGCCGACAAACCTCCACCTCCAAACCAGCTGGCAATTCCCGGGTCCTCCTGTACAGAGCTCTGGCGTGCTCACTGGAGAGCGCCGGTGCCCGGACCAGCCGACGCTGCGCGTGAGCATGAGCAACTCCTGAAAGACCAGGGTAAGAAAGAAAGAGAGATGCAGAGGCCAATGCGCAACCACGTAGGTTGCTAGGACAACGCGTATCGGAGGCATGGCCTCCTTCCTCAGGTCACCTCTCTCTCTTTCCTTGTCTTCTGGGAGTCCCCCTCGGTCACGCGCAGGGCTGACTTTTCCGGGTGCAGGCGCACTCCAGTGAGCACGCCAGAGCTCTGTACAGGAGGACCTGGAAATTGCCATCTGGTTTGGAGGTGGAGGTTTGTCGGCTTCAAACTTCTTGCCGCGGCAATCCAGGAGAGGGGAGTACACAATTATACTATATACCAGTGATGGCAAACCTCGGCACCCCAGATGTTTTGGAACTACATTTCCCATGATGCTCATGCACTCTGCGGTGTAGCTGAGTATCATGGGAAATATAGTTCCAAAACATCTGGGGGTGCCAAGGTTCGCCATCACTGCTATACAATTGGCCTTCTAAATAGGAGTGCAAATTTTATCAAGCTTCCTGCATGTTTCCAATAAAAGCAGTATTATGTTAGGGCGGCCGTGTGCTATTCTCTTTTTGATTCCTTGTACATTTTCTCATTCGTGTATATCTGATACTTCTTTCACTTTTTTTTTCATTCAGTAGAATATGTTTTGACAGCTGGAAAAGAACTGCCATTTTTACCCACCAGGTGGCAGTGCAGGTCCTCTGCATTAAATGCTATACTTACTGTATAAAATTAGTTTCCAGCCTTATTACATAATGTGAAATGGTACCTCTGGTACCTCTAATGCATGTTATCCAAAAACCCCCTAAGGTGCGTTTGTTGATTGGCTGTTCTCTAAAACAGGAACATTTTCTCCGCTGCCACCTAAATGTATGCTGACATTTTTAAGTACCTCTTTTTTTTATTTATTTTTTTACAGTTTCTCTTTCCTGCCAATCGGCAGTTTATAATGAGGCTAGTGTGCCGCATTTGCAAAGCAAGCATTTGGCTTGCAGTTGAAGGGTGACCCTATTGACTTTAAAGGCTTTGTTTGAATGGCAGTGCAGTGTCACCTGTGAACTTGGCACGTTGTGTTAAATTTGCAGTTGCCTCAACACGAAGCATTAGGTCTACTGCATGTGAGCAGCCTCTTCTAGCTTTTATTTAGCCTTTAGGCTCCATTCACATATAGGCGTCTCGGATCGCAGGCAGAACTGCCGCGATTCTGCCCGCGATCCTGAACCATTGCAAGTCGCGGGAGGCCTGTGCAATTCCTTAGGTGCAGGAACTCCCCCTTCTAAGTCACTTTGTGTCTCCGCCCCCTACCCACCTCTGAGCACTAACCCTTAGTTCCGCCCCTACTCACTTCCAAGCACCAACCTTTGGTTCCACCCCTACCCACCTCCGAGCACTAACCCTTGGTTCCACCCCTACCCACCTCAGAGCATCAACCCTTGGTTCGGCCCCTACCCTCCTCCGAGCACCAACCCTTGGTTCCGCCCCTACCCACCTCCGAGCACCAACCCTTGGTTCCGCTCCTACCCACCTCCGAGCACTAACCCTTGGTTCTGCCCCTACCCACCTCCGAGCACTAACCCTTGGTTCTGCCCCTACCCACCTTCGAGCACTAACCCTTGGTTCCGCCCCTACCCACCTCCGAGCACTAACCCTTGGTTCTGCCCCTACCCACCTCCGAGCACTAACCCTTGGTTCTGCCCCTACCCACCTCCGAGCACTAACCCTTGGTTCTGCCCCTACCCACCTTCGAGCACTAACCCTTGGTTCCGCCCCTACCCACCTCCGAGCACTAACCCTTGGTTCCACCCCTTCCCACCTCTAAACACAGCACGATTGTTGCCAGATGAATCAAGGTAAAATCGCACAAACAGAATCGCAGGATGCATGTCGCCCAAAAAAAAAGTACAAGAACTTATTTTGGGTGACAGGCATCCCGCGATTCTGTTTGCGCGATTTTACTACAATTCGTCGGGCGGCAATCGCAGCAAAATCGTGACGCATTTTGGGTGCCATTGCAAGTCACGAGAGAATCGCACGGGCGTCCTGCCACTTGCAATGGTTTGGGATTGCGGGCAGAATCGCAATCTGAGACGCCTATATGTGAATGGAGCCTTAGGTGGGCAGCTGTGGGGCAGTAAAACAGCAGCTCAGTCATCTGTTTTTAACCTCCAGGCCTCCAATGCTAGCTTTCTGCAAAACTGAATTTCAACTTTCAGAAAAAATACATTTTTGTTCTGGAAATGTCATATTTTTTTCCTGTGGCAGAGCAACACTGTGTTCTCAATATCCCGCTTTAGGATTAAAGGATTATTGTGCCCAAAATAGCATTTTCATCCGAGGAATGCCACTTTATATTTTGGGTACACCATGCTACATTTCTCAAGAAAATGACAAAGTAAAGGCTAAAATCACAAGCTACACGAGTAGTGTGACCTAGGATAGAATTGTCCGTTTTAGTAGGGAAATTAGCGATTTCTTGCAATACACACTTACAGGAGCAAACGCAGGATTTTAGAAAAATCATTACCAAATTATAGCCAGGAAACTGCCATATATGGAAGTCAACAATTTATAAATTATAGCCAGGCAACTGTCATATATGGAGGTCAACAATTTAAAAATTATAGCCAGGCAACTGCCATATATGGATGACAACAATTTATAAATTATAGCCATGCAACTGTCATATATGGAGGTCAACAATTTATAAATTATAGCCAGGCAACTGCTATATATGGAGGTCAACAATTTATAAATTATAGCCAGGCAACTGCTATATATGGAGGTCAACAATTTATAAATTATAGCCAGGCAACTGTCATATACGGAAGTCAACAATTTATAAATTACAGCCAGACAACTGTCATATATGGAGGTCAACAATTTATAAATTATAGCCAGGCAACTGCTATATATGGAGGTCAACAATTTATAAATTATAGCCAGACAACTGCTATATATGGAGGTCAACAATTTATAAATTATAGCCAGGCAACTGCCATTTATGGATGACAACAATTTATAAATTATAGCCATGCAACTGTCATATATGGAGGTCAACAATTTATAAATTATAGCCAGGCAACTGCTATATATGGAGGTCAACAATTTATAAATTATAGCCAGGCAACTGTCATATATGGAAGTCAACAATTTATAAATTACAGCCAGGCAACTGTCATATATGGAGGTCAACAATTTATAAATTATAGCCATGCAACTGTCATATATGGAGGTCAACAATTTATAAATTATAGCAAAGCAACTGTCATATATGAAGGTCAAGAATTTATAAATTATAGCCAGGTAACTGTCATATATGGAGGTCAATAATTTATAAATTATAGCCAGGCAACTGTCATATATGGAGGTCAACAATTTATAATTTATAGCCAGGCAACTGTCATATATGGAGGTCAACAATTTATAAATTATAGCCAGGCAACTGCTATATATGGAGGTCAACAATTTATAAATTATAGCCAGGCAACTGCTATATATGGAGGTTAACAATTTATAAATTATAGCCAGGCAACTGCCATATATGGAGGTCAACAATGGCAGTCTTCATTAATCCCCACGACAGCTCTCCTTTAAAAGAAAAATTCAGAGACTGTCATTGCTGCCTGGCTGCCTCTGACTGTAAATACTTTGAGACACTGACCTGGAACAAGTATGGGGTGGTCCTGAGCTCCTCCCACTGTAGCTGTCATAACCAACGGCTGTCGAGTTCTTCTGCAATTCTCACCCAAAAGCACTGCGAAAAGCCTTCTGAATGTTGCTGATCAACCTGAGATCAAGTAAACCAGAGTCATCCAATTGTACAGATGCAGAGTTGGAGGAGAGGACAGAATAGAAGCGGGGAACCTACAGTTTGTTTACAATTTTTTTGTGGCAAACAGCCACACAGTGAAAATCGCTATATTGGGGCAGAAGGTCTTTATCCTAGTGCACATAGGTCACACACAAGACCCGCGGGCCGAATCCAGCCCACCAGGCCATTTTATTTGGCCCTCACACCTGTTCTGCAGTTGTAGCACCCCCCTCGTTTCCGCCCCCACTTTGTCTCATCAGCAGATGGGATGATAGAACTCCAACACCAGATCCTGAGCTTCTCCATACAGCTGCAGAGAGGCTCGTCTCTGCCCCGGTTTCAGCAGACACCAGGAGAGAGAAGGACAGAACTAATTTGCCAGATCCTGCGCCTCTCTGTGCAGCCACAGCACCTCCTGGTCTCAGCATTCAGGAGACTCAAGCAGCTGACCCCAGTCCTCCTCTGGTTCTCCTCCAGACCCTGCACTTTCTGCTTCCCATCTCCATCCTCAGCTTCTTCCCAGCAGCAGCACAAGGTAAGCACTGTGAGGCAAGAGAGGGTGGGGGGTTCTTGACTTCTGATGGTGGGGGGGCTCTTTAATTCTGACTTAAGGAGGGTGGGGTGCTCTGCACATTTGCTTATAATTAATAAGAGAATAAAACAATTCTATGCCAGTTGAAAAGGAGGGTCTCACACTGCTGGTATCATAAATAAAAGATACATTCAGGGCTTTTTTTCAGCGGGAATGTAGTTCCGGCACCTCCAACACTGAATGTATGCCATGGCAATGGATGTTGGAGGGTCTACTGAATCTGGCTGCTTGGGGATCTATTGCTGCTGGAGGGGATCTATTTTTGCATGGCAATCTATTGTTGCTGGTGGAGTATCTTTTGTTACTAGGGGTTAAATGCTGCTGGAAGGGATCTACTGTTTAGGGAGGGGTCTACTGTTGCTGGCTGCTAGAGAGTCTATTGATGCTGGCTGCTGGGAGATCTGTTGCTGCTGGGGGGGGGGGGGAGACTATTGATGCTGGCTGCGGGGGATCTATTTTATTGCTTTTCTTGTTATTACCAAATTCCATACATCCACTACAAAATTATACTTGGCTCTATATTCTCTAAAAGGGGCTGTACTGGAAGCTGGGTAGGGGGTAGAACCAGGGTTGGTGCTCGTAGGTGGGTAGGGGCGGAAACAAGGGTTAGTGCTTCGGAGCTGGGTAGGGGCAGAACCAAGGGTTGGTGCTCGGAGGTGGGTAGGGGTGGAACCAAGGGTTAGTGCTCGGAGGTGAGTAGGGGCGGAACCAAGGGTTAGTGCTCAGAGGTGGGTAGGGGTGAAACCAAGGGTTGGTGTTCAGAGGTGGGTAGGGGTGGAACCAAGGGTTGGTGCCCGGAGGTGGGTAGGGGCAGAGCCAAGGGTTGGTGCTCAGAGGTGGGTAGGGGCGGAACAAAGGGTTAGTGCTCGGAGGTGGGTAGGAGCAGAACCAAGGGTTAGTGCTCGGAGGTGGGTAGGGGCGGAACCAAGGGTTAGTGCTCGGAGGTAGGTAGTGGCGGAACCAAGGGTTGGTGCTCGGAGGTGGGTAGGGGCAGAACCAAGGGTTGTGCTCGGAGGTGGGTGGGGGCGGAACCAAGGGTTAGTGCTCAGAGGTAGGTAGGGACGGAACCAAGGGTTAGTGCTCGGAGGTAGGTAGGGACGGAACCAAGGGTTAGTGCTCGGAGGTAGGTAGGGGCGGAACCAAGGGTTGGTGCTCGGAGGTGGGTAGGGGCGGAACAAAGGGTTAGTGCTCGGAGGTGGGTAGGGGCGGAACCAAGGGTTAGTGCTCGGAGGTAGGTAGGGGCGGAACCAAGGGTTGGTGCTCGGAGGTGGGTAGGGGCAGAACCAAGGGTTAGTGCTCGGAGGTGGGTAGGGGCGGAACCAAGGGTTAGTGCTCGGAGGTGGGTAGGGGCGGAACCAAGGGTTAGTGCTCGGAGGTGGGTAGGGGCGGAACCAAGGGTTAGTGCTCAGAGGTGGGTAGGGGGCGGAGACCCAAAGTGACTTAGAAGGGGGAGTTCCTGCACCTATTCTCTGAGAAGAAAGCCCTAGATACATTTATATAGTCTTACAGAGACAACCAGCCCTTTGAGGGCCCATTCAGTTTGACGCCCATCTCCTAGTGGGAGGCACTCATGGAGTTGGGGGGAAATTTGTTACAAGTAAATTACACGGAGGTACAGTTGTTCGTTAGGGAATACAGTGGTGTCGCCTCCTCTCCTCCATCCCCAGCAGCAGCCTGCTAATTACACAATAAAGAAGCAGCAATACACTAATAAGTCAACAGCTCTGCTCACTCTTCTCTCTCCTTCTGTCAGCATGTGTGCATGCAGAAAGGTCTGATTGCCTGCTAGTGCTGTTTCTCCCACTTTTAGATTGAGTTCTGCTGTGCAGGAGATGACAGGAGTACGATATAAAGACAGATTCAACTATGCTAGCTTTCTGCAAAACTAAATTTCAACTTTCAGAAAAAAATAAATTTTTGTTCTGGAAATGTCATATTTTTTCCTGTGGCAGAGAAACACTGTGTTCTCCATATCCAGCTTTAGGATTAAAGGATTATTGTGCCCAAAATAGCATTTTCATCCGAGGAATGCCACTTCATATTTTGGGTACACCAGGCTACATTTCTCAAGAAAAAGGTAAAGTAAAGGATAAAATCACAAGCCGCACGAGTAGTGTGACCTAGGATAGAATTGTCCGTTTTAGTAAGGAAATTAGCAATTTCTTGCAATACACAATTACTGGAGCAAACGCAGGATTTCAGAAAAACATTTTAAAAGGTAGACTAATAGGAAGCAGATAAATCGGTATCACTGTGTTACCAATAGCTGTGAAGGTAAGTTCACAGTGCTGAAAATATACACTATATACAAATATAAAAAATATAATAAATAAATATAAAATATACAGTATATTACCAAAAGTATTGGGACGCCAGCCTTTACACGCACATAAACGTTAATGGCATCCCAGTCTTAGTCTGTAGGGTTCAGCATTGAGTTGGCCCACCCTTTGCAGCTATAACAGCTTCAACTCTTCTGGGAAGGCTGTCCACAAGGTTTAGGAGTGGGTCTATGGGAATGTTTGACCATTCTTCCAGAAGCACATTTGTGAGGTCAGGCACTGATGTTAGATGAGAAGGCCTGGCTTGCAGTCTGCACTCTAATTTATCCCAATGTGTTCTTTCGGGTTGAGGTCAGGACAGTCAAGTTCCTCCACCCCAAACTCGCTCATCCATGTCTTTATATGCAGGAGTTCAATAGCTGCAGTAGAATAAGTGTGCTGTTCGCCCGAAGGTGCTAGGCCTTGAGGTTTCTTTAGGGGTGCCTTGGCAAACCGCCAAAAAATGTCCTAAAAATTGTATACAAGTTGGCGTGTGGATGAAGGCTGCCTTTTTAGTTACACAAAGTCACAGATTTACATTGTGCACCATTACAACCTTCTAGGTGCTGGCATCCTAACGATCAATGGCATCATCAGTTGATAAGGAGGATGTCAGTCACCTACAGAGCATCCTTGTTTGACCCTCCCCTGCCCCTCTCCATCAGTGTTGGGTTCTCATTAGCTGAGTGATGGAGAAAAACAGAGGGAGAAGAGAAACATTGGAATACTAGTCAGTACCAGTTTGCAAAAGTATATTTGCTTTAAAAGAATAAATCACCTCTAAAGTTGGGTGTCCTACTTGGACTTTTGGATGTTGCTCCATTATGTAAAACTATTAGAATAGCTTTTACATTTTCGAATGGGATGCCTCGATACTATCTATAATTTGTAAAGGATGCATCGAGACTGTCCATAATTTGTAAAGGGTTCCTCAAGACTGTCCATAATTTGTAAAGGGTGCCTCAAGACTGTCCATAATTTGTAAAGGGTTCCTCAAGACTGTCCATAATTTGTAAAGGGTGCCTCAAGACTGTCCATAATTTTTGAAGGGTGCCTCAAGACTGTCCATAATTTGTAAAGGGTGCCTCAAGACTGTCCATAATTTGTAAAGGGTTCCTCAAGACTGTCCATAATTTGTAAAGGGTTCCTCAAGACTGTCCATAATTTGTAAAGGGTGCCTCAAGACTGTCCATAAGTTTTGAAGGATGCCTCAAGACTGTCCATAATTTGTAAAAGGTGTCTTGAGACTGGTCAATATTTTTAAAGGGTGCCTCAAGACTGTCCATAATTTTTGAAGGGTGCCTTGAGACTGTCCATAATTTGTAAAGGGTGTCTTGAGACTGGTCAATATTTTTAAAGGGTGCCTCAAGACTGTTCATCATTTTTAAAGGGTGCCTCAAGACTGTTCATCATTTTTAAAGGGTGCCTTGACTGAAAGAGGTTGAGAAACACTGATGTTTGATCACTTTAACCACTTCCTGTGTGCCTAGGCCAGTGATGGCGAATCTTGGCACTCCAGATGTTTTGGAATTATATTTCCTATGATGCTCACCTACACTGCAGCGTGCATGAGCATCATGGGAAATGTGGTTCCAAAACATCTGGGGTGCCAAGATTCGCCATCACTGGCCTAGGCTATCATGAACACACCACCTGGGGGGTACATCATCATGCCAGCCTGGGCTCACAGTACTCCCGGACAGTGCAGTGTCACACATCATTATATGGACACCATACTTTTATGAGTAGACATCAGTGCTTTAAGTGGCCCAAAGAGGTGCCGGTACTTTATTATAGCCTATACATTTTTTTGCCCCCCCACCCCACATCAGGGTCCCCACAGAGCACCCCCCCCCCCCCTGGCCTGGGACTCCGGAGCAGGGGGACTCACTGGTGGTGACTGGTCTGGCTCTGGAGTGGGAAATATTCTTGGGGGGGGGGGGGGGATTGAGGGCGCAGATGTCCAAAATGAGTGTCCTGAGGTGGCGGTATGCTCAAGAGCCATATTTGGAAGTGGCGGTACTGAGTACCAGTGCATACCGGCCCACTTAAACCACTGGTAGACATCACCCCTGGTAAGGAAGAAGAGGAAGGACCAATGACTTCTCCATACCAGCCAGAATGACTGCAGGAATCAAGGTATATACAATAAAAAAAGATTGAAAACGTGATGGAAGAAGAGAGGCTATAGGGTGTTTGGAGGAAATGTGGAGTTGGGCTTTAAAGTCCTAATGCCGTTTGTAAAGTTATAAAGCAAAGTTAGAGCTAATTGGGGCCCTGGGAAGGAGAATCACGCCATATACATGATGACGGACCAAATGCAATTGTTAGGTAGTTGCTTTGGCAAACAGAAATTGTTCTTTCCCATGATAGCAGATCTTCTGTCACTCATTGTGAATGAAAGCTTTACATTTTACCATTTTCAAGAATGATTTTATTCACTGAGAAGAACAATGACACAGAACTTGTACAGCGATAGCTGTTTCCCATAAAATTCCCCAGCCCACGTTATATTGTTCATTGCCAGGGCTCCTTCATTAGCAGACACAATGGAGAATTCGCTGGCATGCTTCTGTCAGAGTTGGGTATTAAAAAATAAGGTACAAGGAATCATTTTAAATGATAAGGGTGCACACGTACAGAACGCTTAGAGATGTATCAGAGATTTTTACTCCTAAACCCCAAATTCTTAATAACAATAAGGTTATGAAAAGCATTAACAATGACAAATGAATTTGCTGTGATTTGCTCAGCGGATTTGGCAAATATAAACCGGTAACTGGGATTAAAGTGTATGTCCAACTAAAACATTTTTAACCTTTAGGTGGTGAAGGTTGGAACAAGGGTCCTAAAACCTTTTTAAATAAAGAGACGTTCACTGCTTGGGGGCCATGCAGTGAGTAAAAAATGCCCACGTGTTAATAAGAGGACAAAATGCCCCTACAGTGAGGGGGAAAAAAGTATTTGATCCCCTGCTGGTTTTGTACGTTTGCCCACTGACAAAGAAATGATCAGTCTATAATTGTAATTGCAATCGAATATCAAAAATATCAAGAAAAATTCATTTTAAAAAAATTATAAATTGCATTTTATTGAGTGAAATAAGTATTTGATACCCTATCAATCAGCAAGATTGCTGGCTCCCAGGTGTTTTCTGTACAGGTAACAAGCTGAGATTAGGAGCACACTCTTAAAGGGAGTGCTCCTAATCTCAGCTTGTTACCTGTATAAAAGACACCTGTCCACAGAAGCAATGAATCAGATTCCAATCTCTCCACCATGGCCAAGACCAAAGAGCTGTCCAAGGATGTCAGGGACAAGATTGTAGACCTACACAAGGCTGGAATGGGCTACAAGACCATCGCCAAGCAGCTTGGTGAGAGGGTGACAGTTGATGTGAATATTAGCAAATGGAAGAAACACAAAACAACTGTCAATCTCTCTCGGTCTGGGGCTCCATGCAAGATCTCATCTCATGGAGTTTCAATGATCATGAGAATGGTGGGGGGACAGCCCAGAATTACATGGGAGAATCTTGTCAATGATCTCAAAGCAGCTGGGACCAAAGTCACCAAGAAAACAATTGATAACACACTAAGCCATAAAGGACTGAAATCCTGCAGCGCCTGCAAGGTCCCCCTGCTCAAGAAAGCACATGCACAGGCCCGTTTGAAGTTTGCTAATGAACATCTGAATGATTCAGAGGAGAACTGGGTGAAAGTGTTGCGGTCAGATAAGACCAACATCGAGCTATTAACCAACAACTCAACTCGCTGTGTTTGGAGGAGGAGGAATGCTGCCTATGACCCCAAGAACACCATTCCCACCATCAAACATGGAGGTGTAAACATTATGCTTTGGGGTGTTTTTCTGCTAAGGGGACAGGACAACTTCACCGCATCAAAGGGACAATGGACGGGGCCATGTGCCGTCAATTCTTGGGTGAGAACCTCCTTCCCTCAGCCAGGGCATTAAAAATGGGTCGTGGATGGGTATTCCAGCATGACAATGACCCAAAACACACAGCCAAGGCAACAAAGGAGTTTCTCAAGAAGAAGCACATTAAGGTCTTGGAGTGGCCTAGCCAGTCTCCAGACCTTAATCCCATAGAAAATATGTGGAGGTAGCTGAAGGTTCGAGTTACCTAACATCAGCCTCAAAACCTTAATGACTTGGAAAGGATCTGCAAAGAGGAGTGGGATAAAATCCCTCCTGAGATGTGTGCAAACCTGGTGGCCAACTACAAGAAACATCTGACTTCTGTGATTGCCAACAAGGGTTTTGCCACCAAGTCATGTTTTGCAAAGGGGTCAAATACTTATTTCACTCATTAAAATGAAAATCAATTTATACATTTTTGAAATGCGTTTTTCTGGATTTTTTTTGCCAAAGAGAGCAATCATTGTAAGAAACCAGAAATTAATCCCACACTCGCATGTCCTCATGCTGATCCTGCCCCAGCCGAGTATAAGGATGTGATGCCTTAATGCCAACTGTAGCAACTGCCAGTCGTCTACAAAAAATGTGTTGCTCTGCGATGCCAGCGTCTCCTGTCACTGGGGGGCCCCGGCCGCTCCCGGAAACCTGTCCGGCACCAGCCGCTCAGCCACTCCCATACCAGGTCACACTAAACACAGGCAGGTACCTGTATAGCCAGCAGCACCATCTACACTGCAAGATGAGAGGGGAGTGGGTGGCAGATGAAAAAACTCCCACCCTGGGTTCGCTGTAGATTCCTCTTGATTCCCACACCAGGGGAAGCAGGTGTGCGCTTTGCTGGTGGGGTCAGAGGGTCCCTTGAGGGGCTCCCAAAACGGAACTGAACCCGAGATGCCGCCACAGGACTCAAGCGCTCAGAAGGCCTAGACCTCCTAGCATAAGGGCAAATAGAAGAGGACCCAGGAGAGACCTGCCTGGGCTCCTGCAATAAGTGTGATAGTTTGTATTGTAGCCACCCAGGGCCTCTGGGCACAGCCTCAGCTCTAAGCTGGGACAGCATGTTGTCCAAGACACCCATCTTTTGTTCTTTCTACAGGTGAAGTCCAGGAATGCAGAAGAAAACCGTCTGATGCTGTGATGAGCTCCGAATGAGCTCTGACACAATCCCCCCTCCTCTCTAACCCCTACAGGACACATCCTCTGCCCTGAACTCTTCAATCTGGTAAACAGAATGCATCATTCTAAGGCTTCTTTCACACGGTCCTCCTCCGCAGGCGGATCCGTGTTGCTCAGCGGGGATCGATCCGCGATCCCCGCTGAGCCGGGCGGATGACAGCTCCGTCTCTGCTTGCAGAGCGGAGAGGGAGGTGTCTCAGCACCCGCTGCCCTCTATGGGGGATCGGAGGAGAGCGGACCGCTTGTCCGCTCTCATCAGATCCGCTCCGCTCCGATTACTGAACGGATGGAAAAATAGGGTTTCCATCCGTCCAGATTTCAGCACAGGATCGGATGCGGATGGCAGCGGGTGTCAGCGGAGGTGACCTCCGCTGACTCCCGCTGCCCCATAGAGCTGCATGGAGGATCCGATCAGATCCGCCTAAAAAACTGACAGGCGGATCTGATCGGACCGCCCGTGTGAAAGAGCCCTAAATCACCCCACTAATACTCCGCCACTTCTGCAGGCCCCAGTCATGCTGGCCATCCGCCTAGCTTCACTCAGCTCCAGGCCATATACTTTCTTGGTGAAGAGTCAGGCCTCATGCACACTGCAGATAAAAAATGCCTGGTTTATAAGTGTTTAACTTTTTCTGCCTCTAAACACCCCTCCATGTTAGACGGTGTGCCATAGGCGTGCGCACAAGGTGTGCTATGTGTGCCTGGGCACACCCTATTCAACCCCTGTGACGCAGATTCACCCTGTTTAGACTCCTGATATTTCACCAAAGCCTCCTAATGGGGCTACTAAAAAAAATAGTAAAAAAAAAAAAAAAAAATCTACTGACACCGTCCACTGCCTTACTGACATCAATCTCTGCCCTACTGACACTGTCAGTATATATATATATATATATATACACACAAGCAAATGTGTTTGAGCTTTGGGGTGCACACCCTAATGCCATAGGCTGTGCACCCCTATGATGCATGCACAAGCGATTACAGGAAGCAGCATTTAGGCTCCGTTCACATACTGACGTATCGGATCTCGGCAAAATTGCTGCAATTCTGCCCGCGATCCCGAAACATTGCAAATCGTGGGACGCCCGTTCGATTCCCGTGACTTGCAATGGCATCCCCAAACGCGGCACGATTTTGCCGCGATTGTCGCTCAATGAATCACGGTAAAATCGCGCAAACAGAATTGCTCCCAAAAAATAGTACAGGAACTTCTTTTGGGCGACAGGCATCCCGCAATTCTGTTTGCACATTTTTTCCGCGATTCGTCAGGCAACAAAATCGTGCCGCGTTTGGGGTGCCATTTAAAGTCACGGGAATCGCACGGGCATCCCACGGTTTTCAATGATTCGTGATCCGATACACCAGTATGTGAATGGAGCCTTAGAGGCAGAAAAAAAACCCATCACTTGTGTAATCAGAGAGGAGTGTTAAGGCACAAAAAAACACTCAAACAAGCATAAATGTGAGTTAATGCATTCTAATGACCAAAATGAATATTCTTGCCAGTAGAATTAATTAATGGCAAACACGCGAACGTTCATAATTGCCTGTGTTGTGGAAAACGTAACGTTTACCACATTTTCAAAGCTGGTTTTCTGCTTTAAGGAAAGAAGGCATCCAAAGGAGCACAGTGGGCATAAAGCCTCAGACTGTACAATCCAGGTCCCTTGCTGCCGCCAGTCCCGGGTGCAAGGATCCAGCAAGTAAACAGAGGAGTAAAGAGAGGCTTGGGCCAGATCATCCCAAGACCAGAGCCAAATGTATTTAAAAAGGGGCTTTTAGACAGGTTCATATATATATATATATATATATATATATATATATATATATATATATATATATATATATAAAAACCAAATATATCCAATCTGCAGCATATATATATATTTTTTTTTAACATAACGATTAAGGAGGGGTTGGCTACAATACTCACCTCTTCTCTGGCGCGATCAACTTGCTGTGACCCACTGACAGTCCTTTTTCAGGGTGAATGACTCCCAGTGTCACTTTGCCCACTTTCTGGAGTGCAGGATATCATGGCTTTGTTTTGAATTTAGCTATAAAGTCTAAGTTAAGTTTACCTTTTTCTAAAAGTCTATGCAGCTCTATATTCAATAAATAGTACATTCCAGAGCCCCTCCTGCAAGAACAGCCTAGATCAGCCACTAGGGGGAGCATTATTGTGATTTTCCATTTGTCTTGTAAATGGCAGGAAGGAGGGGAATTACAGTAGTTGCCCCCAGCAGATGCATGTGTAATGGGAGGGCCCTCACCTTTTTCAACAGGAGGTGCGCTGGTCAATAAAGATAGGTTCTCATTTATTTATTTATTTATTTTTATTTCAGGTGCTTATATAGCGCTGTCAATTTATGCAGCGCTTTACATATACATTGCACATTCACATCAGTCCCTGCCCTCAAGGAGCTTACAATTTAAGGTCCTTAACTCACATACAAACACAGTAGGGCCAATTTTGTCTTTGGAGTTAACAAATTAACATTAACAAATCCTTGCAAAATCTCAAGTACAGGGTTATAAATATCCACAAAATTTTATATTACACACTTGCATCCTTGTAGAAGAGTGAAACGGTTTTGGATCAGACCAATCGTCTGGTGAGTATCTGCCCCCTTCCTGATTTGGCCTATATAATCTGGTGCATGCATGAGAATAACCACACTGAAAACGTGTTCAGGTAAAATATACTTCCTTTATTGCTACTGGGTACGTGGGGTTATATAGGCGAGCGGCTAGTGTCGTGGGCAAGTATGTCATAGGCATAGCGTTATCCGATTGCTTGTAGCTTCTGATTGGTCATGTCCATATAAGGTAAACTTCCTCCAGGATCTAGGCGCCATCATCTTGGGTGTAGTCCTGGATGGAGGCGCCATCTTAGTTACACAAGCTTCACTCGATGGGAGGGGGAGCTGCTAGCGGTTTGAGTAAGGAATAAAAAAGCATATTTACATGTACAAAAATAGACATAAAAAAATAAACCTTTTACCTAATCCATCACAAAACAGACTTCAAGACATACACAAGTGAATATTCATAGGGGTCAGAGCACTGGTATGGCAATAAAGATAGTTTCTCATTAAAAAATCCTTGCAAAATCTCAAGGACAGGGTTATGAATCTCCACAAAAGGTCATAATACACACTGGCATCCTTGTAGAAGAGTGAAACAAACTTCAAGACATACACAAGTGAATGAGCATAAGGGGTCGGAGCACTGGTATGTACTATTCATTGGTTACAGACTTGCTTAGGAGGATTTTTAGAACTTATACTTTAACTGGGTTTCCTCCAGGTACTCCAGTTTCCTTCCACACTCCAAAGACATGCTGGTAGGTTAATTGTCTCCTGTCTAAATTGAAATTTGTCTTACACAATTCAGTGGGAGCTTTTCCTGCTCTGTTCCTCTGTGGGCTCTGAACAGGGGAGGGCTGGGCCAGGGGGCAGGGGGGCAATTGCCCCCCCCCCCCCCCCCCGGGCTGCTCTGATGCCCCATAAAAAGGCTGCACTGCTTCTGCCACAGACATGCCTAAAGGATTCCTGGTGAAGGGAAGTAAAAAGTCCCTGCCGCTGACCTACTGACCTACAAGGACAGGGCGCAGGCCCCCCCCCCCCCCCAGCATGGATGGTGTAAACTGTGTCTGAGCAGAGGCCAGTTCCATGTCCCACTGGAGACTCTCATCCCTCAGCCAGTCTCCGCTGGCCAGGTCGGGAACCCAGATTTGGCTGGTGACTATAGAGCATGGAATGGGGGTCAGTAGGAGGCCGGGAAGAGGGAGAGTGGGAGGGGGGGCTGAGTCGCTGCACCATGGGCCTTTGGTTTGTACTTGCCCCCTGGGCCGAAAGTTGCCTGTCAGCCCCTGGCTCTGAAGTCAATCAATATGATATAGGGGGGGGGGCATAGACCTCTATTATTGAGAGGATTCTTCTACTGGACTGCTTATTCCAATTGCAATGTAAATAGGTGAAATAGGTCATTGGTTCAGTGATTTCAGCAGTGGTTCTGGTGTGGAATAAGTACCCCACTTTAAAATTAGGTCAGCATTCTTATTGTCTGCAAAGCCTTCTCCAGATATGGGCTCTACATCTGGTCCTCCTAATGATGTACAAATCTGGAAAGTGGCCTTACCCACTAATCTCTCTGGCTTCTACTTCACTATCAGCCAGATAGCCGGCATTCCAAGCTTAAAGGGCAGCAGAGACTGAATGCCAAACATCCAGAGATTCACCGACAGCCCCTAACTGAGGCACAGACAGTATAGGAAAAGTATTGAGTAGAGCTGAACGGAGGGAATTCAGATAAATTAAATCGCTTTAAAGTGTTGCCAACGAGAAGAGTCTTAATCTCGTTAATTGAGGTTTTTATATAGTTACATAGTTAGTCTGGTTGAAAAAAGACAAATGTCTATCTAGTTCAACTAAAACTTTTTAGGAAAAAGCAAAATTTAAATAAAAAAAATATTTATATTCATGCTTTATATTCATGCTTTTGGATGTCTCTATTCTTTTGTGGGGTTATAGACTTTAAAAATGATACAAAAAAATAAAAAAAATTGTGGCCCATTTACTAATGCTTGAAGTCAGTGGCGTAACTAAAACCTTCAGGGCCCCGATGCAAGAAACCATGAAGGGCCCCCCCGGACACCTGGCTGGGGCCCTTCCCTTCAAGCCTGGGGCTCTTCCCACTGATCCTGGGGCCCTTTACTTTCGTTGCGTGACCCTTTCACAAGTTCTGTAGTGGGCCCCCTTCCTGCCATCTTGGGGCCTCCCCACAGTGGTGGAATGCCAGGGCCCGGTTGCAAGTGTGACCTTTGCAACCCTGGAAGTTCACCCACTGGTGTCAGTAGTTTTTATTTTTTGGTATTTTAATTGTATTATTTTTTATCATTTTATTTTATTTTTTTACAATGTCACTGACTATGACTCTGTCCATTCAGAAAAGGAAGGAGCTGGTAAATTACATATTTACCGACCCCTTCCTGGTTCTCTATTGTGACACATCCCCTACACCAGCCAGCAGGAGAGGGGAGGGAGCACAGTGTGTGTGTGTGTGTGGGGGGGGGGGGCAGGGGGGCACACAGGGGCCCAGAGACAGCAGAACACAAGTGAACTGTATAGGAGGAGTGTCGGGGGCAGCATACAGAGGAACCAATCTCCTCAATTTTCCTCCTGCAGCTACAGCAGGAAAAAGGAGGACAGTGATTTCTCTACATGCTGCCCCTGCCGCCCCTCCTATCCAGGTGTACAGGGGAGCCGCGCAGCCCCCCTGGAGCATGGGGACCGGTTGCAATTGCAACCCCTGTAGTTACTCCCCTGCTTGAAGCTCCAAATTACTAAACATCCAAAATCCCAAGGTTTTCATTTAGTTCAATCTTATTTTATTGAAAGAAAAAGGTTTTACATAGTTAGGGGAGAAGCATGGGGGTATGAAACAAATAAATTGTTCAGGTATGACATATGGTAAACTGTGAGTAAATGCATACAACAATCAATATCAATAAGTGCAAATAAGGGACCCAACCCGCCAGGTCCAGCAGATCCTGGCAGCAGCACAAGGTCAAGAAAACAGCAACTTGGGGTGTCAGGTGGTAACATAATCAAGAGAGAAGTCAAGGAGAGGCCAACACCAGTATAAACACTTTCATGGCTGGCGGCACTTAAGAAGATTGTGGGAAGTGTGGTAGGCTTTGATAAATTAGGCATTGATAAATATCCCGGCTTTCCATTGAGGAGCGCCTAAAAACAACAAATAAGCAAAGGAGGATTGCCTTATGGTGTCAATGGTACAGCCAGAGAGGGGAATAAAGGTAAGAGGATGGGATAAAGCAGGAGAATGTAAAGAGGTATGCCAAGGGGGCAAAGAAGGCGGAGGAAATCAGGATGGGCCGCCCACGACCCACTACTGCCCCCCACCACCAGGTAGCACAGACGTCTCGAGCCAGGACTGAAAGGCGTCCGAACACCGAAACATGTCCCAGGACCTCCAAGCAGCAGAGAATCGGTCCTCCCTGCCCCCCTCTCGCGCCAACAGGTTTTCCATGTCTCTAAGCCGGTCCAGTTCCAGAGCCCACTCAAGTTTAGAGGGTACATGCTTGGACCTCCAGTGTCTGGGTATCACCGTCCGAACAGCCGCCAAGAAAAACCTCAAAACGTCTCTCTTGATCGACCGGAAGGAGCCGGGTAACAAAGACAACAGGGCCAGTTCCGGTGTCGCAGGAACATTTGTTGCCTGGAGCCTGCAATACAGAGCTATAATTCCAGTCCATAATGCATGGATCTGGGGACATTCCCACCAGATGTGAATAAGCGTTCCCCTAGAGGACATGCACCGCCAACATTGGTCCGACTGGAGTGGGTCAATGCAGGCGATTGAGGAAGGGCACTTGTACCATCTGCTCAAGAGTTTGAACCCCTTCTCCTGAACTTGGGTAGCAGGAGACAGCGAGTGGGTCATCGCAAAACATTTGTGCCAGTCGGTAGATGAAAGTGTTCGGCCCAGGTCCCTGTCCCAGACAGCAGTATATGTCGGCAGGTCAGGGCGGAGGGCACGCAATAACAAGGAATATAAGAGAGACACCGTGTGCGTGGGGGGAACATCCTGGAGCAGGATAGAGTCCAACTCCGAAGGGTCTCCCCTAACATCAGTCAACGAGGGTAGAGTTTGTATATAGGAGAGGGCCTGGCGGCGCTGCAGCCAGTTCACAAGATCACCACTGGGGGTGGCGGATGCAGGAGACATCAACAGGGACGGGTCAGCTCGGAGAATTTGGGATGCCCGTCGATGGTCCGTCGCGCTCCAGGAGCCAAATCTGGAACACGAGGCCGCCGGAGGGAAAGCTGGGGATCCAAAGAAGGGCGTCATGGGGCCCTGAGGACTTGACAGACGTCCCGATTTATTCAGGCAATCCCAGACCCGTAAGGTCTGACGCGTTAAAGCGCCGAAAGAAGAAGTGTGGCCACGGAGATGTACCGGGGGCCAGGGGAGCGCCCTGAGATCGAAGGGGGTCAGAAGATGTTCAAGTTGCACCCACAGTTTAGTTGGGGCATTGTGAAACCAATCCACTAAGCGCGTCAAGGTCGCCGCTCGGTGGTAGAGAGCGAAGTCTGGGATACCAGTGCCCCCTCTAGACTTTGGAAGGGTGAGAGTCGCATATTTTAAGCGGGGTCGGTTATGCAGCCATACAAATCTCGAGAGTGCTTTGCGTAGCTTGTCAAAGAAGGAGGCAGGTATGTGGATAGGAAGCGCTTGAAAGAGGTATAAAAAACAAGGTAGAACGTCCATTTTCAGAACATTGATCCTCCCAAACCAGGACAAGCGTTTCGTGGAGTAGGTAGATAGGTCAGATAGGCCGGGACTCGGGAGGATGGAGACGCGGGAAGCTGGAAGCCGGGGACTGAAGACAGAGTGCCGTGACCGTCCGTGAGGGCTGGGTGGAGCAAGAGGATGATGCCGTGAGGAGGACCGTAGCAGAGTCCAGAGACCCGTAGGCAGGCATCCGCCCACAACAGACAGCGTGCGGCACCCTCCCCCCTCAGACCCGGAAGGGAGTACACGTGGTGACACACCGCGCGCCAGAGAGCAGCCGTTCCAAAGGAGCCGAGCCTAGACCGGAGTGGAGCCTCCTTTTCCCCAGAGCGGAGTGGAGAGTCTTGGAACGACCAGGCTGTACGTTGGAGGTCGTGCAGAGACGGTGGGACCGGCCTTGGTGAGTCCCGAGACTATTACAACTTGAGCTGTATGTTTGGCCGTGCCACACGAGTACATTCACAAACGGAGGAGGTTCAGGAAAGGGGGGGGTTGGAAGATATAACATCCCATTAAGAAATATGAGGGATAAAGGATACGGACGCTGGTAAATGTCTGCTCTCCCCCCCCCATTTCCTATGCAGACTAGTGAACTGTACAATATAAAGAGACCAGGCCGGTCCACAGATATCTCCGCTTACTTTTTAAGGGGAGCACGTTGTGAAAGAGTGGAGGAACAGTATAGGATGGCTCCAACAAAGGCTGGAACAGCAGGGAACACAGGATCAAAGAAAGACAGTAAAAATAATAACAGCAGTAAGGAATTACAGGCTCAGAACATTGCGGACACAGCTGAGCAGATGGCGGTGGCGGGAAAGGAACAGTCAACGGCACAATCCCCCCCTCCCCAAAATTTATCAATACAGTCTCCTGAATGGAAAGAGTTAATATCTCTTATGCCTACGAAACAAGATCTAACTGCAATGGCTGCCTCGATAGTCAGCTCATTAACCAGCGAAATCAACTCTTTAAGGGGTCAGATACAGAAAATGGATGGAAGGATAGAGGGGGTGGAAAAAGACCAGGCCCAGATGGCAGAGAGAGTGGAGAGCATAGAGTCTTCGCAGAGATCATTTGCCAAACAGCTAATCATGATACAGCTGCAACAAGATGATGGAGAAAATAGGCATCGGCGGAATAACATACGCCTAAGAGGGCTACCTGAGACAGTGGAGGGACCCAACCTATCTGCCAAAATGACCGAGATTTTTAATAGCCTTCTGGACAGACCCCAGTTGGAGGCAATTGAGATGGACAGGGTCCACAGAGTAAGGGCTCCAAGGAGCATGGGCGAGGGATACCCACGAGATGTCCTGGCTAGGGTACATTTTTACGCCCTAAAAGAAAAAATAATGAGGAAGGCATGGGATAGGGGCCCCTTTGAGTTTGAAGGGGCAACGATCCGGCTCTTACCAGATCTATCAAGCAACACCCTAAGAATGCGAGCAGCAGTGAAACCCCTACTGGAGGAAATTCGGAAGGCAGGGGCCATCTATCACTGGGGTCACCCATTTCATCTAAAAGTCAAGAAAGGGGAACTGACCTTTACACTGCGCTGGCCTGATCAACTGCCAGGACTTTTTGCCTTCCTAGAGATTCAGCCGATCAGGGTCACTGACTGGCTGGGCCCCTCAGCTTTTAAGTAGAACCCAGGAATATCAATACAAGAATAAAGCTATTATTAATATAAGTCATATATGATTAATCTGGGATTGACTTGGGGTCACGGTCGGGGGAGGATGCGGGTCCAGGGGTAATTGGGGAGCCATGATTATTCTGGATTAATTGGTATTCAAGGGCAGTAATTTGCGGTGTTCTCTTTCCTTTATATTTGTGTTCTCTCTTTATCCCCCTCGGTGTCCTGCTGGTCTAGTGCTTTGGTTCCTCTCTTGGGTCTAAAACTCTCTGGGCATGGTCTTCGAAAGTAGGAGCCCTATGAGTTTGGAAACGAGCAGATGAGTGATTAGAAAAGGTAGAGTAATTCCAATAGGAGGCACAGAGCAGGTCAGAGGGGGCACATACGTGATATGGTGGAGGGGGAGGGGGTCGAGGGAGGAGGATCACCAATACTAGGTAGCTAGGGGGGCTCAGGAGTTAAATAATGTGTTTGGTAATTACAAAAGAAAAGGGATCCTGATACAGCGGGTGGATACAGGAATGTATAGGTAGGGGGGAATATATACGGGAACCCCAATCCTCCCTAGAGATAGCAACACAGGGGCGGATGCCTAGGGTACATGGACCTGCAGAGGTCGGTGTGTTTATTTCTTTCATTTTTCTTTTTCTTTTTGTTTTTTTCTTTATATCCTAAACTGGAGGAAATGAATGCACCTACAGGCTTATGTTAATTTGTCAACTCATTAGGAGATACAGATATTGTGGGTTGTGTTAGATTTGCTCCTGTTCACGGTATGAATCCTCGGATTTGCCCACCCAAATAGGTTGCGTCTAGTTACGCAGGGTCGAGAGTCGACCAATAGGATCACGCTCCACTGGCACTTCTTTGGGGGGGGGGGGTGGAAAAGGGGGGGGTTGTTCTGTCTTTTTTTTTTTTTCTCTTTTTTTTTTTCTTTTTTTTTTTTTTCTTTTTTCTTTTTTTTCTTTCTCTCTCTGTCCCTTTTTTTTACTCGGTCTCCCCCTGTCTCTATTAGGTCTGAGTAGGTCTAGGGGGCTTTCTGTACAGAGGGATCAGTTTATCGACTTTGGATAAATCCTAGGCCTAGTAAGCCCTAAAGCCATTGGCACTTGGAGGGGACAAAGGGAGGAAGACAGCTGAGTAAGAAAATTCAGAAGTAAAGTAGTAAATTGGTTAGAATCATTTGAGACAGGAAAAATGCAGGAAGTGAAAATTATGTCATTAAACGTTAGAGGGTTGTCTACACCTGAAAAAAGAATACGCTTCCTGGCAGACATGAGACGAAACCATGGGCAGATAGTTTTCTGCCAGGAGACGTATTTTAAAAAAGAATCTATCCCAAAATTACAAAATAAGGATTTCCCATGGTCTTATCACGCCCCCACCCCTATTCCTAAATCAAAAGGGGTTAGCATATTGGTGGCCAAAGAGGTTCCATGGACATTTTTAGAAACTTGTATTGATCCACAAGGAAGATACTTGATGGTAAAGGGTAAGATAGGTGAAAGGCTGATTACTATGATTAATGTGTACTTCCCTAACCAGAATCAGATTTCATTCTTAACACTGGTGGCACCAATAATGTTAAACTTTCAAGAAGGGCTGGTAATCATGGGGGGGGATTTTAATTACGCTGCAGAGCCACTCTTAGATACATCACAAGGTACATCACATCTCTCATATGCCCGACTTAAAAAACTTAGTAAGGAAATCACACTCCTCAACCTAGTCGATCCCTGGCGCATTATGCATCCAAGTGAAAAAGATTTTACCTACTATTCGTCAGTACATAATAGGTACTCTAGAATAGATCGCATCCTAATTTCAAGGGGCGATCTGTCTAGAGTAGTGGCCTCACAGATTGGCTCTTTCTCCATGTCGGATCACTCCCCCATCCACATTATAATTAACTTTGAGGCAGGTCCAGTAAAGCCACCATCATGGAGACTGAATGAATCACTGGTGCAAGGAATAGAGACAAGAGCAGAGTTAGAGGCAGAACTGACAAAATATTTCCAGGAAAATAAAACACCAGAAGTTACTCCGTCGAACATATGGGAGGCCCACAAATGCGTCATTAGGGGAGTGTTGATTAGAATGGGAGCAAAACGTAAACGAGAAAGGGAGGAGAAGATCTCAGAGCTGCTAGCGCAGATAGAAGAATTAAGCGCCACTCATAAAAGATCGATGGCGATGGAACATCTAGTGCCCCTGACTGCGGCCAGGGAAAAACTCAACGAGTTACTTTATGAAAAAGCCATGAGAGTACTGGTGTCACAAAAAAGACATTACTACGAATATTCGGATAAACCAGGAACTATGTTAGCCAGAGCCCTAAGGGGGCCCCAGAAACGGACGGTAATTGCACAACTTCAAACAGGCGGGGGACAAATGAAATATGGATCATCAGAGATTGCCGAAGAATTTAGCAAATTCTACCAGAAGTTATATGACATCGCCTCATCGGAATCAGTTGATAGGGGGGGTGCTGGCTTCGATGAGGCGATCAATTATATCAAAAAGACAGATATGCCATCGCTGGATGCAGAACAGGCATTGGCATTAGAAGGAAAGATAACAGAAGAGGAACTAAAAACAGCCATCTCTCAGTTAAAACCACACAAGGCCCCAGGTCCAGATGGACTATCACTGTTATACTATCAGCAATTTTTTTCAAATTTAAAGACCCCCCTTTTGGAACATCTAAATTACATCGGGGAGGGAGGGGTCATGCCGACAGATTCTCTGAGAGCTTACATCACATTGATCCAGAAAGAAGGGAAGGACCCCGCGGTGTGCGGGAGTTACCGCCCAATCTCATTATTAAATTTAGACACCAAGTTGTTTTCTAAAATATTGGCAAATCGACTCCTGCCATATATACCACAATTAATACATCTCGACCAGGTCGGCTTTGTCCCTACAAGAGAAGCAAGGGATAACTCTATTCGAACAATAGATTTGATATATAATGTGCGTTTGCGGAGAATCCCGATGATGCTGCTATCAGTTGATGCGGAAAAGGCGTTTGACAGGGTGGCATGGAATTTTATCCGGGCCACCCTGTCACACTTAGGCCTAGGGGAATGGATGATGACGTGTATCCTATCATTGTACTCCGGTCCTACGGCGGCAGTAAGGGCAAATGGTTGGTGCTCAAGTTTTTTCAAGATAAAAAATGGCACTAGACAAGGCTGCCCCCTATCGCCGTTGATTTTTGTCTTGGCGTTAGAACCTTTACTGTGCAAAATCCGTCAAAGTGCAGAAATAGAGGGCGTACAAGTGGGTAGAGGTCAACATAAAGTGGCAGCCTACGCAGATGACCTGCTTTTTTATGTTACAAACCCTGACAGAACAATACCATCAATCCTAAAGGCTATCAGAGAGTATGGGGAAGTATCGTACTTCAAAATAAATGTGTCGAAGTCAGAGGCATTGAATGTGTCTATATTAGGGACTAGATGGAACCATATGAGATCTTCCTTTCCCTTTCAGTGGAATAAGAAATCGGTGGTGTATCTGGGGATTCACATTACAGCAGATCCGAAGGACTTGTTTGAGGCAAATTTCATTCCACTCTTAAAATCTATTAAAGCAGATCTACAAAGATGGCAGACACTATTTTTGTCATGGTTTGGGAGATGCAGCGCAGTGAAAATGAACGTATTACCTAGGTTACTGTATGCTATCCAGGCTGTTCCGATAGCAATCCCGATGACATATTTTGTACAGGCAAGGGCAGTGTTCAGAAATTTTGTGTGGGCCAGAAAATCCCCGCGAATAGGGATGCAGATCTTAACCCTCCCGAAGGTGAGAGGAGGAGTAGGGTTACCGGATCTGTTGCGGTATTATAGAGCAGCGCACCTGACGCGAGTGATGGAATGGCACGGCAGTGGGACCTTTAAACAGTGGGTGCAATTGGAAAGGGAGGCCATGAATACAACAGTGGCCTTAGCCCCATGGACTCCGATATTAAAAAATGATAAAATACATTTACATCCGACGATAGGGGCGACGGTAAGCGAAGCAATTAAAGCACAAAAAAATAGCTCGGTAGCACCAACAATATCACCAATGACCCCCTTAGGGGATAACATAAACTTTCCCCCTGGTAGAACGAATGCTAAAATTATAGGTTTAATTAATGGGGGTAGAGGACGATTGTGTGACATATGGACCCACAGGGAACCACCTACGATGACAGAAATGCTAGCATGGCCCGAAGTAAATTTAGATGCATTCAGTGCCTACCAGGTTAGACATTATTTAAAACAAATGCAGAAGACAGGCTATATCCCACGCCCCCTAACGCCATTTGAGACTTTATGTAGAGCAGAGGAGAGAATACCACATGCACTATCACATATATATGCACTTCTGGGGACATCGCGTGATTCGGAACCACTTAAATTCCTGCAAAAATGGGAAGGAGAATTAGGTACCTCCTTTAATCAGCGACAAATAAATAAAATCTTGAGACTGACTCATAAGGTATCCATAGCTAGTAGATATCAAGAAATCAGTTATAAGGTGTTAGCTAGATGGTACCGTGTTCCAGCAACACTACAC